>NC_036252.1:18023841-18107605 GCF_002742605.1 Olea europaea var. sylvestris | reverse complement strand
GAGTGTGCTTGCAACATAAGTTGAATGATGATGAGTATGCCGAATCACTAGTTCAAAATTTATTGAGTTTAGACGAATTAAAGTTGGACGTCTTAGATAGATTTCAAGTTCAAAAGCAAAGAATGGCTAAGTTTTATAATAAAAAAGTCATAGCCAAGTCGTTCAGCCTGGGTGAACTAGTTTGGAAGACGATACTCCCTTTGGATAGCAAAGATCCAAAGTATGGGAAGTGGTCGCCCAATTGGGAAGGACCATACAAAATAAACAGTGTGTTGCCCAATGGAGCATATCACTTGGAAGATTTAGACGGCACCAAGCACGTGAGATTCACTAACGGCAAATATTTGAAAAAATATGTTCCTTCTTTATGGGAATGTGAATAGATAAAAACATAATCAAACATTTTGAACGATTAAAAGATAACAAGGTCAGAGTGAAATACGTTCAAATGAAGTCTTTTATTATCAAGCGTTCATTACAAGAATACAAAAAATACAAATAATGGATGTTCTACAAAATACAACTAAAGTAAGATAATCTCCCGGTTGATCGCTGAGTAAGCTTCACACCGCCTTCCTAAATGCATCGCTGCAATGGTGGGATCGCCGGGTAAGAGGGTGTACTGGCCTCACCACCTTCCTAAATGCATCGCTACAATGGCGAGCAAAGAGGCTGAGAAGCACTCTCAGCAGGCAAGCTGAGAAGCACTCTCAGCAAGCAGAGTGGCCCACAAGCAGCCCAAAAATTGCCTTCCATCATCGACTCCTTGTGAAGAACAAAGAGACGATGGGAAGAATTTTGAAGGAAAAAACTTTGCTGCTGGCCAGAAAATATTTCCTATACCTTCCATACCAAAGGTGACATCAAGGCAAATAGTAAAATGGGCAGACTAAACAGTCCATTTTGGATCGGATTGATCGTCAGAATGCCAAGTAATGGCAGCAAATTAGTTTCGAAGAAAAAAATGAAGACATGAAGATAGAAGATGAAAAATGCGAAGCATTTATAGGGGGTGAAGATGAAGAGACAGAATATGAACAGCCACATTTCTGTCTAATAAACGAAATTAAATAGCCCAAAGTCTTAGGAAAAGTGGTGGAAATATCAAAAGAAAATGGACAAAATTCTTAGCGCAAAGTAGTTAAATGCTTAAAGAATTGACAACTAAAAAACAAACGTCAAATAAATGCACAAGAAGTTAATGTTCATTAATGATGAACAAAGTTACAAAGGAAAAAAATCGAATTACAAAAGAAAAAAGACATCATATGTCTTAATTACAGTCTACCCCATACTGAACGAATTCGTTCCCTAAGTTTTTCCTAATCCTCGTTCTGCCGAGAGGAAGTGATGTTTAATTTAGCCGCGACATCATCATCAACTTCCAATTTCTTGTACTGCTCGACCAAGGACTTAGTTCGCTCAATTCCCTGGGAGGCGTTGCGCTTTTTAGCAGCCATTCTCGCCCTGCAGTCATCCATTTTGGCTTGAAATTCCCTCATCTGAGCAGCCAAGTTAACCATCAAAGAGTCTTCAACCATGACTTCGGAAGAGATTTCTTTCAACTTGTCCTCAGCCTTGTTAATCTCCATACGCAAAGACTCTTTCTCAGCTAGGGCTCGAAGATATTGAGTACGCTTGGCCTTTAGTTCAGCATTCTTGGTCAACATAGAAAGGACCTCGGAGTGGATAACCTTCAACGTCGTTTTAAAATCGGCAGAAAGATTGAGCGACGGAAGCGTCAGTGCTTGCTCCAACTTCGCACTCAAGTGCTCAAGTTCATCCTTGTGTCTGGCAGCACTAGCCCTTCCAATATCCATATCCATGAAGGATACGTACTCAAATACCGAATCCTTGAGGAACTTCAAATCTTCCTCTGAAGAAGCAGCAGGACAATCAGATGGAGCAGGGCGAGATGTCTGGACTTGCCCCCAGGAAGCGAACAAGTCTTGGATAGAACGCACAATCCTGTCAGCATCCTGCAAAGAAAATTGCCAATATCAAAGATGCTCACTACAACGAACAAAATAGAAATAGAAGTGAAGCAAAGACTACCTCATCAACAATCGTGGAAGATGGCATACCCTCAACCAAGTCTGCCACCAACGACTCCTCCATTCGTGAGGACTTCCCCTTATTTGAGCGAGAAGATGTTGCCACAACGGGTGGACTCACAGGAATATCTGCAAAACTCAAGAGCAACAAATCAGAAACCAACAGCACAAGCAAAGGTAAGACATCAAAAAACTGAATTACCTTCTGCTTCAATGTTTGGGGGGTTGACGCCCTGGGAAGAAGGTGGTTCATCCATGGGTTGTGATGAGGACTCTAGGACTGAAGATGTCTCTTTAAGCATAGCCCCCTCATCAACCGGTTTGGATGAAGTAGCCTCAGCAGAGGATAATGGAGCAGGAGTTGTCGATGCCAAAGCCTTTGAAGGAGAGGCTGAGCTTTTCTGAAAAGTCCAAAAGATCATCAGCACACAGAAAAGTTTCAAATGTGGAAAAGTATACTTGTAAGTAAACCAATTTAATTACCTTCCTTCTGACGATAAGAGGGGCATCATCATCATCATCAACATCATCCTCCAAAATGGGAGATGCTGAGGCTGGCCGTTTGCGGCTTGGAACACTCTTGGCTGTAGTAGGCTTGGTAGGGAGAGAAGAAGATGGACGAGCAGACTATTTAGTGTGATGAGAAGGAGAGGGGCTCCGAACAGATAAAGGAGTGACCAAAACAGGAGGAGGAGAAGAAATGTTCGGTTGGTCTAATGAATGAAAGGCACGATTGGCGTCAATAGCAAATAATCTGCGCTTCACTGACGGCCAGAGTTGTTTAAAAAGAGGGTGAATGGCGTGGCTAGAATTGAAAGGGGCTAATGAAAAATGGCTGGTTAAAAGAAAATTACGAGCATCTATAGCCTCTGCCTCCGCCTTATTAATGGTATAAAAACGGTCAACTAAATTCTTTGAATAGCAAAGAGGAACAGGCCAAGTTTGGCCAAAACCAAGCTGATGAGCAAAAAATTGGGGAGCATAAATCTCTACCCCTGCCTTGGCATTAGTCCTAGTTAGAATATCATGAAATAGCTCCCTCCCAGTTAAAAACTGGATCCAAATGAGCAGGGAGGTGCTCGCGCTATCTATGGTGGAAGGGGGATGTACATAGTTTGGAGTCAAAAAAGGAGGAAAAGGAAAAAAGAAAGGGATTGAATCCAAAGAATAAAAGAATGAAAAAATGTCCCTTCTGGACATATTTACAGGAGCCAAGGGCTCCATGGCTAGCCCATAACAGTTAGCAGAAGAGTGAGAGATGGATGGAGCACCAAGCGATGGAAAATAGGATCTCAACCACAATTGAGTGAACCAAAGAGGTCCACTGCCAGTGGGAGATGCATCATTCTTCAATTGAGCTTGAAGAGAGGTCATGCCTCTATAAAGAGCAGCCAAAAACAAAGAACATAAATTCAAAGGCCTGCCACGCGCCAATTGGTGCGCTATAGGTAAATAACTCAGGGAGGGCTTTATGCTTGACACGCACAAAATATATTTACAAAGCCAAACTAAAAGGAAGGCCACTCGCTCAGTATGGGAAGGCTCAGCGCTCGAATGATTGTGAAGGGTCTGCAGGCTTGAATAAGAATCGGTGTAGTTTTTACCAAATTTTGGGGCGTCACCAGAAACTAAGATACCGGGGAATATGGTATCGCCCAAAGGTGGTAGATTCACCAGGGCCCCAACATCCTTTAAGGTAATAGACATGGGGCCAAGAGGGAAAATAAAGGTGTTATACTCAGGGGACCAAAAACTCAAAGCAATCGAAAAGAGTGCTGAATCAAAAGTAGGGGGACGAATAGAGATTTCTAACAAATCAGAAATCCTAGCGCTATCAAAAAGTGTCTTAGTAGGACCATGACCCACAAGGCGAGCATGCCACCTACGGAAGGCTACATCAGATTTAGGCCAAGTGCGAATACCTCTTTCGCGAAGTGGCCCCAGCGGTAGAGAGTTCAGAAATGGAGGACCCTGAGTGCAAGGAAACAGCTGACCCACCGCCGCCTGTTCAACTGCCTCTGGATTGTTGAAGAAAGGACCCAAGTAGAACTCATTACGTCCAACGTCGACGGGCACGAGAAAACTTGGGGTTATGTATGGGCGACTCAGAAATCTCTGAAAGTCATCAAAACTAAAGGAATCGCTAGCTTGAGATTGTGAAGCAGCCATTTGAGAAGGAACGAAGCTTTTCAGGGTTACGTAGTAGGGAAGCAAAAGATGAACAGTGAATCGTGAAAGAGACGCAAAAAATATGAGGCGTGGTTTGGTGGCAGTGAAATGACGTGTTTGGGGTTTATAAGGGTTTGCAAAACGACGCACTTTTTCAAGTTATAGAAGGAAACAATGATTGAAATTCTTGAGAATTTCGAATGTTGCTGGAAACACAAAGTGAATATGGCAAAATTTAATAATTATTATTAATTCTGCCATATTGGGGGGTAATTGTTGACACATAAAAATTCAGCCCAAATCGAACAGCCCAAGGAGTGAAGCCCAATTGGAGGATCTCCAAATCAGATAGCCCAAAGAACGAAGTCCAATCGAACAAATCAAGATGAAGGCCCAAATAAGGAGGCCCAAGAACGCAGTAACGCCATCGCCCAAGTTTGCAAGTCGTCCAGAATCTGAGCGAATGGAGTCTCATACAGTCGCCCAGAGCTTTTACTCTATTCTCGCCCAAATCTTCAAGTCGCCCAAGGTCTTAACAAACATAAAGCGTCGTGGTTATCAAGAAGTGCAGTTATCGAAGCAGTTATTAAAACAGCCCTATCACGTTCCACGATTCAAGGAATTCAATCGAAAACGGTTGAACGATGAAGGGTAATGGCAGCAGTTAAAAAAGGCAGTTTTCATGACAAGTTGGTCATTACGAAGAAAGTGGGTAGTTATAGGACGATCAAACAGTTTTTAGAGCGGTTGATCACAAAGAGATCGTCCATGAAGTATAAAAAGGAGAAAGGACATAGAAGCAAAGGACCGAATCCAAAACTTTCGAACAGAGAACATGTAATTTTCATTTCCTTAGTTTTTAGACTTAAACACTTTTCTTTCAATAACTCGTGTGCTTACGCCCCTTGGAGGCACATTGTTTTTCATTTCCAATTGTAAAGTCATCGCCAATAAAAGAACACCCGTTTTTGGGACTTTGTCTCAAGAGGTTTGTCCCTTACACAATCGTCTGATCCTTTTTAATTGTTAGCGACTAACCCGCGCGAAACAAAAAGTGACGACGGACGCAAAGAAAACGAGTCTATCTGTACGGGATGAAGACAGCATTACATTCAGTCCAAACATTCAAGAAAGTAAGCATCGGAATTGAATGATCTAGTCCCACGATCCATATTTAGGGCTTCCAACTTTCATGGGGCACAACAAAGGAGCGTGTTTGAAAGTATATATTAAGAAATGGTCTGGAAAAGAAACCAAGGTTGACGTCGAAATCTGTTTTTGGCTGAGGTCGGGAAGTTTTGATCAAAGCAGTTTTGCAATCTATTCCTCATTATATTATGAGTTTATTTAAACTTCCGTCGATGATTTTAGGCCCTTTTCCTGAAATTCTGGTGGAATGGATGGGAAAAAATAGAAAGATCTGTTAGATTAAATAAAAGCAGATATATCGTTTGAAAAATGTCCCCATAAACAAGCTATTACTTTTGAGTCTAGACGAGTACTCTTAGATCATTGCTATTTATTCCATAGTCCGTGGAAACCGAATATAAATGATAATATATACTATTTCAAAAAATTGAATTTTCTAGGACAGTATAAACGAATTTGATATTGATTTAGAGGCAAACAATATTATTCAATTTTGACCCCCTTTGTTTAAGTTCCATCTTGTTTTAGAATTTCACTTTGGATTCTTTTAACTTATAATTTAAATTGGTCAAATTTTAATTTTAAGTACATTTTTCGTAAAATCTACAATTACTTTTACTTTTTTTTTATCCCTTTATAATTTTAATAACTTGTAAAAATTCTGAAACAAGTTTTTTATTTATTATTATTATTATTATTTTTTTTTTTTTAAGGAATATTCACATTCAACAGTCTCTAGAAGGTTATAAGAGGAACCATTGATAGGCTGATGTTATCTTATAAGTTACAACATTCAACATTATCGTCTCAATGACTATCATATAAGTTATAACATTTTGAAATTATTTTTTTAATAGTAGATCCCACCAACCAGGGAAAAAAACAATAATGTCAGTTGTCAAGAGTGAATGCAGCCAATCGTGCTTGTCCCCTACGATCACATGTTTTCATCGTATCTTGTATATACAGGAGATTTTTATAAGTTTTCACCTTAAAAAATGTTGAATCTTCAATTGATGTGGAGATTTTTTAGGCATGCACTGTAAAAGCTGAACCTCAAAATTAATGTGTGTTGTATGAGGAATGTTGGAATGAAGAATAAGAATTATTTAAAAAAAAATAATATATATAATTTAAGAATTAAATATCGTTGCTAGATGTTCATTCGTATGTTATAATCAAAAGAAGAAATGTTTAGAATTTATCGAAATTCAATAATCAATTTATTGATTGGATTCAAATCACGAACTTTTAACTTTTTGGATCACAGACTTTCATCTTTTAATTTCAAGAAATGATGCTCTAGACCTTCCAATATTCTGTGGTATGCTTCAAAATAAATAATACTCTGTTAGGTGAGCACTTTCTTTTAATTAAATCACAAAACTAATTCTGGATTGCACAAATGAAGAAAAAAGAAAAAAAATATTTTTTTCTCTCTTTTTAAAAAATAAAAATAAAAATAAATTGGACACTATGGAAAAAGTATTGTGTATTGTAGAATTTATGGTTCCATATATATAACCTCTATTTATAGATATAAAAAAGCGTTCCAGCTCATTTGCAATAATAATTCTAAGTATAGTCCAAGTAGGAGTACCAATTGAAGACCAAATGAGAATTTCAATTAAAGTCCAAATTCAATTAGTCCATAACTTTATTTAATTACAACTGTAGTCCTAGAACTTCAACTATAATTACTATTAAGTCGACAACTTTTATAGCAATTACAATTCAGCCTAAAACTTTTATGGTAGTAGCAATTAAGTCCAAATACAGTAGAACTATTACATGGGCCTAATCAGATAGATATTATCTTTTCTCCAATAAATAGATCGTGTCTAGTCGATCTTAGACCACCAATCTAATTATTTTTAATTTTTACTAAAGAAAAAAAGACTCAACTCTCGGATATATATACACACACACACTATCCTCAATCGAGATTCAATAATTAGGCATCTGAAAATTATAATTTTGCCCCTCACCACAACAAAAAAAAAAAAAAAAAAAAGGGAAAAAAAAAAACCCCAAAAAAAAATTCAACAACCATGTGTAATGTGATCCAAGGGAGGAGCATAACAAAGACGAGCCTGGAAAGAGACCCGTTAATTATTGAAGGAGGATCGATGACGCGTTCAAGGGCGTGATGAAACATCGATCTATGTAAGAAAAGAAGCAAGTCTTATGCTGGGGTCGAGAGCCAAAATCATTTGGATGAACTCGATACAAGCGGGCCGAAGTTATGATTGAATTGAACAACTATGCGAACGCATAGTTGTTCTCACCATGGGTGGTCACCCGAGACTTGGGTGGGGAGAATTGTGGTCACCATGCAACTGCACAATATAGTATCATGAGGTCGCATGGCGAAATTTTTCTTTTCTCTAGAATTTCCTTATTTTGTTAGAATTCTTTTTTAGGCAAAATTCTTGTAATCTCTAATTAATATTTTTCGTTTTTACTAGGTTAATTAGGGTTAGTATACATTCTTCTTAATTTTTTCATGGTAGAACTTTGACATTATTGAGAATTCAAAGAGAGACAATGTTCTTCTTACTTCTTTAGAACAACATTCGAACTTATCAAGAGTAATCTTATGGTGTTCAACATCGAGTACGAATTACGAACTGTGTAATCAAGAGGTACTTCACATCTTTGTATTGTGAGGTTGCTTGGTTTATTTTCTTGTTTAAGTCCACAAATCATGATTAATTTTGACTTTCTTGGGTTCGATAATCTTCTGTGGGTTTCGTAGTCTCCGTTTCTACGGGATTCACATCAGTTGGTATCAGAGCTTAGGCTCCAAATTGATCGAGATTATATCTTTTAATTTTCATTGTTGAGTCTTTTATTTTGTTTTCCTAATTTTTGCATTCTTGTGTTCTTCATTATTTTTTATTTTTTGATCCATAAAATTTTCGTTGAATTTTCAAAGATTTTTTTTTGGGCTAATCTAGCATTCCTAGTTAACTTTCATTTGATTTACTGGTATTTTAGTCACATTGTCTATCAAAAAAATCCAAAAATAAAAATTAAAAAAGGAAATTTTATCTTATTGTTCAATTTACTAACAGCAATTTACAAATTCCAATTTTTGAGTTAAATTTGTTTCCTTCCAGCCCAACCAAGATTTCTTTTGTTTTTGTCTAGACACTTGTTGAATTCATATAGTTTTCCAGTCGAAAATTTCATTCAAATTGTAGGGTCGTTTTTAAAGTCACATTTCTTGATCACGTCCAGTTTGGAATCCATGGGACTAATTCCTGTTGAGTTCAATTTGTTCATTGAAACACTTGGATGAAAGCACTGAGTGCAAAAATGTGGAGTGGTGAGGTCAATAGAGGGTAAAAGCCATACTAAGTAAAACACGAGTCAAATTCAAGTGAGACGGAAAGTAATTTTAGAATTTAGGATGTCTAACAGAGAGAATTCGAATTCCAGTAGGAACAACAACCACATCAACACGTCTGACAATATGATGTGGAGGTTTGAAGAGGTTGTTAGTGGGTAAGGGAGATGGGCTGGATAGGCTTAACACATCGGTTACCAATCTTCACAAGGGACAATGAGCTGCAGTACCCCATGCAAGGAGACAGTGTAGACGGGAGCCTAAGATAGAAGTGCGTGATGAGTATGATTATGGTAGTGAATTGGATGAGGATGCATTAACATGGTTGAAATGGGGCAGATGAAAAATAAAGGAGTTAGGCTTAAAAGGAAAGGTAGGGATCATGTTGGAGACGAAATAGATGGGAACATGGGTAACATTAAAATGTCAATTCCACCGTTTAAGGGAAGAAGTGATCCTGAGGCATATTTAGAGTGAAAGAAAAGTTAGAGCTAATTTCTGTGTGCTATAACTATTCGAAGGAGAAGAATGTGAATATGGCTATTCTTAAGTTCACTAATTACACCATAACTTGGTGGAATCAAGTGGTTACATCACGGTATAGGAATCGGGAACGACCTATCAATACTTGGGATGAGTTGAAAGTTATTATGAAGAAGTGATTTGTACTAGCCACTACTATAGGAAACTTCATCAGGAATTACAAAGTTTGTATCAAGGGTCGAGAAGTGTGGAGGATTACCATAAGAATATGGAGATATTAATGATTAGGGCAAATATCGAAGAGGATTGAGAAGCCACTATGGCTTGTTTTCTAAATGGGTTGAATAGCGATATAGTCAATGTGGTGGAGTTGCAACACTATGTGGAATTAGAGGATATGTTGCACGTGGCAATAAAGGTGGAGAGGCAGTTTAAGAAAAATGGGACAGCTAGGGAACCATTGGGCTCTTTGGCTTCTAATTCATCTTGGAAACTGAAGTAGGATAACAACAAAGGAAACAATGTTGTTTCTAAAGGGAGGACTGAATTGCCAAAAGAAAAATAAGAAAGTCCTAGCAAAATCGTACCCAAGGCGAAGTCACAACCATCAAGGAATTGGGATATTAAGTGTTTTAGGTGCTCGAGGTCGGGACACATCACTTCTCAATGCCCAAACAAAAAAGTGATAGTGTTGCGGGACAACGGAGGGGTAGTGAGTGAAAGTGAAGACAATTATGTCAATGTACCAAAGTTGGAAGAGATTAGTCATAGGAAGAAAGTGGAATTTGTTGTTGGAGAGCTATTGGTCACGAGACAAGCTCTTAACACTCAAATCAAAGAGGATGACTTGGAGTAGCAGGAAAACATATTCCACACTCATTGCCACATTAACGATAAGGTATGTAGCATGACCATTGATCGAGGAAATTGCACAAATGTAGTTATCACAAGTCTTGTAGAAAAAATGGGGTTAACTTTACTAAAACACCATAGACCTTATATGCTATAATTGTTAAATAAATGTGGAGAAATTAAGGTGAATATGAGGGTACTAATAAGTTTCTCAATCGAGAGTTATCGTGATGAAGTGGTTTGTGATGTAGTACCTACGCATGCGAGATATCTTTTATTGGGAAGACCATAGAAATACAATAGGAAGGTCATTCATGACGAGTATAAAAATCGCTATAGCTTTGTCAATAATGGAAGTTCCATTACCCTTGCAACATTAACACCAACACAAGTGTATGAGACTAAATCAAACTGAAAAATGAAGAAGAGAGGAGAGTGAGAGAGTTAGAGAAAAAGAGAGAAAATAGTGAGACAATGAGTACGAGAGAAAAAAGTGAGGTTGCTAGTAGAGAGAAAAAGGGAGTAGAGCCACAAAAGCAAAAAGAAAGAGAGTCTTCTAAAATGAAAGAAAAGTCTAGAGTGAATTTTTTTGCAGAAGGGAGTAAGTTGAGGAGAGCAGTAATCGAGAGAAAAGAGATTATTTTGTTGATCTATAAAGAGTCACTTCTCAATCTTGAGAAATCTAATCCACCCCTCCCTAGTTTGGCTAAACCTTTATTGCAGGAATTTAAAGACATGTTTCGAGAGGACGTGCCAAGTGGATTGCCATCAATTCGAGGCATTGGGCACCAAATTGACTTCATACTTAGGGCTGTCATTGCAAACTGACCAACTTACTGAAGTAATCCTTACGAAACAAAGGAACTACAAAGGCAAGTTGAGGAACTGATGAGCAAGGGATATGTAAGAGAGAGCATGAGTCCATGTGTCATTCCAGTGCCACTTGTGCCAAAGAAATATGGAACCTAAAGAATGTGCGTAGATTGCACAACCATCAATATTGATTGTAAGAATGGTTAGTAATGCTGTTTGGACTCAAGAATGCACCAAGTACTTTTATGCGGTTGATGAATCATGTATTACGTGCCTTTATAGGAAAATTGTTGTGGTTTACTTTGACGACATATCAGTTTATAGCAAGGACCTTGATGAGAATGTAGAACACTTAAAGAGTGTGCTTGTAGTTTTAAATAAAGAACAACATTATGCTAACTTTGAGAAATGTACATTTTGCATGGAAAAGGTTGTCTTTCTAGGATTTGTGGTTAATGCTACTAGGGTAGAAGTAGATGAAGAAAAAATAAAGCTAATAAAGATTAGCCTACACCTAAGAGCACAGCTGAAGTAAATTTCATGGCTTGGCTAGTTTTTATAGGCTATTTGTGAAGGACTTTAGCACAATCACTACACCACTCACCGAAGTAGCTAAGAAAAGTATAGGATTTCATTAGGGGGAAGAACAAGAGCATGCATTTAATACCATTAAGGATAGATTGTGTAAAACACTTATGATGTAATACTCCGAAATTCTATGCTCGTTAAATTTGCTCATTTAATTTTTTTGATAGCAATTTAACTTTTCAAAATTTTTATATGGCCAAACTATTAATGGTTGCCAAGTTTGCATTTTCGGTTGATTAAAAGTTTACCAAGATTAGTTAATTAGAGGTTTGGGATAATTGTCAAATTCTACATCTATCTTATTAGTATTATGGATAAACATTATCCTTTGCTTCATCCTTGGCCGAGAGGAATGGGGGGGGATGGCGCCACCTTTGTAGTGATTAAATGCATGAGGTGTTTGATAGTTAACCAAAGCTGGAGGTGTTAATTGTTAGACATGCAAGAGGTGGTGATTATCTAAGCAAGTAGGAGGTGTTCAATTGTGGCACAAGCTGGATTTAAAGTGCTAAATAGATGCATGGGGTGAGGTTAATGCAAGTCCACATGTTGGCACAAAAAAATTCCTAGATAGTGATCCCTTGTTTTATCCATAAGTCTCCCTTGCCTTATGTAAATATGAGATGTTTCCCTGCATTTTATTCCTCCCAAAACCAGAAAGTCTCTTGTAAGAGTTGGAAGAATATGTAAAGAAAAAGGAAACAAAAGCCTAGCGCATTTCAACCGAAAATATTTCAAGTTTTAAGGTAAGATACTTTCTATGCTTAAGTGGTAGGATTTCATGGAAATATTTATGCTTAAGCTATGAATGAAAAACCATAATATGAATGTGGTGGACAAGTCCACAAAGTTAGATATCTACTTATGCCTTAAGACAAGTCCAAAGGGCACCGGCAAGTCGGAATGTGCAAGTATGTGTTTGATTGCATTCTTTTGTGTAGTATTAACATGTTAAATCCAAACATGGTATCTTACTGAGTATTCTTTATACTCGTAGTATTTTATACTATATTTTCAGATCCATGATCGTTAGGTTGATGGAAGTCAGTTGGCATAATCAATGATGGGTTAAGGACAAAGTTATTTTACATCAAAGTTTCCTTTTGTATGTTTTGTTCGACGACTGTTTTCATATGTTTTTCTTATGGTATTATATAAAAACATGTATATTACATGATGTAATATGGTATTAAAAGTAAATTTTGTAATCATATCTTTCATGTTATGTTAAGAGACATTTTTATAGACTTTTTCTTGCAAGTGATAAAAGAGGCAAAAACGGGACAGTTTTTGGGTCAACTTCAAAACTCTATTTCCAACTCTATAAACATCCATTTGAGACTCTAAAAATATTCATGCGTTCCTTCTTGATTTTCCTTAGTATGAACGCAGGAATCACTCAATTTGGATATCCGTGGCCTGAGATATAAATTTTTAAGCGTCGAAGGATCAATATGAATTTTCTGTGCAATACCTCACTGTTTTCAGTAAAACGCCCATATCATATGATCTTGGAAATTTTCCATATTTTAACCTAGAAAACTACTTGAAAATATCTTTCTAATTCCGTGAATTTCATGAAAAACGGAGTTGGGATGAATTTTATAAAAATAGTTGAACTGGCTGCCCCAATTAGCCGTGGCAGCGCCGAGTCCATATACCTAAAGTATAATTTCATGTAGACATGTACTTCTGCTGGCCATTAAATTTTATATTCGTGATACACACTGATCAAGAATCGCTGAAGCACTTGCGAGGGCAAGGAAAACTAAACAAAAGGCATGGAAGATGGATAGAGTATATAGACATTTCCCTATGTTATCCAGTACTAGCAACGTAAAGAAAATAAAGTGGCAGATGCATTGTCTCGAAAGTATATTCTACTAACTTCGCTAAGTTCTAAATTGCTGGTTTTGAACACATTAAGGACATGTATAAGGATGATCTAGATTTTTTGATGTTTTACAAATCATGTAGTAAAGGGGCTGTCGATAAGTTCTTTAGGCATGAGGATATTTGTTTAAAAAAATAAATAAATCATGGGTTCCAAATTGTTCAATGCAGGAGTTGTTAGTGAGAGAAGCATATAGTGGAGTTTCAATAGGACACTTTGGGGTTAAGAAAACTTTAGAAATATTAGGGGAATATTTTTATTAGCCTAAGATGAAAAGTGATGTTGAATGGATATGATGCAGTCAATGCATAACTTGTAAGAAGGATAAATCTAAGTTTTTTACCCCCAAGGGCCGTATACATCTTTATCTGCTCCTAGTGAACCATGTGTTGATATTTCGATGGATTTTGTTTTGGGTTTACCTAGGACTAAGAGGGGATGAGATTCGATCTTTGTGGTGGTAGATAGGTTTAGCAAAATGGTGCAGATCATACCGCGTCATAAAACTGATGATGCAACTCACATTGCTGATTTGTTCTTTAAGAAGACAATGCATTTATATGGAGTCCTTAAGAGTATCGTTTCAGATAGGGATGTCACATTTCTGAGTCATTTTTGGCGGGCATTTTGGGGTAAGTTAGACAAAGAATTGCTATTTTCTACAACTTGTAATTTACAGACCGATGGGCAAACCGATGTAGTAAATAGGACAATGACTTAATTGTTGCACACTATGATCAATAAGAAATTGAAAAGTTGGAAGGAGTGCTTACCTTACATAAAGTTTGCATATAATAGGGTCATTCATTCTACTATGTCGTTTTCTCCATTTGAAGTTGTTTATGATTTTAATCCACTAGCTACTATGGCTTTAATACCTTTACTTGTGATGAACATGGTAGGTTAGATAGTAAGAGAAAGGTTGAATTGGTAAAGTCACCATAAAAAGGTCAAAATGTAGATCAAGAACAAAAGCAAGCACATTGCATCACAAGTAAACAAGGGCCAGAAAAACGTGACCTTCAAACTAGGTGATTGAGTTTGGGTATATTTTAGAAAGGAGCGCTTTCCAAACAGAGAAAATAAAAGTTGTAACCACAGGGAGATTGACCATTTCAAGTTGTTAAGAAATTCAATGACAACGCCTACAAATTGGACCTTCTAGGTAAGTATAACGTTTCGACAACTTTTAACACGTCTGATCTATCTCTCTTTGATGTAGGTTCAGATTTAAGTACAAATCACTTTGAAGAGAGAGGGATGATATGATCCAAGGGATGAGCCCAATGAAGACGAGCCTGGAAAGAGACCCATTGATTATCAAAGGAGGACCACTGACTCGTTCAAGGGCAAACCAAATAAATCAAGCGATAGGACTACTTGTGCAATCAACTATTGATGAAATATCGATCTAAGTAAGAAAAGAAGCAACTCTTATGCTGGGATCGAGAGCCGAAATCATTTGGATTAACTACAAGCGGCTGAAGTTGGGACCGAATTGATAACTATGCAGTTGCATACTTGTTCTCACCATAAGACCGCGTAATGGTCACCCAAGACTTGGGTGGGGGAAAATGTGGCCACCATACAACCGTACAAGATAATCCCATGCAGTTACATGATACAAAATCATGGCGAAAATCTCTTTTTCTCACAAATTTCCTTATTTTGTTAAAATTCTATTTTAGGCAAAATTATTGTAATCTCTAATTAATATTTTCCATTTTTACTAGGTTAATTAGGGCTAATTTAAATACATTCTTTTTATTTTCTTCATGGTAGAACTTTTGACATTATTGAGAATTCAAAAAAAGGCAATTTTCTTGTTTGCAATCCTTGTTCTTTTTTAGAACAACATTAGAACTTATCAAGAGTAATCCTGTGTTGTTCAACATCGGGTGCGAATTACGAATTGTTTAATCGCGAGGTCCTTCACACCTTGTATTGTAGGATTGTTTGGTTTATCGTTCTTGGTTCAAGTTCACAAACTGGGATTAATTTTGACTTTCTTGGGTTTGACAATTTTTTGTGGGTTTCGTAGTCACTGTTATTATGCGGGTTCACATCAATGTGTTAATCATCACCAACTAAAATCTTGATCGTTGAATATCAAAGAAAAAATTCTTATTTTTCAGCAACCAAAATTTAGTTGCAGAAAGACATACTGCCAATATTTGGTTGCTAAATGTTGCACGTGTCAGTAAAATACTATTAGCAAGTAATATTTTGTTCATTCTACTTTTTTGTCTAATATTTCAATAGACTTCCCACAACCATAAAATTGAAATTGAAAATATTGAAAATAAGAACAATATGAAAAATAAGAAGAAACATTTCTCTATAAAAGTCAAATTTGCTGCATATAACATGTAACTAATAGTCAATACCTAACCCTAAATATTTAATTTATAACACAAAAGATATATTTTCATATTTTCTATGTAATTTGAATAATATAATCATAGTACCGTAGCACCAATTGATGCTGGCGGTGGAAGGGGATCATTGGTCAATCCTATAGGAGTATGCTAACTTATATCCATTTGTGTAATAAGGCTCTGGATAAGTAATGCCTATTGTTCGAGAAGTTGTATTAGCTAGTGTTATCCTTCTCATTATCCTGTTATCTAAGAATTTCGAGCTATTGCATAAATTTAGGAGGAGTTGTGATTATGTTATTGTATGATTTGCACGGAGCAAGTCCAATTCTAGAAATAGTCCCTGCACTTACCAAGAACTTGAGCCCATATTTCTGTTTCGTCCATGACAGATGCTTCATCTTCTAGTTCTGCTTGTGATTTTTGCAAGTCTACCATCTCTTTCTATCATACAATATCAAATGGTTGTTAAAATAAATCATCTTAATTATAAAATATATTTGTGTAATAAGTGATATATCTTACATATCGCTACTCAACAAGTTGGTTATTCCATCATTTTGTTGTTGAATGCATCCTCCTAAATAATTCAACGTGACCAACTGACCTGTGCACATTGATATAATTGTTAAAAATATAAGTTAATCACTCACTTATTATTCCAATATATGTAAATCACAATTGTGAAATAAAAAAATCAAAAAGCATGGATAGAATAGTTCACACGTTATAGTTTTCTTGTTCACATACTATTAAAATTCAATTGGATTACCAATGTTTCCCTAGTTGGAGCGAGTAATCTAGTCCCATCATTGTGATCATATAAACCAACATCAAATATTTCATGAACATGGAAAATTGAAAAAGTAATTAGTGATTATATTATTGCTGCAAAAAAATAAACATATAGCAAAGGAAATCGGGATGGGAGCAAAAAATCAACAAGAAGCAAGTAATGTGGGAAGTTTTCAAATCATTAAACCATAAGATAATTGAAAAGAGTGCCTTTTACACCGTTCAAGTATAATAACTCACCAAATCCGGACTTCTATTGGATCATAAAGTCTTATATATAGTTAACGAGTTTCCTCAAATCTTAATTTCCTACTGATAGCTAAAACATAGATGCAGCACACAATTCATGTTTGTTCGTCGTGCTCGTGTACTCTTTATACCAACGATTAAAAAATCTAAACACACATATATCAATAGAAAATTAACACTGGGAAAAGCTAAATGCCATTTCATAATTTTTCAACTATTTTTCCCATTTCAGCAAACAACCAAAGCAAAAAATTCAATAGATAAACCCAAGTTTTCCCTCCAATTATTAGTCACAAAAAAGAGAGAAATTGCTAAAATGAAACATAAAAAGTAACTGGAGCGCCAAGGATGACAAGCACCAGCAGAAGTGTGAAGTGTAGACAGATAATTTAACTTCCATATCCCCATAAAATTTCAGATTCCGTCATCAAATAAATAGTGCCTAGTTGGATCTTTATGAGTGGGATATTATTGCCCCAACTACTTTAGCGACAAAGTTGTGAGTAGTTGCAAAAGACCAAGTTCAACGACCATTCAGTGATTGTTGGAGTGGAGTAGTATCTAACAACCATCACCATTGGGCAATAGGCCAACTACTTTACCAAGATATAAGTGGTTGCAGAAGACTGGGTTCAGCAACCATTCAGTGGTCACTGAGGTGGTTCTCTTACGTGGGAAAATTTTGGCTCTTTTTTTGCACTGCCCTTTTAGACCAATATTTAAATGTATGGTCCTTGATTCTCTAAATCTGTGACCAAGGATTGGTCAAAATAGAATATGACAAAATTAGTCCAATTTTACCCGACCAAAAACCTCTACCAACCAATAGTTGGTCGCTAAACATTTGGTCAATGGAACCCATTAATTTTTGTAGTACCTCTAATTCATCTTCACTAACTTAATTATCATTTTGTTCAATGGTTCTGCAAACAAATCAAAATATAGAAGCTTAGTTGTTGCTAAAAACTAAGTTCAGATTTTAACAGTTCAACAAAAAATACTTTAAGTAATTACTCTATCCATTTTTCAGGGTGACGATCCCAACAAGAACTCATATTCTTTACTTTACTGATACTCAAGCTCCCAACATACTGAAACGCCACCAATCATATTATATCTCTCATTGGTGAATAAAAGAACTATTAAACTCAAGAAAAGATATACACAACTCTATCAAGGAATTTTAATGAAATAGCTGACAAGTTGATTTTAGTTTTCTTTAAGGTCATGCTTCATAATTAAACTCAAGATGTTGTCCATTTAACACACTCCAAGTATACTAGTGTTATCTCAATTACTTCTACAATAAAGACAAATTACAAACTTGAATAATAAATCGATCAACATTACAACCTTCTAATATAAGGTATCAACCGTTAGTCATTGATAATTAACAAATTATTTATGATTAAAATATATGTTGTGTCACATCGTACTAGTCAAGAGGTGATCATAGGAACTTTAATTTGCATGCTCAATAGTAAATAAATAAAATAAAAATAGCAAAATGCAAAATTTATTTATTATCAAAAGTTGCAATTTTACTCGAGCAAAACTATGTTGCACGAGCACACAACTCAACAAATTGCCCATTTGTCATATACTATTTCAACCTCATGCTTTTCACATGTCCGTAAAAAACCTTAGGTGAAAGGATTTTGGTAAATGGATCCACGAGGTTATCCATGGTAGCAATCTTAATGACAACCACGAAAACATTATAATCAATCTCTCTCAAAAGATAATATTTTTGTTCAATATTTTTACCCTTTGATGACTCTTTGGTTTTTTAGCATTTGTCACTGTCATATTATTATCACAATACAATGACAAGGGTTTTGCAGATCCAAGCACCACCACTATGTTCGTTAAGAATTTCTTGATCCATATCACTTCTTTAGCAACTTCACAAGATGCCACATACTCAACCTCCATTGTGAAAGTAGCATTGTATAACTACTTGATACTTCTCCGAGTAAAGTTCCCATCACCTAGTGTAAAAAATGATCCTAATGTATATTGCAATAATCTTTATCAGCTTGGAAGTCAAATTCACATAACTCAACGGAACAAGATCCAGTGATGAGTAATATGTCCTTGTTCTCCAAAAATACTTAAGGATTTGCTTCACAGTCATCCAATGTTTCAATCCCTCATAACAAATGTCAAGTCTAATGCACAACATAGCAAACATGAAACTATCCACTATCAATGCATATGGTATCCTATAGAGGTGCTCCATTTCTTTAGGAGTTTTAGGGGACTAATTCTTATAGAGTTGAATTCCATGTTTGAAGGGAAGATTGCCCTTCTTGGAATCTTGGATGACAAATATGATAAGTATATTATTAATATATCTTGGTTTAATTCTATTAGTTTGTGCTTTCTATCTCTCAAGATCATAGCTAGCTTCACTTAAATTTATATGAAATTGTTGGATCAACTATGCTTTTATAGACAATAACGCTCTCGTATCATTTCCAATAAGTAAAATATCAACCATATAAAATCCCAGGGAAATTATTGTTTTGTCTTAATATCTTCTTATAGATATATGGATTGTCAAAGTTCTTATTACAACCAAAGTTCTTATTAAAACCACAGGTTTTATCTCAATACCTGCTTCAATTCATAAATAAACTACTGAAGCTTGCCGACTTTGATTTTATGACCATGTTCTATGAATTCATTTGGTTATATCTCATAGATATATGCCTCAGCCCTTCCAAAATTTGTCTTAACATCCATTTGTCACACATCCTAATCAAAATGAGTTGCAATGTATAAGAAAATAAATATAGACTTAAGCATAGCAATAGGCGAGAAGGTCTCCTCATAATCAATACCTTCTAGTTGGGTAAAATCTTTAGCAACTAGCCTTGCATTGAAGGTTTCCACCTTTCCATCCACTCTTCTCTTTATCTTTTGTACCCATTTGCACCCAATGAGTTTTATCCCTTTTGGCGTATGTGCAATTTCCTAGATCTTTGGATCCTAGATTAAAGCATCATTGGAATCATAAAGTTCGTATGAATGTCGATATCACCATTAGGTGACGCCATAATGTTTACTTGATATATGGATCTAATGACAACTCTTCTTCTCCACTCAGATTATGTTATCTTTGTATTCTTGACACCAAGGGCTACCATGTTCTGTTTAAGGAATCGATGGAGGATTTGTTCCTATTCATTTCTTCTAATACGACTTTACTCTAAAATTGACGTTCATTGATATGCTTATCATCCAAAAGGTTACATTTATACTAATAAGGACCTTCTTATCTAGAGGACCATAAAAATTATATCCTCTAGTATCCTTAGGGTATTACATAAACAGGAACGTCTCTAACATAGATTCCATCTTTTCTACCATTCCTTTTAGAACATGAGTTGGACATTCCCAAATTCGGATGTGGCATAATCTAGACTTAGATCGATCCCACAATTCTAGAGAAGTGTTGAGTACAGACTTAAATTGAACTAGATTAATAACATGTGATGTTGTCTCCAGTGCATATCTTCAATGTCCTATGTCTTCTTTCTAAAACACCGTTCTGTTGGGGTGTTCCAAGCACATTCAATTGAAAAACAATAAAATTTTTGGTCAAATTGTCCTTGAATTCTCCCAAGAGATTCCGCATCTCGATCTAATTGAATAGTCTTAATAATCTTACCTAAATATGTCTCGATTTCAACCCAATACTCTTTGAATTTCTCAAAAGCGTTTGACTTTCGAGTTATTAGGTAAATGTATCCAAATCTAGAGTAATATATATAAATGTGATAAAATAATCATTGTCCCCTCTAGAACAAGAATTCATGGTTCCACACATATCAAAATGAACTAGATCCAATAATTTTTGGCTCAATGTCCTTCAGCCAAAAACGATTGCTTGGGCATGTTACATTCCAAACAAGAATCACAAATTGACAATGATTTGACCTTAAGAAAGTTAAGGGGACCAACTTTGACCAATCTTTATATCATGTTAATGTTAATATGTCCAAGTCTAAGATGTTATGTGTAATTTTTATCACAAGAAATATTGTGAACAAGTAATAGAGTATACCTACGAGTCCATCGTTAACCAAGAGATTATTATTTAGGCCCTGTTTGAGCCGCATTATTTGGAGAAAAATACATTCTTAAGCAATAATTTGACATCATTTCAACCACGCATTTTTCAATAAAATAAAATTATATGCAAATCAAAAACTTATCCTTATTTTTAACCACACATTGTCCATTAATTTATTACTCCAAAATACATTTTTTTAGAAATAATGTAGCTCAAACACACGCTTAACCTTTAATTTGCTATTCACGACCCTTAATTGATGAAAAATAAATAAAAATGATTTAATTAAACTCATAAATATTCTGATTTAACTAAATCTATCTAACAGTCCATATTCAAGTAAAATTAGGGTTTTTACGTATGAACAAGAATGTTAGGACTCGCGAATTCACCTAGTTTTCATCTTTATTTCTCATCTCAATATTGATTTCTAATGTAGTATTTGGTTGAACCCTTCTTAATTAAACAATTCATCTCTTTCAAACTTATCTTAATCCTACTTAGCTAAGTCAATTCACCATATTTCTATGTAAATCTAAATAAGCCTTAACCAAATGCATTCAAGTTCATGGAAATTCAATTAATGACCATAACAATCATAAAAGGATATCACCTTTTTATCTAAACTGTCAAAATTTACCACATGTTTTAAATCTAAAACTTACATCTCTATTCATTACGATTTCATAAATTAAATGAAATGATCACCAATTATTTGGAAACATTAAAAACCATAAATAAAATCGACACATGAAGAATTAAAATACAAGAATCTTAAAAATTGAAACTAGAAAATCATTAGGTTACATTGTCCTAACTATGAATTTATCTACTCATGATGATTGAAAATTACATCTAAAAAGAATTTAGCTAGCTCATCACCAGGTTTTGAAACAAATGAAAAGAAAAGTAGAAGATCTTGCACCAAGAATCATCTTTTCGAAGTCGTAACCTCGAAAACCCTTATTGTTGCTCCTTTGATCTAGAATTGAAATATGTTCTCTCTAAAATTGTGTTTTCCAGTAAAAAGAGTGGCTGAAACTCTATATTGTAGTCTAAACTAGTTATAGAGACTAGAAATGAGCTTCAAATGGTATATAATAATAGTTAGTCGAATTAGGAAAACTTGAATTTTTCGTCCCAATTAATCATTGCGATCGAACCTTTGTTTGGCTTGTGACCGCATAGTTCAGTGTTTTTTATTTTTTTGGTAATTTCAAATCTTTACTCTAAATCGCTCCTATTTTGCCATTACGATTGCAACCGTTAACTTCTATTTAGGATGTGCACTTAGGTCCTCCACTTCAATTTCTTGTTCAAACCCAAGTCTTCCACTATTTGCATGGTAAGTCCTTCAACTTCGAACTTGAATTTGTTCAACTTCACTCGTTTTTCATTCGTACTAATCTCTTTCATCCGGTCACATACAAACTTGATTTTCTCTTAAATTAATCATTTAACATGCAAAATTTAATTTATAAATAAAAAAAATACTCCCAGAATGCCTACTTTTGGCGACTCGGATAAGCGTAAAATCACACTTATCAAATACCATAGACATGTATTAACATAATGATATGACTTTTTGTTATGGTTTGTAGAAGTGACATTTGTTTTATTTGTGGAACATCTAAAATATATAGACCATTCAACAAATAGCTATCAAAAATAGGAGTTTTATTCTTCAAAATATAAAAGTGGTATGTGTTACTGTCAGGCCCGACGTTATGAGTTGTACTCAGGGGCAGACCCACTAAGGGACGAGTGAGGTCAGTTGTCCCCACTGAATTTTCGAAAACTTTCAATTCAACCTTGTTAAATTTAAATTTTCAGATTTTTTTTTTTCATAATTTATTTTAGCCAATTTTCCGTCTCACCCCATTGAAGAATAATTCTGGGTCCTTCACTGATTGTACTAATCAGTCTTTTCCCTTGTTTAGTAGTTGAGGTTTAGTAAGCTATTGTCCTCCTTTCTTTTTTCTTCTAATAACGGTCTCTAAGAGAATTAAACTCCTACCACTACTAAAATAAGAGTAAGTCTTACAACTCTTGCTAAAACTATAGCTCCTGACTATAACTTTAAAGTGGCCTTCACTATGTCCTCTACTCTGTGAAGCACATGCATTGCAGGCATGTAGATAAAACTATATCTTTAGAGTCTACAAATTAGAAATTTGTGGAATCTACTACCAAACATGACTCAACAATCAAAATTCACGAGTAGCCTGGTTCTTATCTAGTGGATCACAGCAGTTTTTCTTCTAATGTCCTTTGTGACCGCATTTGAAACATTTGAAACACTTGCATTAGATAGATTTTCTTCTAGTGTCCTATGTGAACGCATTTGAAACACTTGAATAAGGGCACTTTTTCTTAATTCAGTTAATTAATTTTATTTTATTTTTTTGCTATTTTCCTTCTTTTCTTTGTTGTGTGATGGATTATGAATAAAAAAGAAAAAGCCTTTCGTAATCTATTGTTGAAGATGGTCGGTATTTTAGGGGTTTTTCAAATTCTGATAAAGAATGTTATTTTTTAGTTTTTATAAAACTATATTGAAGGAAAACGAAAGCATTTCATTCGAATTGCACATTTTCTTGATGTAGGGTATTATAAATTATATCATATTATTCTCTTTATTTCTCAAGATTTTCGAGAATGTTTGAAGAATTTTTCTTGACTTTTTAATTAATTATTTTTTGGGGTGGTATAGGTAAATTGCTTCTTTCTTAGATTTTAGGTAATAGAATAGGGACTATTATAGGAGATTGGTTGTTTTCTTTGGTATGTTTTTTATTCATGATCTGATCTTAGTTGGAACAATTTCTAATACATTAAACCTAGTTTTCACGATGGATGATGAGAAGTCAACAACATTCCGTGAAATCGAGAAGGACAAAATAATTAAACTGTGTTAGTATGTCTCAAACATTATAAACCAGCATAGATGTTGACACTTGATGAGCTAATTCAATGAAGAATTTGAAGGGTTATAAAGGCTTAGTAAAAGATGGTTTTGACAAAAAATGATATATACCCATTGGTTTATAGACTTGTAAATTGACGTTTATTCTTCCAGTTACTACTGCAAAGGTAGAGCAAGTATTTTCTACAATGAAGATGGTCTAGAATTGATTGCGTAATCAAATGGAAGATCAGTGGTTGATTGATAGTTTGGTTGAGTTTATTGAGAACGATGTACTTGACAATATTGATAACTATATAATTATACAATATTTTGAAAGTGTGATAGCACGTAGGCTACAATTTCAGTAAAGCATTAACTTATTTTTTAATTAATGTTTTGTTGTTTTTAGAAAAATGTATCTTAATTTTGATCAAAAAAAAAAAAAAAAAACTATCCTAACCATTAAAATTTGGTGGGGGCCAAACGAGGGCTATATATATAATGACCACGGAGCTTGAATTGAAGGCATTTCTCATTATAGTACTATGTTGTTGAACTGTTGAAGAACTTTCTTGTTGACATCCGAATTCAGCAGGACCACGAAAGCAAGATATTTTAACTCCTCTTCCTGCCCATGTGTATGTTATCCGTATACTAGGACACTACGTTAGACAGCTCGTAGCCATAGCTTAGGAGGGATGTGACAATCACCAGATACTACGGCGCTCATGTTGAACGGGGAATGATATTTGGGTGTGAAAGAAACAAAAAATATGGGTGCTAGGTTGAAGAGATGATATTACCATGATTTAGAGAGTAATCCTGTTTTCAAAAATTCATTATCTTTGGAAGTCCTCAAAATTTATGCCAAAAGAGAGGAGTTGAGATTCATTGGATATTTGGCACGTAACCTCATCCAATGGCTCAATTGACAATCTCACTTTTTGCATTCCCTTTTATCACAGGGGAAAAGCCAAACGACCTGCACCGTTGACACTCCAGGTGACCGCACCCTCACATGGTCGACGTAGGTCCCCAATGAATAAAATAATCCCGACCTCTCATGTGTGTATATTATGTCAACCATGTAGTCACCCGCACAGGCTATGTAGTTCGGTCCTTATCATAGATATGTGGTAATCTTAGGCTTGAATCATGGGTTGAAAAATAGCCAGCATAGGCCCATGACCCTCACATGCCTCAAAAGTTGTTTTATTAAGCGGAGTTACTGCAGAGTTCTTTCGTCAAATTTACAAGATGTAAGGTGTATCAAATATTTCAGGCGTACGATAAATCTTGATCAAGTCGAGACCTGTAGAAGAAGATCTTCACATAAGATGCCAATTGTCTTGAAAATGCACTATGTTAAAAAGTGAACACTCATCTAGCAAATAAAATTTCATATGAGGTGTCCAAGAGGGCACATCTAAAGGGGTAAGGCGAAGCAGAGCATAGACCTTGTGTGACCTCTTGCTTCGCATTCGCTTAGTGGCTACCACGTGGCCTATCTAATAGGTTGATGCTTAACATTATTCTTCCAATGCATAAATAATTATATAAGGCATGGATTTTAATCTAGACCTCGTTTGAACCCCATTAATTTTCATTACTTTACATTTTATTTTTCTCTCTTCTATTTTCAACCTCACAATCTTTCATAAAAAAATATTACACGTAAATCGAAAATTTTTCCTTTTTTCTCAACTACTCATTTTTCAAAAAACACTATTCCACACATTAATTTTTCCCCGTAATGGAGGCCAAACAGGGCTCTAGTGTCATCATCTTACCAAGAAATAGCTAGAAAAACGAGGAATAAGAATAATCATCTAGTTTAAACGAGGATTCACGTAAATCGAGGAACGAAATTTTGAATTCCAGATGATCTAGCTCAATCACTATAAATCACGAAGTGAGAGAAGATGGACCACTTCACGGTACTCATTTCAGGGCGATAGTAAGGTGAGTGAGAGTAATAGTCTTTAAATTCTATATATATAAGATGTAGACTTTGAAAATAGATTAAGCACGTGTACCGAGGTGATGAGTACTGAAGTTAACAAGTCCCACTTTTTAGTGATGAGGCCCTTTTGTAGGGTCTATAAACTCGATATTTGAGATTTCGAATGATCTAAGTTGAGGAGCCTCTATGTTCAGAATGATAATATCCGAACGATTCTCGAAATGACGGAGTGATAGGACGTGTGTTAATCATTTTAAATTTTGCCAGTTTCTGTGCGCAAATAAGTAGAAAGTCGCCTCTTAAAACCATAGGGCAGTTAATAGCAATTAAGCCCTAAAAATCTTGCAATGTACTCCTAGCGATGGCAATGGATCGAGTCAAGCCGGCTCGACTTTTTAATCCACGAGCTCAGCTCGGGCTCATGGCGAGTCGAGCTCGTGGCTCGTTTTTAACGAGCCGAGCTTGAGCTCGGCTCGTTGCTCATGGGCCGAGTCGAGCCCACGAGCCGCTCTCTAACTCGTGTTTTTTTTTTAATTTTTTTTTTTTTACACCTTCTTTTAAAAAATTTCAATTTTTTGGACGAGCCGACAAACTCGGCTCGTGGGCACAAGGCCACCAAGCCGCTCGTGGGCTCAGCTCGTGGGATCGAGCCCCCCGCTCGAGCTCGGGCTCGGGCTCGTCAAATGACGAACCCGAGCACGAGCCGAGTTTTAACGAGCCGAGTGGCCGATCCAACGAGCAGCTCGGCCCGTTTGACATCCCTATTACTCCCATATGCAAGTGAAATGCATTATTCTATCTAAGCTTTCTATTTAAATTTCAAATTGGCACTTCTTCGCTCTACATCTATGACTAAAAGACAAATGGATGGCCAAGATTAATTGATATTTTGGATCCAACAGCTAGAGTTGAGGCATCGTTGCCTATAAAAGGGGGCAATCTACATTAAACGGCCTTTATTTTCCTTCACAAATATTCAGAGCTTTGAGAGAAAATATTAGAGATTTTGGGTGAAATATTATAACTTCTATCTAGGTTATCAAAAACATGACACTCTCTGAGATTTCAAAGCTCATAACACATCCACATAGAGTAAGGTAGAATTCAAAGTGGATAGCATTTGTCCGAATTGGTATAAACAAAATTCGAGCCACAACGCCTAGAAACTTCAGAAGATACAAATATTTTACGTAAGGATCTGTGCAAAATAAAATTTTATGAATGAAGGATGTGATTCTCTATAGTAAAAGCCAATGTGTCAACTTCAATCCAAAAATATTAAATGTCCGTCAACCTATGGAGTGGTAGATAGGCATCTACGAAGAGACACTTTGGGCAAGCAAATGAAGCCACATGTTCTCCCTCCAACTGTCTTCTGCTACCATGTTTTCTACGAATAATTATGATCTAAACTTTTATAAAGTAACGTAACTTTACAACTCAAGTAATTACTATTTCTCCTCTCCCTTTTGAGATAATTTAAAATGGTCCGACGGTCTTTTCTATTGGAATCACCTGAATCAGTTGCGCATATTATCATCTACTAATTTGATTGTCAGAGTGTTTGTTGCTGCAACCACCATCTCTAGGAAAAACCATGAACTATTGATTGTTTGTGCCATGTAGGGAGGAATATAAGTGAAGTTTTCCTCTGTTGGTCACGTGGAGGTTCATTTTTCGAGGTAAAAAGATTTTGACATCTATGGAAAAGTTTACCGGAAAAGCCCAAAAAACTTTTCCCTTGAAGAGAGTTTTGTTCTTGAATAAAGAACAAGTGAAAGTTGGCCAGAATCCAATCAATCTTGAGTTTGAGTAACGAAGAAGTTGATCCTAGGAAAGTGAAGGAGGCCTCTAAAAAAGAGGTCTTATGAACCATTGTCACTTACAATCATTGCCATTAAGGTGAAAGGGCAACCGCAAGACTAACCGCTAAAGTTGACCAAATGGCTACCAATATAAGAAATATTACTGCACAGATCGCTGCAATGCACAAGCTCCTCATGCATGTTCAAGGTCAAAAAGGGTTTTCAAATGTCCATGGAGAGGCCCCAGAAAATCTATAACCAATCCTAGGAAACCCAAAATCAAATGCATTCCAGCACCTAGAGAGAGTTCTTTGTTAAAAGGAAAATAGGGATAGACATCTCGTCATACGCTGTCAAGCCCCCCGCAATTGATCCCTAGCTACGAGAAAACTTCTCCCTAGATTATGAGCCATAGGGGTCCATCAGCATGTTCGATAAGATACGCAGAATCGAAGAAGTAGGAGCTATTCCATACATTAAACGGCCTAACAAGAACAAGGGTAAAGTTAGGGGATAAAACCTCTCCTGCCTAAGAATAGGCTATAGACAAAATTTAATGGATTGAGGAAATCGAAGAGAGACATCCCAACCACAACCAAGACAAGAAGCAGATATGAATGAGTCTAAAGGGCCATGAAATTGTATGAGCTTGATGATGATGATAACAGCCTCCCAACTTCGTGGCTTCTAAGATCCCGAAGTACAAAGGGAAAGGTGATCGAAATAACATGTCAACAAATATAAGACACCTTGAGGAAAGTATCGCCGGCTCTTAAATGAAGAGCTTTCCATTTAACCTTAAGCGGAGCGGTTGAGGTCTGGTACAGTAGATTACTACCACTAAGCATCAGGAGTTCACTTAATTTTAAAATGGCATTTCTGAATCAATAGATGTCTATAAGGTAAGGGAAAGCCCCCATTCAATGCCTCCGGGATAAGAGGCAAGCTGCATGGGAAACACTAAAGAATTACCTTGCTCGCTTCACCAATGAGATAACCAACTGTGAGAAGGTTACTAATAAGGAGGCACTTCAACCTTGAAAGGAGGTCTCAACATGAATACCTTATTCTGGAAGGATGAGCAAAATAAGAACCCTACAACTCACGAGGAGCTGGTAAACAAGATGAGGATTGAGATCACCAAAGAAGAAATGATTGATCATTGAAACATGGTGGTACGGGGGCTCCGCCACCCCAGAGGCATATAGGAAGAGGACCTACGTTGCATTTGTTTAGCCAACAATGGACCCAAATCGAGCATGTCATGGCTTCTACTTCGGGACAAGCTTTAGCAACGGCCTACGTTAAACACAATATCAACTCACTTATGAAAATATGGGACCTATTATTAACAACGAGGCAGGAATGTCAAGAAAACCAATCTCAAAGAGCAGAGACAATGATAGAGAATCTAGGCGTAGGCCTATAGAAAAGGTATGACCTTATTGTATATTTGACCGGTTCTATGGCCATGATACAAACGAATGTCGAGATGTCCCTTGATCCTCAAAAAGGAGTAATCACAGCACGAAGGAGGGTCGAAACAAAGAAAATCCCCAGCAACCCATTTCTCCTAGAAAGATGCAAGACGAACCACGAGGGACATTCACCTCAGTGAGGGAGAGATGAGGACAAAGAACGGCCCTGGAGAAGGCACAAACAAAGGAAGAATCAGGCTCCTAGCACATAAAATGCACTTATTCGGGATATTGACATGATTATTAAGGCGCTCATGTAGAAGGCAATTCCTGGAATGCACAAAGAAATTATGCTAGAGAATTCAAAGACCTACTATGGGTAGTTATACCATTCCCAGAAGGTAGGCCAAGTAAATTTAATCACATTTACTCAGGACGACGCGTTAGGCTGCATTGTCCCTATTGTGACGCGTTGGTGATGAGAGCTATTGCAGCCCGCAATAGGTTTGGGATATTGACATGATTATTAAGGCGCTCATGTAGAAGGCAATTCCTGGAATGCACAAAGAAATTATGCTAGAGAATTCAAAGACCTACTATGGGTAGTTATACCATTCCCAGAAGGTAGGCCAAGTAAATTTAATCACATTTACTCAGGACGACGCGTTAGGCTGCATTGTCCCTATTGTGACGCGTTGGTGATGAGAGCTATTGCAGCCCGCAATAGGTTGAAATGCACACTTGTTGACAATGGAAGCTCAGTAAACATACTATTTGGCTCCACTTATGACAACTGGTGCATCACGAACTCATTCCCATTGAGCGAATTCACCAGCAATAGTATCATCCACGAGGAAGGATTACTTTAGCTGTTGAAATGGACGTCCCCTATATGTGGCTCACAACTTCATGGAATTTCTAGTAGTAAATCATCGGTCCATTTACCACGGAGTGTTAGGCAAACCTGCATTGAAGGAACTGTGGCCTGTTACCTCGATTCACCTTTTTTGCATAAGTTTTCCGCTGAGCAGGGTATTGCTACAGTTCGAGACAATTAGATGGGATCTAGGGAATGTACCTCGACTCCTTACGATAAGTATAACCTTGAAATTTGAATGTGATAATTACAAATATCAAAATGTTCGATGATACTGAAGAAGGGCTTTCCTATAAAGAAGAAGATGACATTGAAATGTCAGAGGCCCTTAAGGGATCCCTCATAACAAGTTAGACCCTTGCATAATCAAGTCCAAACCACAAACAGCTCCAATAAAAGAACTGGAAAGTTTCTTGGCAAATCCTCGAGATTGTACCCAGGTCGTACGAGTAGGAAGGGATTTGCCTCACACGAAAAAGGAAGAGCTTAAAAGTTTCCTACAAAAGAATTTAGGTGTCTTCATGAGAAAGCACGAGAACATGGTGGGAATAGATCCAAAGGTTAGTTGTCATCATTTGAATGTAAATCAAATACACATACCCAATAAGTAGAAAAGATGAGCTCTCAATGCGGAAAGGTATGAGGTACTTAAGGATGAAGTCCAAAAACTAACTCATAATGGTTTCATTTGATTTCTAACCCAGTGTTGGTTAGAAAGCCAAATGGAAAGGGGAGGATATGCATTGATTTTTCTAATTTAAACTATGCTCACACAAAAGATAGCTTCTCACTCCCAAGAATAGACCAGCTGGTAGATTCTATGGTAAGACATGAACTACTGAGTTTTATGGATGCCTATTTAGGCTACAATCAAATCCCAATGTTCATGGCAAATGAAGAAGATGCCTTATTTACCACAAATAGGGGTTTTATATTGCTACAAGGTGATACCTTTTGAATTAAAAAATGCTCAAACTACCAATCAAATGTTGGTGAATATGATGTTTGCTGATCTTATTGGAAAAACCATGAAGGTACACGTAGATGATATGCCGATAAAGAGCCTCCGAGTGACAGATCATGTGAACCACCATGAAAATGCCTTTCAAATTTTGAGAAAATATAGGATGAAGATAAATCCCTCAAATGTACTTTTGGCATGGCCTCCAGTGAATTCTTAGGCTACATCATTAATCAAATGGGAATCGAAGCAAACCCCGAAAGGATCAAGGCCTTAATTGAGATGAGATTACCTCAGAAACCCAAAGAAGACTAGAGCCTCAACGGGAGAATTGTCGCCCTCAATAGCTTCATCTCCAAGAGCACGAACTAATGTCTACTTTTCTTCAAGATTCTTAAATACGAAAAGAAGTTTCAGCGGACATCAGAATGCGAAGAAGCATTTCAAGCATTAAAGAAACGCTTAGGGCAGGCTCTATTTCTATCAAAATCGAGGCCTAACTAACCTTTACTATTTTACTTAGCAATTTTAGATGAGGTTGTCAGCTTGGTACTCGTAAGGGAGGAAAGTACATACTAGCGATCTATGTATTACATTAGCAAAGCCCTTCTACCGGTTGGGCTTGCTATCCGGATGTGGAAAAGTTCACACTCTCTCTAATCACAGCTTCGAGAAAATTGAGGCCATCTTTCCTGGCTCACTCTATTCATCTGTTGAAATTTTCCACAAAGCGATTACTCCAAAAACTAGACGTCTCGAGGTGATTATTGTAGTAGACAGTTGAGCTCAGCGAGTTCAACTTATTGTACAAACCTCTGAATACCATTAAGGGTTAAGCCATCGCAAAATTTGTAGAAGAATTTGCTAGAAGCCCTGAGGTAGAGTTAGTTATAGAGCCATATGAGCCTCCTACATGGAATCTTTTTGTTGACGATTCATCCGGGAAAACAAGTTCTAGGGCAGGAGTCATTTTGGAGAGTCCAAAGGACATGTGCTCAATTGTGCTATAAGTTTTGGATTTAAAGCCTCAAATAATGCTACTGAATATAAAGTGCTTCTGGCTGGCCTACAATTAGTTAGGGAAATATAGGTCAAAAGGTTGCTCATCAGCAGTCACTTCAATGGCAACTTCACCGCTAGGGATGGCAACATGGTTCCATACCTAAAACTGGTTATAAACCTCCCCAGGCTTTGAGAAGTTTGAATTGGTACAAATTCCATGCCTGAAGATCATTAAGCCGATGCTCTATCCTAGCTAGCTAGCAGTAAAGATTTTAACCTAATTGAAGTGGGCCTTATCGAGCACCTCCTTAAACCCTTGATTGCGAAAGGGGAGGAGGTGATGTGATGAAACCCATCATAGCTTTCCTCAAGGACCAAACCATGCTAGACAATAAAATTGAAGCCCAAAAGCTTCGAAAAAAGGCTGTTCATTTCCAGGTGCGAAATGATCTTTTGTATAAAAGAGGTTTCTTATCCCCTCTTCTTCGTTGTACTGGAGGAGAGGAGGCCAACTACATACCAAAGGGGATTCATGAGGGATTATGTGGCAACTACTATGTAGGGTTGGCTGTAATACACAAGGTACTTAGGCAAGGATACTACTGGCCAACCTTGAAAAAGATGCGTTCCAATTCGTACAAAAACGCTATAAGTGCCAGCGATTCTCCGATGTACGGAGGCAACCATCCTAGAACGTTATAGTGGTATCAAGCCCTTGGTTGTTTACTAAATGGAAAGTTGATGTTAAAGGCCCCTTGTCAAAAGAGAGAAGAAATACCAGCTTTGGTATTGCTGCGATTGACTACTTCACAAAATAGATCAAAGTGAAATCGCTGGCTAAAATCATTGAAGCTAATATGACTCCGGGTAGGATAGTGATTATCCTATTGACTTGTTGTAGCAGATGATTTGCAAGAAAGAAACGAAAGAAAATGCCCAAAAACCTGAGAAAATACTTTGAAATCAACTCAATATTATTAATAATGTAGAATGACCAAAATTAACCCACAAGTCGGGTTAAATAGCTGCAAAATACGAAATAATAGGAAAATTATCAAAAATGGCAAAATCTCAAAATTACACCAGCATAAAATATTAAGTAAAAGAAGTAGGTTGCGAAAAATTTGGCTCAATTCGAGTTTTTTAACATATCGAAAAAGGAAAATGATATATTACCATAAATAGCAAAAAATAATTAAAAATTAAATTTTGGAAAGAAAAACAGTGGATTTTGTGGTCGAAATTGATGCCCACCAAGCAAAGCTGGTAGCCACAACGTGTGTATCGAAGAGAGCTTTCCGGATTGGGGTCATAATAGCGATTCTGATAATCGCAGCCAAAGTTATGGTCAAATTACCAAAGACGTGTCAAATTCTCCCAATCAAGGAAATAATTGTGATTCACTTCCCATCTTTGCATCGATTCGCCATCTCATGGTATCTCAGTGCATCATCGTGCCATCAGACAAATCGACATTACTCGACTTAAATCCTCCTGTATCACAATACTACCAAATTCCTCTGGAAGAACATAATACGTCAGTTTTGCATTTTGTATTCTATTGTGTCCGATAATGGTAAACAGTTCGATAACAAGAAAATTCGAGATGTATGTGACGAACTAGAAATAAAAGGACATTTATCAACGCCTTATCACCCCTAAGTCAGTGGTCAAGTCGACATCGTGAACAAAACCATCAAGTACACCTTGAAAAGAAAGCTTGACGCTTCGAAAACAACTTGGGTGGATGAGCTCCTCCAAGTTCTCTGGGCTTTATGCACCACCAGCCAAATAGCAATGGGAAATCACTTTTCCATGACTTATGAGATGGAGGCCATGAGTTCAATAGAGGTGAGAGTGCCATCACCTCGTCGGATTATTTTAATGAAATAACTAATGATAAACTATGGAGGTACGAGTTCCAATTCCTAAAGAAATGAGGGATGCCTCTTAGGCGAAGCTTACTGTGTACCTGCGAAAGATAATTCGTTACTATAATGCTAAGGTAAAAAATTGAACATTCCACCTAGGCGACCTGGAGCTTCGAAGATTTTACCATTATTAAATAGCCAGGTGCTAGAATGTTGGGCCCAAATTAGGAGGGCCCATACCGTATAAAGGAAGAAACATGCAGAAGCTTTTAAAATTGAGGACATACGAGGGAAGCTATTACCTTATCCATGGAATGTCGAACATTTAAGAAAGAACTACCAATAGTATATTGTTCTAAGCACGTTCATACAAACTTTCATGTTTATGGAATGTTAATTACCATTTATGCCTAAGTATTTTTACCACTCGGGCAACCTATTCATAATGGATCAATATGATAGAGGATGAGGTTTATAAAGCCTTTGCCCTACGAATGAGATGCACAATACCTCCATGGGTTGCCTCGATGCACACTCGAAAGTAGTACCTCAGAAATGAATTGTCCACCTAGAGACTGAATGCTTAGCTATTATGCGTCGAAGCTTAAACTGCGTTGCTAACAAGTAAACTAGGTTAATTCATCATTGAAAGAATAGCTTATACTTAGAAAAATTGTAAAGCATAAGTGTTTATAACAAATGGAACTGGTTGCATTAATAAGAAAAATGTACAAAGGTGGGCAAAGCCATTACAACTTAAGATCCTATAGATCTACTAGAAAAATGACCCCACCTCCATTAATTAATTGTAAAGCATAAATGTTTATATCAAATGGAATTGATTGCAATAATAAGAAAAAAGTGCAAAGTTAGGGGGCGAAGCCATTACAACTTTAGATCCTATAGATCTACTGGCAAAATAGCCCTACCCCCAGTAGCAACCTCGTTATTTTAGAGCCTTTTGAGCTTCATCAGTAGCATGGATTTGAAGTGACCCTCGGTAGGTCCCCCAAACTCCTCTTCCAGAGTCAATATGTTCAAGGTTGGGTGGACCTCCTTCAAGCACTCCAACATCAGCTAGGCATTCCAAGAAGCCTAGTGATTGGCAAAGGTGTCATAAAACTCGATCTTTTCGAAGTTGTCATTGAAATTCTTGATCACCACTTCCCCATAGACTTTATCTCGACCTTCAGTGACCTAATCTTTTCTACCTTGGCCTCTATTATTTTCCTCAACTCTACCTTCTCTTTGTTTGAAGACTCTAAAACATCCACTTCCAAGTGAGGGTACTCATTGGAGTTCACTTGGCATTTAGTTTTATCTAGCTCTTTTTCAGCTACACTGTTATAGCCATGGCTTTCTCCAGCTTGCTTTCAGCGTCAGCCCTCTTCAACTCAACCTCTTCTACCCTGGCCCTTTCTGTATTTATCGCATCACCATAGCGCAGGGCTGTCTTTAACCTATGGGAGAGGTCAACATTTTTTGCTCTAAGATCCTTAACAAGGCTTTCAAGCTGAATACTTGTGATTAGGGCTCAAGCGATGTAGGCACTGTTAGCCATTATCAGGTCTTCATTCGTGTAAGATGAGGTGTGGACTCTACGCATCTGTCCAGTATTTGTTGTGGACCATGACCATTGAGGTCGTTTCAAGGGACAAGGCCTCCAAAACTTACCTCACCAGTTCCTCTGAATTGATCCCCAAAAAGTCTTCTACTTTATCTGAGAGCAACATCTTCCTTCTCTGCGGATTGGGTGCCAAACACTTTATGAGCTTCAGAAATGGTGGCCGCCTCGACCTTTGTTGGAGGTGTCTTGTGTTTTATTATAATGCCAGTTGGGATGTTGGATTGAAAAAATAGGGCCTCGCTATGGAGGTTCCCTTTGTGGATGACCCAATCGTCCTTTTTCATTTCTTTGTTAGAAGAACCTCATTTTCCTTCTCTTTCTCGACTTGAGAAAGGGCTTCTTGCTAGTATTCACCAGATCCTCTATTTGCTTCTTATAAGCTATCAAGGAAGTCTTTAATGCCCTAGCCTCGGCCATCAACCACTAGATAATGGCAAAATCTAGCTTCAAGGCCTTTTTTTGCGAATTCATTGCAAAAAGAACGTGTAAAGTATAAAGCCATAGTCCATTGAACCCAATACAACTAACATTTCAGGAAATTCACCTTAGACGGCCATCAGATTATTGTTGACAAAGTGTATATTCTTTTTTATGAGCTCGTTGTATGATCAGCTCTTGTGCTTAAACTGATATATAGTACAAAGGATGATGAAGTCCTTCATCGACAGCTCACATCAAGGTAATGCACCTGCACAAATATGATGGTTAGATGATGAACCCGAATAAGTTACATAAAACTAGCTCCTAGGGTACTTACTAAAGTTGAAAACTTCGTCGAAACCGTCAAAGGTGCCAGGGAGTTACCCTCCATTGTGTCCTACCTTCTAGGAACCCAGCACAATAAATTTTCCAGTCTTTTATTGAACTCGATGGATCAACCACAAATACAGTATTAACCCCATGAAGTCAAATAATAACATCTCATCATTTATTGCCCCCAGGTTCCTCGGGAAATGTAAAGGGTTTGGAAAATATAAAAGGCCATCTCCACCCCGTAAGAGGCTTCTCTCCATAACATCCATGATCCTACCATTTGGTTCCACGAGTTCGGGTTTTAGTTGGGTACTAACTAAACCGTAGGACCTCAATACGAAGCGAAATGAATGGTGAATAAGCAACCTAAACCCTGCCTTAGATATGGCCTCACTCACTGCTATGTACCAAGGTCTTGGGTAACGGGCTCGCTCATTAGGGTTTAGAACTATAAGACCTACTCTATCTGAGATCCTATAATCCATCTGCAATTTTGCTTAGTCAATAGTCCTCAACTTTGAGGGTAGTTAAAGGATTTCCTATTAACTAAAGTGTCCACCGGGCTATTTGGTCTCTTCCAAATATTCCACCTCCCCCCAACTATAGCCCTGCCCTGTTTCAAATGATTTACCTAAAACGTGAGTGCTGTTATGAGATGGTTGTCGAAAAATTTCATGGAACTCAAGAATTTTGCCAAAATTTGTATTTTCAAGAGGGAATTGGGGTCTATTTTTGCCAAATGTTAAAAGTTTGAACCTTGGGGCAAGAGCATTTTATAGGTAGCTTCGATCAATCATCACTGTTGGATGATATCTAGTCTCATCAAGGCTATTCATTAGGTTATTGATCTATGCCATAGAAATCAAACGTAAAAAACCCTCAATTTCCATGATATGACAGTCCAACACATGCACCCATCTGATGAGTCTCCTAGAGCCTTGACAACCGCTTGCTATGATTAACAATTGTAATTTTTTCTTAGGAGCAAGTGACTGTTTAGATTTTTTTCTTGGAAGCATGCAACATCCTTCAAATCACTAGCACGAATTTCCTTTCAAAGCCATTACCATTCAGAGCCTCATCATCCTATAAGACCACGCCTCTGCCAATCCAATTTATCTCAAAACTGCTATCATTCAAAGCCACATCCTCATGTAGGACCACATCTCTGCCAATCCAATTTCTCTCAAAGCTACTACTATTCATGGCCTCGTCCTCATGTAGGATCATACATTTACCAATCCAGCTTCTCTCAAAGCTGCTACCATTTAGAGCTACGTCTACCTGTACAACCACGCTTCTGCAATCCAGTTTCTCTCAAAGTTGGTACCATTCAAAGCCTCATCCTCCTGTAGGACAACACCTCTGCCAATCCAGCTTTATCGTCCTTGTATAGGACCGCACATCTACCAATCCAATATTTCTCAAAGTCACTACCATTCAAAATCTCATCCTCCTTTAGGACCACGATTTTGCCAATTTAACTTCTCTCAAAACTGCTACCATTCAGAGCTTCGTCTTCCTATAGGATCACACTTCTGCCAATCTAGCTTCTCTCAAAGCTGCTACCATTCAGAGCCTTGTTCTCTATGAGACTACATGTTATATGGACTTGGGGAGACTAACATTTATTCAACTGTCCACGCATTATACAAATATCCATCCATAGACTTAGGGGACTATTGTTATATCCTCTATGATTGACCTCCAGGTCATCAAAAATAGGCCACACTCCGAGGTTCCAAAACATTAACACATCAACATAGAGTGAGGCAGAATCCACGATGGATAGTGTTCGCTTGAAGTGGTGCAAACAAATTTGAGTCGCAACGCCTAGATACTTCAGCATAACGTATGAATTTTTTAGATAAAGATCTATTCAAGATAAAATCTTATGAATGATGGATGTGACATCTCTTCAGTAGACGCTAATATGTCAACTCCAATCCAAAAACATTAAATGCCCACCTACCTATGGAGGGATAGATTGACGTCAACAAAAAGATGTTTTGGACTAGCAGATGAAGCCATGTGTTCTCTATCCGACGATTCTTCTGCCACCCTTCTCTCTATAAATACCTGTGATCTGAACCTTTGTAAGGTAATGTAACATCACAACTTAAGTAACTACTATTTATCTTCTCCCTTTTAAGATAATTTAAAATGGTTCGTGGCCGCAACCACCATCAATGGGAAAGGCCACATACTACTAACCGTTTGTGCCAAGTGTATAGGGAGGAATACACGTGGAGTTGCTCTCGATTAGCCAAGTGGAGGTCCATTTTTCGGGGTCAACAACTTCAACAAAATCTTGTAATTTTGATTCACGCATTTGCAACCAACCCTTTTTGAGGTACTTTATTGATCATTGATTTTTCTTCATTCTTGTCTCATTCTCTTCTTTAAAGAAAAAACCCCCTCCACTGGATTGGCAATATGGCACAAAGCTTTGACAAGACCTTTGGTCTAATGAATGAAGGGATTGAAAATTTTGGATTGGTCAAGATAGGCTAGACACTTTCAATGTTCTTTCTTAGGGTTGAGTTGGCCGAAGTGATTAGGTTCGGTGAGAGTTTTTAGCAATATGCGAATGAAGTGGTTTATAGTTTGCTATAGTTGAGGGCTTTGAATCTAGCCTTAGTCATAGATTAGAGGAGATCAGATTAAATAAGGGAGTTTTTTAGGATTTTGGACTCGATGGAGATTTTGGTGTCGGAGCCCAATGAAAAGACCTGTTATACGAGCCTAGGATATTGGTGGTTAGTGATGCCATCCTCTGAGCCATAATGCATCTACCCTACATCTCTTCTTCCAGCACATCTTGAGGTCCTATAACTTACCCCTCATTCTGTTAGTCTAAAATATGTTGAGTCAAATGGTGAGCTCGTCCTATGGCATAAGGTTTGCCAGTGCAAGGAAATACCCTTCTACGTTTTCCAGATGATTTACTAGCCTTGAGCAACTACAAATGAGTGGTATTAAATGATCCCTTTCCCACCTTCATAGTGCGCTTCCCAGTACTATCGGAGGTATGGGAGGTCACTTGACGCCCCAACTTTTGGGATTTTTTTTTTTATTACAGAAACATAACAGATCTAGCATTTTCTATCACTTTCTCGCAACTCTCTTCCTCATAACTATTACCAAAATCTAATCCTACTAATTCTTCAAATTTGTCTATAATTTCTCCACAAATTACCACATCTATTATAAATCTTCACTTCTCAATCAAACGTACATATGAATTGATTGCTTTAATTATTGTTGCTTGATGATGTGGGTGATGTAAATATGAATCAATTGCTTTAATTAATTGTTTGTATTAGTTATGGACAAATTCTTTAAACGTACATATGTATTTTTTTGTGATGAACAAAATATTAATGAAAGTAGTGGTCGAGATAAATTTGATGAAAATAATATTGGAGATGAAACAGAAGATGGACTTGGTGATGAAATGAATGTTGGTGATGAAACTAATGAAAGTGATTACATTAATCTTGGAGATGTTCCGGTAATGCCGAGGATGTTATGAATGAAAATGTATAGAGAACAATTGTAATAAAATATTGAATTTTTTTTTTCCAACTTTTTTGCAAGTTTGATTGTGCTCCTTAACTTAAAATGATGGCATTCGCCACTACTTCCCGGTTCTATTATTCAATAAAAACACTTTGAAATTTTTTTTCAATATTTCCTCAGTTATACAATATTTTGTAATTGATAAACAAATATTTTTTTTTTTAAAGTTTCTAGTTATTCTTAAAATTAATGTGTCTTTAAACATGTTTATCACTCTGATTAATTTTCGTTCACCAATTAACTTACTAGCAATCGATAGATATCAGTGACTTAAGTCAAATAATTTCTCCTACACCAGTGAACGGGTTAATAAATGGATTTTGAACAGACTGGCCCAGAATTTTTTTGTTTGGATTGTCCAATTCATTAGGACCCAAAGTCCAAAATAAAAGAGAGAATTAGACGAAAAAATGCCTCTTAAAGTTTCTATTATCAAAAATCATGTATTATCTTTTTTATTTACAAATCAGGTTTGTTTTCAAATAAATTAAAATATTCTTTTAGCATATATTATTATTTTGTCCCCATTTGGATTAATTAAGGTAATCTATATCTAATTTTTAATTTTTGAATTTCAAATTACACAAAATAAGATTCTTACCTAAATTATTCTTTTCATTCATCACAGAGAGGACATATATGTCACATGCATAAACTATAGAGGGCACAATTGTTGTATTTTATTTTACGTCACCCACATTATCAAGCCACAATTTCGTGTATGACATGAATATAGAGGTCATAATTTCGCACGTCATATAGATCACAATTGACAAAGCTTTGTGAACAATATAAGCAATAAAATAAATTTATTTGGCAAAACTAGTGATCATTTATTGGTTTTATATATGTGCGTAAATATTGATGGTCACATATAACTTTTAAATTAATTCCATACAATTCGCAATGAACAATACATATATACAATCATAAGATTGTAGTTACAAATTATTTAATACAAATACACCTTTATGAATTCCAAACGCTTCCTTACTATGACACGCAGAATGGTGATTGTGACCAGAAAATATTTGAATGAAATTATGAATCTATGAAGCCATGATTTATTATTTCCTTATTCTCAAAAATGTTAAAATGGGAGAGACGGTAACTGAACACAGAATTTTGGAGAAGGGATATGATGAGAGAGAAAAATCAGTCATTCTCAAATAATCACCAATTCAGGTATATCTTATATAAATTAATTAGAATCCATTTTCATATTAAAAAAAAAATCTTGAATTATCACTTTAATTACGATTTTTCTTTAAAATTAAATGTAAAGAAATTTATAAAATACACCATGTTGTATAGGTATAATTATTATTAACCTACAGACTTTTGAAAATTACCTACACTTACATCTTGTCTATACAAACTTATTAAAATCGATGCAAGGTTTAAATTAAATACGAGTTTTATAAAATATATGATAATGAAAAGCATACTAAAATCTCGAATTTCCTTATATCAATCCTTTTTAACTTTGAATCTTATGAATTTGACAACACGATTTAATTATGAATATCTATATTCCTTATTTGTTTAACAATCTCTCTTGAGAATTAAACGTATTTTTACGTATGATCCAACTAAATTTTTATGACGGATGCGAACATACAAAATGCATTAGAGATTTATGAATTCTTAATGATCACGCAAAGTATAGTAATATATTTCTATTTTCTTTTGATTTCTACAACAGTCGACACTATGTCGAACTTATTTTCAATCTCTCGAAAGTAAAATAAAGCACAAAACTTGTGCAACTATTGGCATATAATTGTAGAGAAATTAAATCCATGTCAATTATTCAAGAATTAAAATATGCTTTGAATGTCAAAAATAAATAAAATTCAAAAATCAAGATTCATGATATAAGTTTCATCGTATTCCTAGCACAAAAATAACATAGCCTATCATAATATTGAAATTAAATAAATAAAAATGGAACGATATCATCAAAATTTGACGAAATGTGATTAATTCTCGATCATACGTGGATGAATTACTGTACAAAAATTTGGAAGAATTCCTTGCCTGCAGCGCTGCTGTCTTTGCCGTGTGTGTATATTTTTTTTACCAATTTCATTTCATGCGTCAATGTTATTGTCGTTAATTAGGAATCCAATTGTTATTTTATTTCATTCCAAATGCAGATCCACCATTAAATTTAATGCTTTCTTCCAAGTCCTCAATTCTTCCATGCAATGCAAGTTAGTCCTTTTCTTCATTTTCTCCTCGATTTTGATCCTTCAACTTTTATTCAAGTGAGATTTAGTCCATAAACTTTTATTCAATCGCTAATTAATCCTTCTTTCTTTTCCAAATTCTTTAAAACAAGTCCGTAACTAAAACAATATATAATTAACGAAAGTTGGCGGGTTTCTGGCAACTGGGGGTCAAACTTTAAAAACATAAAACAGCATTCTTTGACGGTTTAGTAATACAATCCGAATAAGTGCACAAAATGCACTTATCAATCAATGCCAATTGCAACATTGCAAAGGTGGAATTTCTTTGCTTTGACATGCATTTCAATTTCTTGTCTTTTTTTGTGTATGTTTTTATGTAGTGGTAGATTATGTTTCTGTATCCAAATACAGCCTTACATTATTTCAAATTTTTCAAAAGTTTGTAATCTTTAGTTTTTGGAAACGTATTTTCGGATATCTATTTGTATTGTTGGAAATGTATTTGATTAGCAGACCCAAATCTCCTTGATTGGTTTTATATTATTTATGTTAATCTCCCTAAATGTGTTTGCTATATAAGTACTTTAAAGCTTATTTCAATCTCCTTGCTCGTACTAGTAAGTAAATGAGGCAGCAAAAATGCTCAGTTTTAGAAGTGATCTCGTAAAACAAAGACATGGAAAATAATAATAATAATAATAATAATAATAATAATAATAATAATAATAATAATAATAATAATAATAATAATAATAATATATAGACCATGATTTGCAAATTCACCAATAATGCTATTCCACAAGACAAAATTATGATACTTTGTTCCGTCAAATCCTGTTTACACCAATGCAGCCATTTGTAGCGTACATGTTCCCAAGTGCCATTCTATATCTTGAACATTACCTTACAAAATGGAAAAATTAATCACAGACTATACGTTTCTGCAAAGGACCTTTCTTTTTTATGGACAGATACAAGAAAAAATAAAGAGAGGACGATTATCTCCATAGACCAACCTGGGATACAATTTACCCATTCTACTTTTTTGAATTCTGTATTGATTTTGAAGAGGCATTAAATGATAAGCTTAATCTTTGGATAATTTAAAAACATTTCAATTACGTAAGACTCTTTGGGAACTATATATAGTATCTCTTAAAATACTTACCAATTCACACAGTATTTAATGTATTATAAATGTCAAACAGTATATTTTGAAATTTTATTTTATAATGTTGTGGGTATGAATTTTTTGTTTAAAATAAATGGCAGCACATTCAAGCAAGAACAACGAGCCCAATAAAGCTTATAAGCCTAGGAGGCGGCCCAAAAGGAAGAAACAAGGCCCAATTTCTTTGCAGATGCATGAGGCCCACGAAAGATAAATTAATGTGGCCCAACTTGTATAATGATTTAACCCTTCTTCACTGAAGTCCATTAAATTATTTCACACCAAGCTATTAGACAAAACAACTTGAAAACATTGAATGGACAATGCATCTTTGAACGAACATGCCACCATCAAATCAAAGTGTAAAGTTGACAAAGTGGACAAAAGTTGGATCTGGGGATGAATGGTGCCGACGGTTCCTCAAAAGGAGGTCACCAAAGTTTACAGAATACCATGTGAAATAGTTATAAAACAAACCTCTGTGCCCTCTTGGCTGCTCAAGGTATTTCTGTTACTCCAATGAACAAATATTACCTACCAAATGAAGTTGGGACTTTCTCTCCATTGTATCTCCGGCGTGAGAATTACTATGAGATTTAGGAACGTAGACTTACAAAGAAAAGATGGAATGTGTATTCCGATAGTCAGAACTTCAAGACACATACCTATATCACCTTAAGAGTATTTATAGGTGTCTAAAGTCATCTAACTATTGGGCAGTTATTGTGCATGTGTCCCATGTTGCACCTCCTTCTACTCTTTACGTTCTAAGTGGAATAACTCCACCTATCCAGCGATTTGATGTGTAGAACTGTTAAACGATTCCCATTGAACTCAAGGGTGTTTTATGGTTAAGTGTTGCGTTGGTCTTGTAAAAGTAGATGTCCTCGTAATGGTAGAAGACTTAGTATGCACATAGAGGGCCTCATAGTGGTCGAGAACCCAGTGTAGATGTAGAGGACCTTGTAGCAGCAGACGGCCTAACATGCAAGTAGAGAGCCTTATGGTGGTAAACGGCGTAGCATGGGGTGCGCTACGTAAAATGCCTATTGAGTAATCTTCATCTTGTTGACCATTGTAAATAATTATTAATACTATTTAACATCACTGGACCCTCTACCTCTTGTCGATTTTTATTGATAAGGGGTAGCATCTTCACTTATTTCACGTTGATTAATTTTTCTTATTTTTATTTCTATTTTTTTAAAATTGACCCACCACATATGAATACTTGATATAATATAAGTGGACCAAGTAGTCCAAGTGATTGTATGGTAATGGAAGTATTGTACAATGGCACCCTATTGGTGGGTTTGATTTTGGGAGGAAATTTTCCCCAAGAAAATTCAAAATTTTGATTCATAAAAAGGGGTTGAGACCTCCATTTTTCATTCCCACTTGCAAAATTCTAATTCCTTTAAATTCTCAATGTAATTTCTTCCTCCATTCTTCTTCATCTTAGTTTTTCAAATTGTCTTCCTCCATTCCATTGTAATAAATAAAACTATTTTAACATCCTTTTATGAAAGTGGAAATGAGGGGGCAAACAAGTCGATCGAACAATCATCAGATGGGTTGGTCGACTGTTAACCAATTGAGAGGGTGGTTGACCATGGGTCGATCGACCGTTAACCAATTGAAAAGTCAACTAGCCTTGAGGCTAATTGTGGTAGATGGTCGTCGAGGCCTAACACAATCCATTTCAAATCATCCTATTGGACTCGAAACGTGACATGCACTGATGATAAATGCTGACTAAATGTCAAACCTATTACAAAGACTGACTATGAGTTACTTCAAAAAATGCATCAAAATCAAAAGTTTATGTAAAACATAAAGCAATGAGCCCAAATTATCTACTTCGTGCTCATCAATATGAGTCATAACACTCAACAAGTCGTGTGACTCTCATTTCGAAATCATTAGGCTTTTCAACTAAAAAGAATCAATTACTACTTGTATGAAAGATTATGAGAAAATATATGAGTTGATAGCTCAGTGAGCAAAAAAATTCGAAAATAATTATACTTTTTCAAAATCGAGTTCATATCATTGAATAACTCGCAAGAAAATATCATATAATTATAGTCAAATCGTGAGACATTCACATACGTCACAAATGTCATCTCAAAGTCGAGCTATAAATATCAACTGACAACCATACTATAATCTCATCATACCAAATATACTGAAAAATCCACCAAAAATATACCTTCTGACAGAAATCTATAATCCATCCCTCGGGCTTAGAACTTTCGCCACGGGCATTTGGCCCCTCCCTGAACGAAAGCCGGTCTCAAAGACATCTCATAATCAATTCTAGAATACGACCAAGGCTCCTTTGTGAACTATATATACACAATCAAACCCCTCCATGTAGGATAGAACACGTACAAGGCCCCTTTGTGAATTAGAAGAAGTATATAATCATGGATACTTTTCTGACCGATCTTAATATTACATATATCACATACCAAATAAATGTCAGTATCACATGTCTTGCATACCAAATCACAAATGTGCCATAAATAATCTTTGGGATTCCACATGTATTATAATAAAAGAGATTTCCATAATAATCATATAATCGAACATAATTGCACATATCTTGATAATATACTTAATTTATAAATACTTTTAAAAATATTTATATTTTTCCACTCACAAAACTATATTCGCAAAATCAACTCAGTTGGTAAGCTGTCTCAATATCAGTATCGCCGCCTGAAATATGATATAATTTTTAAATTAACAATTAACTATTTTAAATAATCTCAATAGCAATACCCAAACTTAATCATTTTACATTTAAAAAATTTCTAAAGTCTTTTTAATCATTAAAACTAGTTTTTCTTTCATTTAACTCAATTTCATAACTTATTATACTTAACCCCTTCAATAAAATGAACTTATTTTCTAACATGTTGGCGAAATTTTTCTATTTTTTTCTTTCTTTTTCCTCTTTTCTTTTCCTTCTTTCTTTCTCTTTCTTTCTCCCTATTTTTGTTTCTTTGTGTGTATATTGAATAATGGATTTGGATAATTTGGAGTGTAATGGATTTGTTTGAGTTTTCCACCGCCTACCCTTTTCTTTATATATATATTTATTATTTTTTTGTTTAACTTTTCTTTTAATTAGTTAAAGTGTTATAAAACTCACCACTTTAAAAGAATTTCGTCCTCGAAATTCAATTAGCTAGAGGTCCAACACATAACGATATAGAACTCACATTTAACTTCTGTTACCCATAATGCCTCTTTTATTGAATGATTTCTCCAACTAACTTTTAGTCCCAAGATTTGATCTTTCCCATCATAGTCTTAATAACTTCCTAAGAGCCAAATATATGGTATTCTCATCTTTTCTTTTTTCAGATCTTAGAAAAACTTAATTATTTTCCAATTTGGAGTTCAAGATACTACTTTTCATAAACTCCAAATCTTCACCTTACGTCAAATTTAAACTATCCTTTAATCAAATTCTTTTTTGATAACAATGGTTACATATTAAGATCGAATTGCATTCTTTCGCCCATTTCGTCATACGTCCTTGGAATATTTCAATATTATATATAACCTCAATTATCGTCACTTGTGTCTAGTTTTTATATGTCAATTCCATGAAAAATAAATAATTATCCAAGTATCCTTTAATTAACCAACCATAGTTGATAGCCTCTCTTTTGAACTTGTCTTTATAGTGTCTGACATTCTATCAAAAAAAGATGCACAATGTAATTTAATTATATACTTCTTACAACTAACCAAAGATAAATACTCCAATTTCACCATATAATTAACAATATTGTCTAAATATAATTTTATAAGCCTATCATATGAACTGACTATATCATTTAAAAAGAATCTTGTAATATTTATCAATCTATCCACAATGATTTATATACTATTTTGTGTCCATTCCATGTATTTGGAATCCCCAGACAAAAAATATTTGAGGGTAACTACCTCCATTCTAAATTGACAATATCTCCAAAAATTCAATTGTTTGTGATTTTCTAAAATTCTAATTATCCCCAACAAAACAATTGAGATATCTCAATATGGTGTTCTTTTCCTTTAATTCTATATCACCCGATGATAATATATACACAATTTCCATTTCTATCATTTTGAATAAAATATACCTTAAACTCTAATAATTGATAAGTATTGATATTTTTCGCAATGTGATGACATAATCCCAATATAACCAACTCCAAATCATGTTTTAATTATGTCTCTTCAACAATCTATCATATAATTCATAATTCATCATTTTACTTCAGAACACTTTCTAAATCTTAAGATAATTCATTATCATAAATCAAATCCTCATCAACTTTTGATACAAGAATATATATTTTCTCATAATTTAATCTGATAGCAACACTTTCTACATCCTTAAATCCACACAATTTTGGTTCTCTTTCTTTCTATGAAGAGACAATTATAACAATTAATCCATGAAAATTTTATACTCTTATTCCATAAAGAGGCCGTCAGCCTATCACCAATGCATAAGCTTTCTTGTATATCGCACAAAACCTTCAATTAAGATTATAACCTAAAGATACAGTTCCACAATTGAATAAAATTTACATGATGGTTGTCTCAGACTTTAAGCTATCCAACATAACATCCATATGTTCCATATCGTGTAGATTTCGAGAAGAATGAAATACTTTATTCATGACATCTAAGAATACAATCGAAAATAACTCAAAGTTTACATCACTAAAACTTCATTAAATTTACCTTAACTTTAAAATTTGGCTCAAAACTTTCAAATGGTAAATAAGATAACATAATAATCCAACAGATGGTCTTGGCAAAACCAATTAACTTAATAAATATATCATCTCATTATTTCGCTATAGCACAACCATAACATTCATTTACTTGTTATTCACCATATCATGTTGTGATCATATAATCTTGTCACTTATCATCATAACATATGACCTAAAATATTTAATTATATCAATTTTTCCCTAACATCACAAAATGATAACCTTCATATTTATCTTGTAAACCTTTCATACATCAACATATCATCAAGATTTCATATGTTAGTTTCCCAAATTCAATAAATTCCAATTTTTTCGATTCACATAAACACACCTGAATGCACATATCCATTTAATTATATTTCTTGAGGAACAAATTATCCCATAATAAGTAACCATGATGAGGTATATCATTTTTTCACATCCCTTATAATCAACATCTTATAAATAATCAAAGTAATTGGAATCACCCAAGATAATTAAAATTCCTCACTGCTTTTTAGCATATCATTCTCTTTTATTTGTCGTGCAAACTATACCAAGTAATTGAACATATAAATTGACAATTAAGTGGTTGTACCATCTATCACTTTAATTGTTGATACATAAACAACTTGTAAAATCATTAAAATCTGTACAACTCTTAATATGTTACATATACCATAATTTCAATCCAACAACTAATAACATTTCCAGCCATCGAATCATTGCAACTATCATCTTTACATACTAGTCTTTTTTGGATTTGTTAAAAATATCTTTTTATCATTTTTGGTTCCATACATCCGAGCTTGTGATTTCTGCCACCACGACATGTGATCATACCCACTAAACTTGCATGATATACTAATGCATGAACTAAAAAAATTTCAAAACCATGCTCTGATACCACTTTGACACGACCCATCCTAAATCACCCTAATGGACCCGAAACGTGACGTGTACCAATGATAGATGCTAACTAGGTGTCAAATCTATCACAAAAGCTGACTATAAGTTATTTCAAAAAATACTTCAAAATCAAATGTTTATTTAAAACATAATGCAATGTGCCCAAATTATTTACTTCGTGCATCATCAATATGAGTTATAATACTCAACATGTCATGCGGCTCTCATTCTGAAATCATTATGCTCTTCCAGTTAAAAAAAAATCAATTACTACTTGTAGGAAAAATTATGGGAAAATATATGAGTTGATGCTCAGTGAGTGAAGAAGTTTGAAAATAATTATATTTTTTTCAATTTTACATTTTTATCAAAATCGAGTTTATATTATTAAATAACTCGCAAGATAACATCATATAATTATAGCCAAAATGTGAGACTTTCACATACGTCACAAATGTCATCTCAAAGTCAAGCTATAAGCATCAATGGATAACCATACTATAATTTCATCATACCAAATATACTGAAAAATTCACAAAAAAATGTACCCTCTGACTGAAATATGTAATATGCCCATCCGACTAAAAACTTTTGCCACAGGCCTTTGGCCCCCTCCATGAACGAAAGTCAGTCTCAAAGACCTCTCATAATCAATTCTAGAACATGACCAATGTCTCTCTGTGAACTATATATACACGGTCAAGACCCCTCCGTGTAGGATAGAACATGGTCAAAGTCCCTCAGTGAACTAGAAAAAGTATATAATTATGGGTACTTTTCTGGCCGATCTCAATATTACATCTCTCATATACCAAACAAAGTTAATCTCACATGTCTTACATACCAAATAACAAATATGCCATAAATAATCTTTGAGATTCTGCATGTATCATAATAAAAGAGATTTTCATAATAATCATATAATCGAACACATAATTACACATACCTTGATAATATACTTAATTTATAAATACTTTAAAAACTATTTATATTTTTCCACTCACAGAATTATGTTCGCAAAATCAACTCGATTGGTAAGCTATCCCGATATCCGTATCATCGCTTGAAATATGATATAATTTTTAAATTAACAATTAACTATTTTAAGTAATCTCAATGGCAATATCCAAAATTAATCATTTTACATTTAAGTAATTTCTACAATCTCTTTAATCACTAAAACTAGTTTTTCTTTCATTTAACTCAATTTCATAGCTTATTATACTTAACCTCTTCAATAAAATCAAATTTAATCTAACAACTACAAAATTAAACTTAACTTTTCAATAAATAACTTTTTACTTATCTTTAATTTTGAAGAATTCAAGTCTAATAGCAGAAGAACTTATTTTTTAACATGTTGGCAAAAATTTTCTATTTTTGTCTTTCTTCTTCCTTTTTTTCCTTCTTTCTTTCTCCATGTTCTCGTTTCTCTGTCTGTGTATTGAATAATGGATTTGGACAATTTGGAGTATAATGGATTTGTTTGAGTTTTCCACAGCCTGCCCATTTGTTTTATATATTTATTTTTATTTTTTTTGTTTGACTTTTCTTTTAATTAGTTAAAAGTGTTACAAGCCCCTATCGTGGGGTCAATTGATGTCTTCGTAACATCAATAGTGTGACTCATTTTGCTAAACTTCATGTCTTTCAATCGAGTTTTTTCAATAAGCATATTGCTCAATAAGTCTTTGAACCGAAATTTATAAATTGGGCAGGATCCGGAAGGGGAGGTAGTAGTTCTTGAGATTCTAAATTACTATAGCATTTATAATTCCCCACTCAATTTGGAAAAATCACTTGGCAAATTTAATGGTGTTGACGATTATGTTTATAGAACGCCTAGGCCCAAATAGAGACTTTCGAGTCCGACCCCCTCGAGGTTGCTATGTATAAAGACACTATGTATAGTGGTCTTCGATTTTCCATTCTATTCCTTCTATGGTTAAACAAAACTCTCGAACAAAATTAAATCGAGTGGTTCTTTTTAAGTTAAATATCCAAACGGATATCTGAATCGAAAATCGACATGTTCAGTTATCGGTTCTAGATCAAGAGTCGAATCCTCCTATTTTTTAAAATTATTTATTTTAATAAGCAAAATTATTTTATTTTTTAAATAAATTTTTCTAACTAATAAATTTAGCTCAAACCCAAAAATATAATTTTTTTCTATTTCTTCGAGTCGGCAATATCAAACACTTTCTGCAAGCAAGCCACGTGGTTGTTATCCTTGGCACTTTTAACCACATAGTCCTCTATAACATCCCTAATCAATTTAAGAAAGACTCCATTCACCATTCTTTGATAAGTTACCCCAACGATTTTCAGACCAAAAGGCATGGCTATATAGCAGTACTTCCCGAAGTTAGTGATAAAAAAAAGTCTTTTCCTAATCTGACTCGGCCATAGAAATTTTGTGATTCTAAAAAAAGCTTCCAAAAAATTGAGTCTTTCGTACCAATGCATCCTCCATGTGGTTTATCCAGGGCAAGGGGTATGAATCTTTTGGATATACCTTGTTCTCCCCAATGTAGTCTACACACATATGCCATTTTCCATTTAATTTTTTTACAAGCGCAACATTTACCTACAACTTCATATTGCACTTTTTGAATGAAACCTACCTACAATAATTCCAACCTCCAATTTCGTCGATGCTTGCCTTTCCAAAGATTTTTTTTTTCCTTCTACTTCATAGGCTTGGCCCCTGTAGAACACGAGACATTACTGGGTGACTATTGTGCTAATCCTTGGAATGTCAACTTGATCCTTGGAATGTCACCTGGGCTCCATGTGAAAACATCCAAGTTATTAGCCAAAAGTTTTACCAACTCTTCATTTTTGTTGGATTTCAAATGTGCTCCAATACTGAACTTGTACCCTTCTAATACAAAAAAAAAAATGGTCATGTCAGACGGCTCAATCTATCCCTTTGGAGGCTCTACGTCCAACATCATAACTGGTGGTGAATATTTTACTTTTATATTGTTCATGTAGCATTTGCTCGATGCATGTTGATCTCTTCTTACATACCTAACCCCTCTCTCCTAGTCGAGAAATACATAACCCAATGATAAGTTGAAGGAACGGCACTAGCAGTGTTTAACAATGGTTGGCCATAGATGGCATTGTAGGACATGAGGATTTTGACAACTAAGAAACTTGTCATCATCAATTCAGTTGTTGAATAAGTGCCTAGCGTGATCCGAAGTTCCACAGTTTCATCTGGTATCATAGTTGCCCCTATAAAGCCTTGTAGAGGGGTGATCTTTTTAAATTTCTCAGAATAGATCTCTGCAAAATCGAAAAGGCATCCCAATTGCTGTACTTCCACTATTGGCCAGCGTCCTTTTAGCATCAAAATTTTCTATGTCATCCACCACTACTAAGGTATCATCGTGGGGGCTTCATATTCCAATCAAGTCTTTCTCACCAAAAGCTATAATGTGATTGAACCTTGCATTCTTCGGGATAAAGCAGGCTCTAAAGAAGTGTACATAGCTTTTCCTAGCCAAATTTAAGTCTTCGCCTATCTCTATTCCGTCAATTATCACATTTATAACTCCTACTTTCGATGGGGGATGACCCTCAACTGTTTTCTCTCTATAATTTTAATCATACTTGGTAAAGAGCCCTTATCTTAAAATATACTTGATCTCCTCTTTAAGCTACATGTAATTTTCAGCATCATGTTCGTAATCCTTAAGGAAATGGTAATACTTGCTTTGATTTATTTTACTAGCAAATGTCAAGATCGACTTTGGCCATTCGAGTTCTTTCATGTCCCATTGCACGCAGGGTGTTCTAAAAGCTGAAGGCCTTGACCTCCTCTCACCTTTGCCTGGTCGACTGATCCTGAGCAGGCCCTTCGTTCATGTGCCCATTTTTTGGCATGCTTCTGTCAATGGGTTTTCATTCATCAATTGACTTTCGCTTGTGACTTTCTAGCTCCCATCTTTCTCTGAGATTTTTTGTGACCTTATCTACCTCTTTATGGTGAACATACTTGTCTTTCTTCTTCAAAAATGTATGCACTGATTCTAGTGATTTTTGAAGAGTGACATCTTAAAGGTACTACTCTACACCCCATTCATCAATGCAGCTACTACTGCAGAAATTTGAAGGTCTTTTATACTAACTGTTTTCCTGGCGGAACCCAACCAAATATTCCTACAAATGTTCATATTTCTCTTATACAACCTGCATCAATCCAATGGCTATCTTTCTCTTCCTCTTGCTACTTAAGAAGTAAGCCATAAAATACCTAGAAAGCTCATCAAATGTTTTCATAAACTAAGGTGCCAAAGTTGCTACTCAACCTATTGTGTCTCACCTTATTGTTGGGAAAAATGATCGGCACATCACTACATTCAGTACTGTATAGAGTATCATCTAATCAATGAAGGTCCGCAGATGGTCAAGCGGATTTGTGACTCCATCGTACGTCTCTATCATAGGCTGTTTGAGGCCTTTCTATAAAGGAATTGCCATGATCTCAAGTGCAAATAGATCTTATTCCAAAACCATTTGTCCACATCTATCATTCTTCTTAGATAATGCATCGTCTATCTTCTGTGACCTATTTTTCGACTCTTATAAATAGGAAACAAGGGCTACACATTTAAAAAAAAAAAAAAAAAAAAAAAAAAAAAAAAACCTTCTTTTGCCTCTTCATATAGAACAGTATCATCAAATTCATCAAGAACAAATGACCAATTACCATATTTTGATAAAACAGATCAAGCCCTAGCAAGAATTGAGGCCAATTGCACCAAGAAATTGAAGAATTCAATTTTGGACTTGAAGATCAACATCTTATGTATTCTTTCATGATCCAGATGATATTTTCTATTATTTTTCTTGTAATTTATATATTAATATGCTACGCTAGATTTGCTTTTGCTTTGGATGAAGATAAACCTTATTTGTTATTTATTTCTAATTCAAGCTGGAAGTTTAGTATTATGCGTTCATTGATTAATTTTGCATATTCATTGCATTATTTAATTGATTAGTCACAAGTTAGATAATTAGTTGTTTATTGAGGTGTTGGGAGACTCACAATAAATTTAGAATGCAGCAAAATTAACATATGTACAATAGACATTAGGAATAACGTTTATCATGTTTGCATCATATAAATAATCTAAAATTTAATGCGTTCTATCCATTCAAATTTGGGCTAGAAATAAATTTTGGGTGTGGTTAGGATAGAATTAATTTGTCTTAGAAATAAAAGTTAAATACATTAATTTTATCGATTGTCAAGAACACATGAACGGGACCAGATTACAAATTAAAAATTGAAATAGATAGCAAACATGCTAGAGATAGAGAAAGACGGCTAAAATTAAAATATTTTCCTCGAAAATAGTCATTTTCTCTTCTCAAATCGTTTAACAAAGAGTTATAGAGGGAAACGAAAAAAATCCAGCTGGTTCGGTGAGAAGGATTTTATTATCTTGTTTTCCAGGTCAACAATATTTCTGATCGAATTTACAAATTATATCGCAAGTTTGTTTGTTAAATAAATCATATGCAAAACATGTCGTTTACTTTTCTTTATTGATTGTTATTTATTTTAATTTTTTTCTTATTTAAAGGTAATATTTTCGTTTTGATAAATTTCTGACTCATGAACTATATATATAAAGGTAAAATTGTTCGTTAGTTGCCCAATTGTTACTTAAAATGCAAAAGTTGAGAATTTCAACTGCCATTTTCCGAAAATATGCCGTCCAAACGTTCACTAATTTTATAGTTTATAGAGAAATATGCAAAAATATAATTCTATAAAATTTTTAAAAATCATGTTTTTGACAAGATAACGATGTTTCCAATCCAACATCTTGTTGAGTCAAGCGAACATACCAATGCCATAAAAACTACAAACCTTATTTAGTTCAAACACGAATCTACAACTTTTTAAACACACATTGTATAAATAATTATCAAAACATAGCCCCCCGGGGCACTTCTCCACTGACAAAGGACGGGTTCTCTCAAAACTGGCAAATCAGAGGTCGTGGGTTTGATTTTTTGGGCTCTTGGAAGGCAAGGCACATACTGGAAGACAGGATTTATCCTAAAAAGTAGGAGTGTTTTGGAAGGTAAGGCGCAACATGGGTTGGCTCACTAGACACTTTAGCAGTCCAGTTGGAGAGGTGCTCGGACCCTGATCAGTTGGAGGCACATCTCGCGGTTTAACTGATCTGTATGAAGAGGGGCCAGATCACAGACCCAAAAAATAGTCGCTGAAGACGGACACCTTGATAAAAAAAAAATTATCAAAACATATTAAAATCTTAATTTTTATCAAAACCTGAAAAAGGGGCCTTCCCAATTTTCATTCATGTGCCTATTAATCAGTGTATGGCCTAATAAACATAGGGTTTGTTTGAGCGACATTTTTTGTAAAACAAATTTTATAATATTGATTTTTTGAAAAATGTGTGTTTACAAAGTATTTTGTTTATGTGTAAAATTATTTTTGTGGTTAAAAATAAATTTTTAAATATGGAGTTCAAGTTTCCCATGGATTATTCTAATGGTATATTACCATGTACCAAAGGGTGTCCCCCTGTTGGAGGAGGGTTTGCGCCGAATGTCCATTATGAACGCCCTTGGATACCCTTTTAGATACCGCTAGAATAATCCATTTCCCCCATATACACCCAGTACCTTCTTCCATAAACAAAGAGAATTTTTGAACATTTGAGATGGTGCTTCTACTTCTACTTTCTCTTTCTTCCATCAACTCATTTTCTTCTGCACAATCAGATTCAGATTCTCTTTACGACAACTTTTCTCGATGTTTTGCACAAAACAATGTCCCAAATGACCAAATATCAAAAATTGTATACAATCGCACTAGCCCCTCCTTCACAACTGTTCTTGAATCGTACATTAGAAACCGCCGGTTCAACGTTTCGACAACCCCAAAACCGAGCATAATCGTGACCCCTTTCGAGGAATCCCATGTTAGTGCAACTGTTTTGTGTGCCAAGAAACTCGGAATTCAACTTAAAATCCGCAGTGGTGGCCATGATTATGAGGGCATTTCGTATGTTTCTAATGTCGAGTTTATCATTCTCGACGTGTTTAATTTCCGGTCGATCGAAGTCGACATGGAGACCGAGACTGCATGGGTAGGATCCGGTGCCATGCTTGGCGAACTCTATTATAGAATCTGGGAAAAAAGCAAAGTCCATGGATTCCCCGGCGGGGTTTGCCCGACGGTGGGCGTAGGCGGCCACATAAGTGGCGGAGGTTATGGCAACATGCTGCGCAAACACGGCCTAACAGTCGACCATTTGATAGATGCAAAGATCGTGGATGCCACCGGCAGAGTTTTGGACAGGAAATCAATGGGGGAGGATCTTTTCTGGGCTATTAGAGGTGGTGGTGGTGCTAGTTTTGGTGTCATTTTGGCCTACAAAATCAAGCTAGTCCCTGTACCAGAAGTTGTTACAGTGTTTCGAATTGAGAAGATCAATGCAATCGAAGCGGTTTATCAATATCAATATATTGCAGACAAAATCGACAATAATTTGTTCATAAGGACTATGTTACAACCTATTACGAGGAACAAGAACATGTCTGTTCGAGCGACGTTTACTGGAATGTTCCTCGGTGATGCCAGTCGACTAATGTCGATAACAAATTCTGAGCTCCCCGAATTGGGATTAAAGGAGGGAGATTTTAAGGAAATGTCTTGGATTTATTCACTTCTCTTTTGGGCTAGTTTCGGCAACACTACAAAGCCACAAGTTCTGCTGAATCGAACTCCCAACTCTGTCAACTTCTTGAAGAGGAAATCTGATTACCTAAAGACACCGATTTCCAAGAACGGCCTGGAATCTTTGTTCGAGAAAATCATCGAAGTAGGAAAGGTAGGGCTAGTGTTCAATCCCTACGGTGGAAGAATGAGTGAAATTCCGGATTCTGAAACTCCATTCCCTCACCGGGCCGGGAACATATTCAAGATTCAGTATTCCGTTAACTGGGACGACGAAGGAGAAGGAGCAGAAAAGACTTACATTGAACAGACGAGAGAAATGTACAGATACATGGCTCCTTTTGTATCGAATGATCCAAGAGAAGCATACCTCAATTACAGGGATTTGGACATTGGCACGACGGATAATGGTAGACATAGTTATAACCAAGGCTTGGTTTATGGGATGAAGTATTTCAAGGATAATTTTGACAGATTGGTAAAAATTAAGACAGCCATCGATCCCGACAATTTCTTTAGGAATGAACAAAGTATTCCCGTGTTGCCCTTTCGTGGAAGGAAAGTCGGAAAATAGAGGGAGGCAAGCACCACGGCTGCGCGTCTTATACGTTAATTGCACACATCAGCATCTCGATTATTCGTAGTTTCTACCTCGTTATGCATTAGTAACGTAGATTTAAGGATTCTTGCTAGTTGTAGTACCTTATTATCTATTTCTAAATATGTGCATTTAATTTAGGTCTTGTTTGACGGCCTTTAAAATTTTAAATTGTTTGCTACAGTATTATTTTTTACTGCACATTCACGGAATAAAATATTGTACACAAAACCAATAAAATTTCTTTAATTTTTAATCACACATTCTTCAACACAGCAACACATACTATTCAAAAATCTTCAATTTGTCAAATAATGGGTGACAAAAGGCGACTTATACAAGAGGGTTTTAATTCATTTGAATAAATGAAAGAGCAAGAACATTTCAAACTCTGTGTGTAGCTTTCCCCTTGTTGCCTATTGTTTGGACTGTACCACGTTAATAACAATTATGACGTTACAAACAATTGATGAACCATAAATTAATAAAGGGGTTATAGTATGGAATAAATTTGAGTAAATAATAATTTATACCTGTCTATATCAGCCTTATAGTACATATTTTGCACATATTTGACTCGGCCCATTATTGAACTTAGCGGCTCATATAAGATAATCCACAGCCATTATAGTTCATATACACCAATTTTACAAAGCTATATCAGAAAATTGTCGTTTCAACCCTTTCACAACTAGAAAACATTTTATTAGAGATAACTAATTAAGTTTTTGAAAATCATATTTGATAGTTGGGTGAAATCATATCCTAAGCTCTCCTATATTGATTAATTCATATAACTTCTTGCATTTATTCATTGAATTCATCACGATCATCCTTAGTTTAGATAAAACACTGATTTAGAAATTCATTTATTCTAGATAAAACAGAGTCTACATAATTATAGTAATTAGTATAAAATTAAATTATAATCTTTGAGGGTTCTACACTCTAACTACATTCGTATATTACAAAATTCGATATTGTACACTTACAATATATTTTACGTTATAGAAAATGCGTAAAAAGTTTTCAGCGCCGTTGCCGATGATTATTTTATTTTATTTTTACTATTATTTATTGCCAAGTAGCTTTTGTTTTAATTTAGATTTATTTTCTTTTAAGTAGTTTGCTTGTTCTTTGTTTCAAGGTTATGCGAAGATCGAGGAGCATTAGACAATCAACATTTGATCCTAAAATTGAATGAACTTTCAAATTTTTAGGGGGTAGACAAAGAAACGAACTCGAAGCAATGGCAAAACAAGCAGTGAATCAGAACATTCAACACCAAGCCATTAGAGATTATGTCAGTCCAATGGTCAACGACTAATCTGGTATTGTGGTTGTAAATAACTTCAAACTAAAGCCATGATTGATATACATGGTTCAATAGAATCAATTTGGGGAATGTCCAACAGATGATCCATATGCTCATCAGTTATTTTCTTGAAATCTGTGATACCGTGAAGATAAAGGGCATTACCAAAGATGCCATTCAACACTGCTTATTTTCCTTATTCTTGAAGGATAAAGCCAAGGAATGGCTCTAATCTTTGCCACATGAATCCATCACAACTTGGGAGGGATTAGCTCGGAAGTTCCTCTCAAATTTTTTCCCGCCTTTCAAAGCAGCTCTATTGCGAAGTGAAATAGGCCAGTTCAAACAAAAAGACTTAGAACCATTTTATACAGCTTGGGGGAGATTCAAGGATCTACTTGGAAGATGCCTTCAACAATGGTTATTAGGACTGGATGCAAATGAAAATCTTCTACAACAAGCTGAATGGTCAGACAAAGATAGTAGTGGATTCAGCAATTGAAGAAACTTTGATGTCCAAGACTGTACACGTAGTTTACTCTCTGCTGGTTGAAATAGCCACTAATAGCTATCAATGGTCAAATGAGCATTCAAGCGCAAAGAAAGTAGTTGGTCTTTATGAGGTAGACACCATTACAATCCTTACAACTCAAATGTCCTCTCTAACTCCTCAAATAGCTACATTAGCATCACAATGAACTCAAAAAAAAATGCAGTTACTATCATGGTTGCTTCTATTTCATACCATGAGTCTAAGACAGAGAATGAGCAAGTCTAGTATGTAAATGACAGAAACTTCAATCCGAGAGGATACTACTCAGCAAACCATTACCATCTGGAATTGCGAAACCACGAGAACCTTTCTTATGGTAACAATGCGAATGTCCTGCAACCGCCACTTGGGTTCAGTAATCAGGCATCTGAAGGAAAGCCATCACGGGAGGATATCTTGGGGACCTTTATTTCAAATATAAGGGCGAGATTAATAATGATGAGTCCAGACTTGAAAATATTGAGACTCGTATGACCCACATGGGAGCTACAATGAAGAATTAGATTGGTCAACTGGCAACTACAATAACATCCTAGCAAAAAAAAAGGAAATTTCCTATTAACACAAAGGCTAACCTAATTGAGCATTGCAATGCCATTACATTGAAGAACTAAAAGAAGCTTGAAGAGAGTAAGCCTATAGAGGCTGTAGTCCCTACATTTGCTTCAGATCATGTTGAAGAAGAACTGGTTGAAGAGCAAAAAATTGAGGCAGAGACAACAAAGAATAACTATCGACATAACTCAATCTCATTTCCTGATAATCCTCCCATTTTGAAGCCACAACTACCTTATCCACGGAGGTTCTTGAAGAAAAAAAAATTACAAGGAGTTAGCTAATTATCATGAAAGTCTTCAAGAAGATTCACATCAATATTCCTTTCACTGATGCTTTGGTACAAAGACCAAATTATGCCAATTTTTTTAAGAAAGTGATGTCAAAGAAAAGAATGCTGGTAGAATTTGAGACAGTCAAGCTGACAAAAGAATGTAGTGTCATTCTCTAGCAAAAGCAGCCTCATAAACTAAAAGATCTGGATAGCTCCATTGTTCCATACACAATTCGCACTTCTACTTTTGATAAGGCAATGTAAAACCTTGGAGCTAGCATCAATGTGATGCTACTATCTGTATTCAAAAAATTGGGTCTTGGAGAAATAAACCAACCACAATCACTTTGCAACTTGTTGATAGATCCATCATGTACCCTAGGGGGATCATTGAAGATGTGCTCATTACAGTTGAAAAGTTCATCTTTTCGATGGACTTTGCAATTTTAGATATGGAAGAAGTTCAAAAATTACAATTAATTCTTGGCCAACCCTTCTTGGCAACTAGGAAAGCTATAATTAATGTACAAGGATGAAAACTAACACTACAGGTAAATGAAGAGCATGTCATGTTCAACATTTATCAAACGAAGAAATCCCCCAAAAAGGTCAACACTTGCCACGTGGTCCATTCAATCGACACGGTAGAGTGTAAAAATTTCAAAAAAGAATTGTTCTATTACCCTCTAGATTGGTACATGGCAATTAGTTAAGTCAAAGATTGATACAGCTGCTACTAGAAACTACACAATGAGCAAGGAAGTGGTGGATTTCATTTTAGCTCAAGAAGCCGACCCACCTGACACAAAAAGAACTACATTGAAGAACCTTTGGAACCTTCCAATATTACCAAACCAAAAGAGATTTTAAAGACTACAGGAGTTGAAGTAGCTTCCTAATCCTAGTGGCCATACTATATTGAAGAAGAGTTCAAAGCCGAGGAATAAGTTTGGAAATAAGAGAGAAGGTGCAACCTGAAGATCTAAATTAGGCACTTTAATTTTGTCAAGCTAATAACATTAAAGAAGCGCTCCTTAGGTGGCAACCTAAGCTTTCCATCTCTCTACCTCAAGAATCCATCAAATCCAATATCACAGCACCATATCATCATTTACAATAAAGACAATTCAAAGAAGCTCTCCTCATTTTCCTTTAATTTCACATTTAGGACAATGTTTAGTTTACGTTTGAGGATAAAATACAAATTGTTTAATTGTCTCATTGCCTTAGACTTTTTATTTTGTGTAATTTGTGTGCTATTTAAAAAAAAAAAATAGTTCTTTTTGCATGCTTGTATGAGTTAAATAACATCGTTGGCATTGATTCATATAATTGAGAAAATGTGTTGATTAATAAATTGTGGAAAAGTTATATGCCTTAGTTAATTTTTTGCTTATTCATCTAGAACATGATATAGCCATGCACGCGAATGGATTATAGCATTGTACATGAATAGGTTGATCCATATTTATAGGTTGAAATGGAGAACTTAGATGCTAAATCCAAACAACAACTAAACGTTATTATATCTAAAACCAAATCCAAGATAGCTTGGGTGGTTGAGCTGTTGTAGAAAAACTTGAAAATCGATGTGGATTTCATTTATGCTAAATTTTGTATAGACTATCTGTGGTCGATAGAATGAAAATTGGATGAAACTCTTAAGTTAGAGGTTGATTTTCGAGAATGAGTATTTAATACGGGACATTACACTAATAAGTGCATAAAAAAGGAAAAAAAAAAAAAAAAGAACTGCCTTATTATGAAGCTACCCTAAAAGATCCTAATGATGACAAATATGATAAATCTCATTTTGAAACGTCTCTTCAGAGCCTTTATGACTTGAGTAATTAAGCCTACAAGGATTTAAAACTTGATGCTTTAAAGTCATCTGATTTGAGAGTTATCAATATAAATCTCGCTACAGGGGTCATTTAAAAAGCTTAATATAGGGACATCCTTATATATATATATATATATATATATGAAATGGAAGACGTACCACATGCCTTGATTAAGCCTCAACCACTTGCTTTAGAAAACTAGACCTTTGATAAGGAGTTAACAACATGGTTGATTTTTGGAGATTGAAGCAATCAAAAATAAGGAAAATCCTCATATGTTGATATATTGAACTATAATTAGTAAATCTAACCAAACTTGGAAGAATAAGGAGTAGTGATTTGAAAATCAACCTTAGATTACAACATTAGGAAGAGAATAAAAGAAAATAAGTTTGGGGATATATAAATTCCACGAGCAAAGAAAAGGATAAACTTGACTTTTAAGGTCAAGAATTGGATAAATTTGTGAATGTATACTATTGTACTTAATTCTTTACACACACATATTTTGAATTAAATACATGAGAATTTAGCTTTTGCATTATAACTTTAAAGTAGTTCATGAATTTGATATAATGTTTCATTCCACAAAGGCAAGCTATTTAACTAAACTCGTTCTATGTAAATCCGTTCTTATTTTTTCCTTAAGTCATTTTCTTATTATTATTATTTTTGTTTTTTTGCTCGAGAACTAACAAAGTATTATGTTTTGGAGTGTTTGATGAGTGTGTTTCACTCATCCTATTAATACTACTAAATCTTGATACTTTGTTTTAGTCTTAGAGTTTTAAAACATTTTTATTTGTATTTTCGTGTTGTTTTATAGGGTATGCGAATTGGTATGAATGATGCAAAACTTGGAGACAAGATTAAATTTGGCATGAATCAAGGAAAAGTTTATGTTGATTAGGTAAAACTTGATAATTGGAGGCTAAATTGAAAGAAATAAGTTAATAAGTTAATAACGATCAAAAATGGTGAAATTCGAAGTTTGAGGACTCAATTGCAACTTTTCAATAATTGATTCGAATCACAAAACGATAATTGAAGATTGTTAGGAGTCAATTGAATGCTATTAGAATTTAAAAATGAGTAAAATATGATCAAAATATTTTAACAAATCAATTTTCAACTGCACAAGTACCTTTCAATTTTTTACCCGAATATTAAGATTTTTGACATAGTAAACATTTGAATTGGAAAATGGTATTTGAAGTAAAGTTGTAATCCTTTAATTTATCTTTTGAAAGCATTTTCAATAGGCTCAATCGAATATTGGAAGAAAAGTTATAATAAAAATATTGAAAGATGCGCAGTGCTGATTTTCCACCCCAAAGTGAGTAACACAATGCCATCGTTGCTAAATTTTAAGAAATCAAGAAAAATGGCAAGATTCAAGGAATCAAGAAGGTAAAGGTAACTTGGCAAAGTAGATTGATTCAACCTTCCAAAAAATAGTTTTATCTTTTCTTCTCTTAATGTTATTGTTTATGAATTAGATAGATTTCATGTCTCATATCTAAAACTAAATAATTCCTCTAGGGCTTGATTAGCTAAAAGTTGAGTATATAATTTTATTTTGTTGTAGTTATTTTTATGAAATTATCTATGTTTTTGATTTAATGCTTTCAATTAATTGACCACTAATTAAATGATTATATGATAGTCAATTTTGGAACTCGAGAGAGAGAGAGAGAAATTTAGGCACGTTCACAACCATAACACAATCTAGATTTTATGGGTTTCGGAAAAAGTGTAGAATCTAGAAACTTGCTCCATCTAGGAACCACAAGTTTGATAAATCTTGATTTTTAATTTAGAATAGAGATATTGGAATTAATTTTTAGGATTAATTTTTATTCGGCACTCTAGAAAGATGGTAGAATTATGTTATGGTTATTGCTTATAAACATGGCAAATTTATTAGAGATAACTAGATTTTTAAAAATCATATTTGATAGTTGGGTGAAATCATACCCTAGGATCTCCTATATTGATTAATTCATATAACTTGCATTTATCATCACAATCACCCCTAGTTTAGATAAATCATTGATTCAAAAATTTATTTATTCGAGATAAAATAGAAGCTACAAAATTATGATACTTAGGGTCCGTTTAATTGCAATAGTGGATTTTGGATGAAAAGAAAACAAATTTCAAAAAATTGAATTGCCTAAAACTTGTTTAATAAGGAATTGTCAATTAAATGTATTTGATTAGTAAAAATTTTCACCTAGAAAATATTGAGATTTTGGATTTTTTTTTAATATTCGTTAGGCTTTGTTTTTCATGAAAAATTGTCAATTAAAAGGATAAAATTTGTTACAATTGAAAATAGAACTTGTTTCAATTGCCCAAAAAAATAAATAAAAAAATAAAAAATAAAAGACTGGAAAACGTAAAACCACCAAACTCATGGGAAAAAGGTTTTCCTTAAAAAGGTGGAAGATTGTGCATAAATGGGTTGTACCAAGAAAACCAATTCCATGGAAATTTTTTGCCATCAAACATGAATTTTTGGGTGGAAATAGAAAATGTTTTTCATTTTCCATGAAAAATGGAGGTATCAAACAAATCCTTATTATAAAATTAAATTACAATTCCTGTGGGTTCAACACTCTAACTCCATTCATATATTACAAAACTTGACACCGTGCATTTGTAATAAAATTTTCGTTTTACAAAACGCCTAACACTTAGATTAATGAATGTTAAGCATAAGAAAAATAAATGGACAAATTTTTACTATATTTTATGATATTGCATACGTTTTGTTTGTGCAAGTATGAAGCAAAGGCGAATCCAGCAAATAAATTTAGCCAGGGTGGAGTTTGACTTTTGATAGTTTACCATTGACCATCAACAATCAACGATCGTAATAGCTCGATCATTTAAGATTTGATTAAATGATGCTAGACCCATAACTAGAACTAGACGAATTAGGTATGAATTTTCGTTTCGGTTGAAAAAATCGTTCCATAACCTGCAAAATGTCCCAATTTATTTTTCAGTTAGAATTGATTAAAAAAAGAGTACCGAGTACACACAGGTTGAATTGAACGCAACATCTTCTCAATCAAATATTTTCAATTATCTCAATTTCCTAAACATAAATTCCCAGATTAGTAATCATAACTTATTAAACATAAATTACTTATCATAAATCACAATCACAATTCTCGAGACTAACTTACAAGTTACTAAACATAAATCATAACTCATAACTCATTATTTATAAGACTAATAACAAATTAACAATTAACACAATTTACAGATGACAACAACATTCATTATTCAACAACAAGAAGTCAAGTAGAAATAGTTAACAAAATAGAACAAAAACAAAACCCAAAAAAAATCAAATCAAATCAACTAGTCAAGTGGAAATAGTCACCACTCAACAGGCGAAGCCGAAGGCTGCAGGCTGCTAGTCGTAAGTCAAGCTCGAATTTTCTTCACCCTTGCTGCCTAGAACGAGAACCGAGAACGGAAGTTGGACGTGGCAGAAGTAGAACCAAAAGTACACGTTGTTGGCTGGCAAGCAGTTGAACGGAATTAGGAAGGGAGGAAAAGGGTTTGCGTCAGGCTTTAAGCTTTTGGGTTTGGGAATGAGGATAGAGAAATTGAGAGTCGATTTGGAGGAGTTTGGACCATTCTTGATTTTGGGGAAATAATTCATTGTAAGAAAAATTGGGCCTAATGTTTTTAAACAAAAATAGGCCCAAATAATGTCCATTTTGTGATAATCAGCCATCAGCCCAAACCCAAAAATAGTAATGATAATAAATTAAAAAAATTCGATCATCTCTTTCCTTCCTTCTTCCTGCAACTTCACTGATTGTTTTTCCAGTTGCTACTTGGTGACGCCCTACGGTCCCGAACATTCTGACGAAGTCAGCGCACATGGTTGTGCCCCTTTATTGAGTGCTGGCTCCATCACTGGTATGAAGTATTCATAGGTAATTTTTGTTAGGGGTATTCCTAACCTTGTTGGACACATCTTTGGCTAACAGTTGGCCTTGCACAATTTTATCTTTGACTCTATGCTTCCTATTGCCGTAGTGTATATGAAAGTGTTCTCCTTACCTAGTCACGTCAAAGATGTCATTTCTTAATATGCCTTCCCAAATGGGATTCGTCTCTTTTGAAAAGATCTCATGGAGCCCATACTTCTATTTGGCGGTATTAAAATCGATGGGTCTTTTCAACCAGCCCAAGTAAGGGCTCGATCTTGTTAAGGGACCTGCCCGTGTAGGTAAGACCCCATCAGGAAAACTATGCCTGGGCCCTAGAATCGGCTTGTGACCCAAAAAAAAAAAAAAAAAAGAAATAAACATCTTCATTTTTTTTTTTTAAACATTCTTAATATATCAAAATTAATTTTAACATGAATGATTTTAAACTTAAAGAAGGCATTGTTTGATTCACTTTACAATTTTAATACATTTTTTCTCTCTTCTTTTTAATAATACATTCTTTAATAAAATAATATTATACGTAAATAAAAAATCATTTCATTCTTATTGTGCCACACATTCTGCCAAAAACTATTATTACAAAATTTATTTTACCCACATTTCTCATTATGATGATTGTCAAACAAGGCTTTGTCTGTGAAGCCTATCAAAGGCTATGACAGTCACTGTGATAGTGGCTTTCATGGTCTGTGACAGCCTAAGCTTTCTTCTAGGTTGTAACGCCCCTAGAGAAAAGGAAGAAGGCAAATATTAATGGGCTTAATGGTTAATCGTCGGATCCATTCATTTTAACGGACTGAATTTTACATCTATCAACATGTAAACCATCTCAGTTGAATTGTGGGCCGATTCACAATTCATCTTTATCGGGTCTATCCTGGACGGGCCATGTGTTACCCACTTGATTTGACACCACTCTATCTATTGTCATAAGGAAGTTTGAGAGGAAGAAGGGAGAGGTGTGCTTCTCAAGTCTGGAGGTTCACCATTCGCTGAAACAGTAAGGTAGCAAGGGTTTGAACCACTCCCTCATCTAGCCTAGAGATGAACCTTACATGGCCTAAACATTATGTCCATATGAGGATGGAAATGAGGTAGGTTGAGGACGCCTCCCACACCAACCCTCAAACCCACCTCATTGGGGATTTCTTGCTCAATCCACTTATAGCTAGGAGGGCATGGTTATCCCGCTTATTAATCGTTTCAATTTTGTTAATTTGAATGTTAAATGAATATTTGATTCCCAAAATTTCGACGTTTAATTACATTATCGAGCTTTTTTAAGTATAATCAATTTTAGGTGCATTTATTAAGTGGGGCGAGTCACGGACGAAAGCTAAACAACAATTTTTTTGTGCAAGCCTCATAAGCTAGGAGAGAAAATGTAATTTCAGTAAAAGAACGTCAAGGGGTAAGTTCGTGAGCCGAGTTGAGCCGAACCACAATTCTGTGAAGCGAGACAGGTCGCCTTCGGCTCATCCCAGGTAGGGGCGTATCCAGGACTTTGATTCAGTTAGGGTAGCCGTTAATCGTTGGCCGTTATCTAGCGATATTGTTTATTAATATTAAATTAAATAATATTAAAAATCCTTCGATCATTATGTAAATATACTAAAACGTAAAAATCGTATATTTATATCATATTATATTTTCATACAATCCGAAATAATATAAATTACATGATACATAAGACTTCTTTGTATTATCAATGCCTAACAAATCGTTTGCTTGACTAAAAATAGTTGAGAGCTTAGATACACCACTACAAGAACTAGATTGAAATTCAATTGAAAAAATCATTCCATAAGTAGTATGAGAATTGAACGTTAATAAAAGATTAAACGTAGAAGAAAAAAAAAAACCTCTCCTAAAGTCTTAAAATATATTATTTTGTTAAATTTAGATTCAAAATTTAACCATTGCCATGATGGTTAATCTTCTAATTATCCTAATTCTAAAAGTTATAGGTTCAAATCCTTCCATTGGAGAATTAATTTTGGTAAATATTGTAAAAATAAAAATTTTGCACAATGAAATGGAAAGGTAGGAATCGAACCCAAGACTCACAATATAAAAAAGGAAACTTTAACCAAGTAAAAGAGAGGTTTAGAAACAAAGTGAAAAACCAGTTATATAACCTAAATTTTTTATCTATTATCAAAATAAAATAAAAAATCTCCCCGGCGAATCCAGCTAGGGCAACCGCCCAGTTGGCCACCTACTAAATCCGCCACTGATCCCAGGGACGAGCGCGAACTGACTCGTGTAGTAGGTGGGCTGAGCCGAGACTGACGGTGAGCGAAATGCCCAAGTGCATTCTTACTTGGCAAGCCCTAAATTTATATGTTTTCAGAGGATGTACAGAGAATATACACTTAGTGATATTGCTATGCTTTATCAGCCACCCACTATGCTAATATCAAATATTATATAGCCAAATTAACAACAAAATTGAAATGCACTTAAAATAATTACAGGATAAAGATAAGTTATTGAAAAAGTGGCACAATTAATGTCAACTAATAAACCAGTGGCTCACAATGTTCTATGTGAATATGTTTTATAAATTGAATTTTGTATTTGAATAATCCATTCACATAGTGTAGCATAATGGTTTTTCTTAATAAATTAAGAAACTACAACAAATAATCTTATTATGTGGACAAATATGTTCATAGTGACTAGTACGAATCTTTCATATCTTAAAACTTGCATTTCATCACCCCCCCTCCCCCACACCCCGCCACGAAAAAAAAAAATCCCCCCCCCCCCCCCCCCCCCCGCCACGAAAAAAAAAAAAAAAAACTCGCAATTTATCTAGCATAATGGTCTATGTATGTTCGTGTATGATTTGGTGAGACAGGATTTGTCCGTTACATTTCTCCATTCCACCTCCTTTCTTTTATTTCATCCAACAAAGTCAAGTCGAGTCGAGTCGTCAATAATAATTACTCAAGAAAATATAAAACAAAGAAAACCTTGCCGTAAAGCAAACCTGAGTTGCTGAAGTTTCTAAGCCAAGATTATCTTCTTGAACAATCTTCAACTTCAATTTAAAGAACCTCTCTGAAAGCAACATAAACGTAATTGTATTAAATCATATATAGCGTTACGTAATTGCCATTTCTTTGCTTGATTGAACTGAAAATTCAGATTGAACCTTTATCTGCGGAGATGTTTGAGGAAGCTAAATGATTACATGTTCCTTTTGAGGGTAAACTTATATGGCCCATGCACACTTTTCTTAAGGTTTTGAGGGTTTTCCAGTTTTTGGTATAAGGAATTTATTATCTTGTTTGGGACTTCTTCTTTTAACAATTAACACCAATTAACATGAACAAAAATGATTCGTTAATATTATTATAAGCAAATGTTAAAGGATTTGAGCCACATCCAACATATGGAAAGTTCAAGGACTTAATTTTAAACTTTCGAAATTTGAAATGGATCGATTACGGATGATTGTGGAGGATGGGGATCGTGTTACGATTAAAAGATGAAGACCCAATATGCAAAGAGAAAGAGACTCGAGTTGAGCAAAAGGAGGAAGTCAGGGACTAAGTTGAACAAGATGCAAAAGATTTTTGCCTCGCGAAGCACAAGGTGGGGAAATTGTCGTGCAACAAGCCAAAAATTAATAGATAGCAACTATCTGAAATGAGCAATCAATTTCAAGATTGATGTTTTTAAATAAGCCGCCATCTCTCAACGATAAATTTGTAAGGGTTTGAGCGACTCTTCTTGATAACGATGACCTTTTTAACATGAAATACTAAAGTTCATAATTAAAGATTCAAGATTGAAGTTCTCAAACAAATAGCCATCTTGCTGTAATATGTTATGAGTAAATCTTATAAGAGTTTAGCGTTACTTAAAATATAAATTTAAATTCAATAAAATTATAAAGATGAAATAAAATATAAAATATATAATGATTTGGGCTATTAACTAAGTTGAAATTTTAGTATGAAACTCAAAATCGCATAGAATAACAAAGAAAGAACAGAGCTTAACTAAAATCATCTTTCGCCTCTATGAAGATGGCCATTCTGATTAGTGATATAAAATTCGGCCAAAAAGAAGTTGAATTTGCTGGTGAAGTTGACCGCTGTCATTAACATGGTCAGTAAGTGGGCATTATTGGAGTTGCTTTCTTGGTTTAAACTATGTGAAACCAAAATATATTATACAGTTTATCATCTCCACTGTAGAATTTTTCTAATATTGAAGCATAATAAGGGATATATTACATATTCTATACAATTCAACGATGCGGGTAGCGGGTTTTAAATGTCTGAGATGTGTGAGAAAAATCGAGCTCTCTTTTTCATGAATGTTGAATTACAAAGAAATTGTATTTACATTTTTGGTTATCAATTTTCGTTGTGTTGTATGACTTTAACTAGAATAGGCCCCTGTTTGGTTCGACTAAAAAAGTTTATTAAAATCAAAATCAAAATCAACAGTTATTTTAATCATAGATTGAATAGAACCCACATCTTTTCAACAATATATTCTATAAACTTATACCAACTCCACTAAAAATCAGATTTTTATCTAAATTCGGAAAGGGTATAGATCAAGGCTTAATTTGTACATCAAGGAGCACTCATGACGATATTTCTTCTCGAATGATCTTTAATTCAGGACTCCAATACCAACCTTGATGAGTCTATTAAAAATTGGTGAACGCCACTTAAGACATATTGTATAAGCAACAAAGGGGGCAAATTGCTAGTGGAAGGCAAGAAATGTGTTTATTCATTGAAAATTTTGGAGTCAAAAGTAAACGAAACTTGGATCTTCTTAAAGTATATTTTCTTGACCTCATCATTCCAAGGTACCTAACAAATCTTTCTTGAACATTACGTTGGCAATAGGTCACATATAGAGTAAGCAAGAGACTACAAGAATCCATAAATAGGACTTATTTGTCTCACTTCTCAACACAAGCATAACAAAATCACTTAATTCAGTATCTTTACCATATGGGATCCTCAAATTCTCTTATCCTTGCATTATTCTTGATTCTCGTATCAAATTCATGGGTTGCTACTTCACAATCAATTCAAGAAAAATTCTATATGTGCATTTCCCTCAATTCCGAGCTTTCTATCCCATTTTCAACAGCTTTTTATGCCCCTGACAATGCTTCATATAGTTCAATCCTTGAATCTTCTGCCATGAATTTAAGGTATTTGATGCCTTCTGTGCCGAAACCTCAGCTGATCTTCACCCCGTTAACTGAAAATCATGTTCAGGCAGCTGTTCAATGCGCAAAAGAGGTAGCAGTTCAGCTTAGAGTCCGAAGTGGAGGCCATGATTATGAAGGCCTCTCGTACATGTCAGAAATGGATCAACCTTTTCTCATTGTAGACCTATCGAAACTTCGGAATGTACATGTAGATATACAGGACAATAGTGCATGGGTTCAAGCTGGCGCCACTATTGGTGAACTTTATTATAGAATTTCACAAAAAAGCAAAACTCATGGATTCCCTGGTGGACTTTGCACCAGCATAGGAATTGGAGGGCACATAACTGGAGGAGCATATGGTTCCATGATGAGGAAATATGGCCTCGGAGCTGACAATGTTGTCGATGCACGAATAGTTGATGCCAGTGGCAGAATTCTTGATAGGGAATCTATGGGGGAAGATCTTTTCTGGGCAATTAGAGGTGGTGGTGGAGCTAGTTTTGGAATCATACTCGCATGGAAAGTCCGATTAGTCCCTGTTCCAGCAACTGTCACAGGTTTCACTGTTCCAAAAACCCTGGAACAAGGTGCCACAAAGATTCTCCACAGATGGCAACAAGTTGTTGATAAACTTGATGAGGATCTGTTTATCAGAGTCATCATTTTTAACGCAGATGGTGCTCAAAAGGGCGAGAAGACGGTTCAAACTTTGTACCAAGCTTTATTTCTAGGCAGAGCTGATAGATTGCTCCAAATAATGAACCAAAGTTTCCCAGAATTGGGATTGACACAAAAGGACTGCACTGAAATGAGCTGGATCCAATCAGTGATGTATGTTGGTAATTTCCCGCCGAATACACCACCTGAAGTTTTGCTTCAAGGTAAGGCCTTATTCAAGGACTACTTCAAAGCCAAATCAGACTTCATAAAAGAACCAATCCCAGAGACTGGACTTGAAGGGCTGTGGAAAAGGCTTCTTGAAGAAGAATCACCATTGGTGATATGGACTCCTTATGGTGGCATGATGAGTAAAATTTCAGAATCTGAAATTCCATTCCCTCACAGAAAAGGTGTCATATTTAAGATACAATACCTTGCCCGATGGAACGATGATAAACCAGAATCCGTGACGAAGCACATGGAGTGGATAAGGAAACTGTACAATTACATGGCTCCTTATGCATCCATGTTCCCAAGAGAAGCTTATGTGAATTACAGGGATCTCGATTTGGGTATGAACAAAAACGGTACTAGTTTCATAGAAGCAAGTTCGTGGGGCGCCAGATATTTCAAAGACAATTTCAACAGACTAGTAAAAATAAAGACAAAAGTTGATCCTGAGAATTTCTTCAGACATGAACAGAGCATCCCACCTCTTCCTTTGATTATTCCAAACAGAGGGAAGAGATTGATTCACTGAAAACAGTTTGCTACCTATGTAACAGCTAATAATACAGTATATTATTATGTTTTAGGATTCTTTTAAGCTTGTATCGTCCCTTATAATTTTGAATGTTATGAGCATTTGCTTTTTCATCATCTTCCAGCATCTTTTAATCATTATAGACATCTGCAATATTAGTGTCTAACATGTATCCTTCTCACTTTGTTTATTAAACGAATGTATTCCTTCTTTCTTTACATACTTCCATTTTCTTTTAAAAATTTGGAGTTGTTGTCACCAACCTCAACCCTTTCGTACTTTTATCTCAACTCTTCTTGCTTGGAAGTGTGATCCAACCTTTCTTTTCTGGCATGTGGTCCTAACGATGGTTTTCGATGAAAACGTCCATTAAAGTGGACTAAAAGACAAATGTCGTAATGTGCCTCTCTATTTTAAATAAAGAAAAGAGATTAGAAATAACACCAAAAATGGAAGAAGAAGAAGAAGAAGAAGAAGAATAATAATAATTATAATAATAATAATAATTATCTTTTCTTTGCTTTTCTTGTTTTATCTTTAGATGAATTTCTGAATCGAAAACAACATTAGGAATGACTGAATTTGAAAGGTTAGGAATGAAAGTAACAGACTAACATTTATTATATCTTGCATTATCAGAGAGCATTTACTTCCCTATGTAAACGTATTTAATTAAAGACACTTCAATTCAACATTAACATTCATTATTTAAAGCTCCTTTGTCATTTACTTCTGAAACAGCATCCTTAAGATTGGATGCATGCAGTCTCTGTATATATTCACACAAAATTCTCCATTGAACAAACAGTGAAAGAAGCAGAGGTTTACCAGAAATGGCACCTTTAGGTTCCATTATATTTGCACTATTTTCTTTGCCTTTCTTAGTTGCCTCTCACAACCAAACATTATCTGAGGAGAACAATCAATTCCATGAATGCCTACTCCATGAAGCTAATATATCTCCCAAGCAGCTAGACTCGGTCCTCTACAACAAATCCTCACCATCCTATCTGCCTATTTTCGAATCAAAACTTAGAAACCAAAGATTCAATTCCTCCAACGTATCAAAGCCTCGTTATATAATTACACCCTACAATCCTAACCATATAATAGGGGCAGTTAAATGTTCCAAAAGATTTAATCTCGATTTACGAGTTAGAAGTGGGGGCCATGACTACGAAGGCCTATCGTATTGGGACGGTAGAGGAACATTCGTCCTTCTTGATCTTGAACAATACAGAAAAATTGATGTTAACGTAACAGATGAGACAGCATGGGTTCAAGCCGGCGCAGCATTAGGCGAGGTATACTACAACATTGCAAATAAAAGTGGGACGCTAGCTTTTCCATCCGGATTGTGTCGCGGTGTAGGGGTAGGAGGCCATATAAGTGGAGGTGGACAGGGTACCTTGATGAGAAAATATGGTCTAGCAGCAGACAACGTTATAGATGCATATATAGTCAATGCAAATGGGACACTTCTCGACAGGAAAGGCATGGGGGAGGATGTTTTTTGGGCGATACGAGGAGGAGGGGCTGGAAGTTTTGGCGTCCTTGTCGCGTGGAAACTCAAATTAGTCCATGTTCCTCCTAAAGTGACCGTTTTTACAGTTCAAAGATCCTTAGAACAAGGTGCGACAAAGCTCATCCAAAAGTGGCAGAAACTAGAAAACCAGTTGCCTAGAGATCTTTTCCTAAGAATACTCATTTTAATGGGACAGAATGAAAAAGGGATGCCCACAATTGAAGCTAATTTTGAGTCCGCATATCAAGGCCCAATCGACCAACTCATACCAATAATGAAAAAGCATTTCCCACAACTAAAATTGAAACCCGAAGATTGCAGAGAACTCACCTGGATTGAATCAGCACTATATTTCGATGACGGCTACAAAAGGAACGAATCTGTTCCTGATTTATTGAACAGGCATCTTAATCTTAGACCCAAGTTCTTCAAAGCTAAATCAGATTTTGTGACAAAACCCATATCGAAAAAAGGCCTAAAGAAAATCTGGGAAGCATTTATGCAGGAAGGAGGTGGACAAAGGCTTATGATTTTGGTACCTTATGGTGGAATATTAAGTGAAATTCCAGAAAATAAAACCCCATTTCCTTATAGAGCTGGGACTTTGTTTAACATACTATACTACACAAATTGGAATATAACTGGGGATCAGGCGATGAAAAATAGTCTTGAATGGATTAACAGGCTTTATAATGTTGCCGGAAATTATCTTCCCAAGCCAAGAGCTGGTTATTTGAACTACAGGGATTTGGATTTGGGGATGGATATGAGTGGAAATGCAACTTATTCACAAGCCGCTGATACTTGGGGTCGTAAGTATTTCAAAGATAATTTCAAGAAATTGGCAGAGGTGAAATTTCAGTTTGATCCTGAGAATTTCTTCAGGAATGAACAGAGTATTCCACCACTGTATCCGCAGTAAAATTAGTTGGATGAAAACAAATGAAAGACAATAATAAATTTCATTTTCAAGTTTAAAATCTTGTTTTTATATTGATTAATCTTCTCTTATTTTGATACAATACTATGAATCACGAATTTATGTATATATTTTAAAAATTATTTGGATGAAAATAAATGAAAGACAATAATAAACTTCATTTTCAAGTTTCAAATCTTAAATTTATATTGATTATTGTTCTTTTATTTTTATACCCACGAATTTATGAATGCATTTAAGATCAACACCGAATTATCAGTAAACCCACATCCACTACTAAAAGTGTAGGGGTCTGAAACTCCCAGGGCACATCTCCAAGTGGTAAAAGGGGAGGGTGGAGAAATTCAACTTTGCTTGAGGCTGCTGCTTCAAAGGTTCGAATCCTGAAATATGGATTTGGCTCTTGAGTAAGTGCAAGTGTACAAGCAGCCTTCCACCATATACTCTTGGAGGCATAACCTGCGATTTACCTCCCTCACGATGCTTTAGGGCAGGGGCGATGGGGGACCCTCAAGGTTGGGGTTCAACCTTTTTTAGTGTAGGGGTCTGAACGGTTGAGTTTCGAGTAATTTTTAATTTATTTCTTTTATTGAGAGAGAGAGAGAGCACCGAAAATGGAGGAATTTTAATCTTTTATTGACTAGGGAGAAAGTTTGTCATTTCACATACTTTCAATTAAATACTTTATCTACAAATTAAATGTCCAATTTTATACTTATTGAAAATGACTTCATATGTTTTTTATATCATTTCTCGTAAATGCATATGCAACACGTGTAAGTTAACTCACTTCTAAGATCAAGCTATACTCGACCAGTCCATTCTAGTTATGGAGTTAGGCAAGTTGTATAAGGTTTCATTTTCATATACAAAAATTGTCGAGTCAACTTGACAATTTTATTAACTACTTAAAATCTTATAATGTGAACGATTATTCTCATTATCTTCTATTTTCAAATTGTTCTTCATAATTTCTTTTAAAATAGGATAATGTTATTTATAATCGCTCGCTACATCAGTCGCCCTACGTAACATACATGTGGTGGTTATTGATTTGATTTATTAACACATTAATACATCAAAATAATAACAGTCATATGTATGCTACGTAGGACAACTATGACAGTGAACAACTATAAATAATATTACTTTTTCAAATAACATTAAGATAAAATAATAATCATACAAGAAACTTAAATAGGGATCAAAATTCGAAAAGTAGAAAGTTGGAGGAATCAAATAGCGACTTGCTAGCCACGGTCCACTCGCTGTAATAGTGAACAACTTTAAGCAACTCTTTTTCCCTTACATTCCGCGATTTACTTGCCTCACAAAGCCTTAGGGACTAGTCGATGGAGGCCCTCAAGATTGGGATTCAACCTTTTTTTTTTTTTTTTTGAACAACTTTAGCTGTGATCCAACCGCAATCCTTCTGCCTCTATTTTTTTCCCTTTTTTCTAGATCGTTATTTGATTTGGGAAATTTAGGTTCCACGGTTTTTGCAATTTAGTCACTATTTAAAGACCTAATTTAGGTCAAATCAAAAAAGGATAAGAGAATAAAAGGAGAGAGAACAAGAAGGATAGAAAGAATGCGATTCTTAGAGCAAGATTTTCGTTTTTTTTTCTCGTTTTTCCTTTAAACTCATGATGTATTCCAATACATTTTTCTTGTGTTTCTTCCTTTTTGATGTTTAACTAAACAATTAGTTGGGCATAACGATGTAACCTAAATTTAAACCTTTAATTTCACTTCTTAAGATTTACATAATTAATTGATTTATGTAATATTTTTACTTAATGTTTGAATTACTTAATCACTAATTTATGATTTCTGAATTGTAGTAAACTGGAATGTGAGTTATAAATTTAGTTAGTATAAAATTCGATAATTTAATAAAGTGTAGAGATGTACTTACTCATCTAAAAAATGGATCGTATTTTCTAAAGTCAACGGTGTAATTTTCTTTTTTGATTTAGGCTATGCTTTCCCTCTTTTGAGGGATTTTAGTGTGTTTTCAAGTTTTCTATTTGAAGAAAAAAGAAAAAAAAAAAAAAAAAAAGGAGATCGGTAATCCTACGTTCTTTCAGATAAATATCGACTTGAGACATTCTTTCAATTTTTGAGGTTAGAAGCGATATTTTGACATTCTTTTCTATGCATTATGTTATTTCATCCCCAAAATTTAGATTAGAATCCAGATTATTTTTTCATGAAAAGTCTAAGTCACTTGACGTGTTCAAAACTTTTAAAATTGAGGTTGAGAATCAACTCAACAAAATGATAAAAAGCATTATAGGTCTGGCCATGGTGATGAGTACTAAGGCAGATATGACAATTCGGGTGAACAATGTCCAGGACCATTTGCTAAATTTCTAAATGAATGTGGAATCATCCCACAATACACCATGCCAAGATCCCCTAGCACAAATGGTGTAGCTAAAAAACGAAACAATACTTTTAAGGACATAGTAAGGATTTGATTAGTCATTCCAGCTTACCAAAATCACTCTAAAGAGAGGCATTAAAGACCGCGGCTTATATTCAAAATAGAGTACCAGCTAAAGCTACTGCCAAAACATCTTATGAGCTTTGGATAGGCAGAAGGCCCAGTCTAAAGCATTTTCATATTTAGAGATGTCCAGCTAAGACTAGGCCCTATAGGTCACATGAAAAGAAATTGGACTCCAAAATAGTGAGAGCTATTTTATTGGTTATTCTGAAAGATCTAAGGGATATAAATTTTATGATCACATACTTAAGTCAATTTTTGAAACGTGAACTATAACATTCTTTGAGGATGTTGAGTTTGGGGAGAGAAATAAGGCTAGAGACATTCTCCTTGTGGAAGAAGTTGAGGAATAATCGATTTCGATTCCTACTATTGTTTTTAATAATGTAGAGATTTCTATGCCTATCATTAATCAAGAAGTATATCCAGAACCTCAACAAGACAATGTTGAAGAACCTCCCATCCAAAATGAGGTAATGATTCTAGAAGTACACACTCAACAACCTCAAGAGCCAATACCATTAAAGAGATCCACGAGAGAAAGGAAAAATGTTATTCCAGATAATTTTATAGTATTTCTCCAACAACATGAGGAAAATAATGGAATGGTAGAAGATGATCCAATCAATTTCCATCAGGCCTTGCAATGTTTTAACTCTCAAAAGTGGATTAATGTCATGAATGAAGAGTATAAGCCTATGCAAGACAATAAAGTTTGGGATCTTTTTCCGTTACTCGAAGGTGAGAAGCCCATCGGTTGCAAATGGATTTTTAAAATCAAGAGGAATTCAAAAGGTAATATGGAAAGATATAACACTCGTCTTGAAGTTAAAGACTTTACCCAAAAGAAAGGCATCGATTTCAAATAAACTTTCTCTCCAATTTCAACGAAAAACTCTTTCAGAACAATTATGACACCTGTTACGCACTTTGACCTTTAGTTATATCAAACGGATATTAAGACAGCATTTCTCAATGGCAATATTGATGAGACAATCTATATGGTGCAACCAGAAAATTGTGTCTGGAGACCCAAAGAATATGGTTTTCAAATAAAAAAAAATCCATCTATGGGCTCAAGCAAGCTTCCCATCAATAGTACCACAAATTTTACCGAGTAATTATCTCATTTGATTTTGAGATGAATGCTGTTGATAATTGTGTGTATCACAAGTTCAACAGGAGTAATCATATTTTCCTAGTTTTGTATGTTAATGGCATAATGCTTGCCACTAATGATATAGGCATGTTGCACGAAACCAAGAGATTTTTATCAAGGAATTTTGAGATTAAAAATCTAGTTGACACCTCTCTTTATATTAGGAATTCATATGCATCGGGCTCGCTCTCAAGGTATTCTTGGATTGTCGCAAAAGAACTACATCGATAAAGTACTTTAGAGGTTTGGCGTGCAAGACTATAAACCAAGTGATGTCCCTATCGCTAATGGAGACAAATTTAGTCTCAAACAATGCTTGCAAAATGACCTTGAAGTTAAGGAAATGCATAAGATTCTCTATTCATCACCTGTTGGGAGTCTAATGTATGCTTAAATTTGTACATGTCCAGACATAATATTCATTGTTGGAATGTTAGACAGATATTTAAGCAACCATGGGATGGATCATTGGAAGGCAACCAAAAAGGTTATGAGATATTTAAAGAGAAAAAAAATATTACATGCTCACATATAATAGATCGGATCAGCTAGAGATCATAAGGTACTCCGATTCTAATTTTGTTGGATGTCAAATAGTAGGAGATTCACATGCTATATCTATCTGCTAGCTGGAGGAGATGTTTCCTGGAAGAGTGCCAAGCAGACACTTATAGCTTCTTCTCCATGGCAACAGAATTTGTAGCATACTATGAGGCATCTAACCATAGAATATGGCTACGAAATTGTCATTGAACTGCGCATTCTCAATGGCATAAAAAGACCGCTAAAGTTATATTGTGACAAAAACTCAACAATTCTGTATTCCAATAACAGGAGCTCATCTAAATCAAAATACATTGACATTAAGTTCCTAATTGTGAAAGAAAGAGTACAGAATGGATAGATTTTATAGAGCACATTAGGATAAATTTCATGATTGCAGATCTGTTTACTAAGAGATTGCCACCCAAGGTCCTTCATGAGCACATTGCTCGTATTGATGTTGTATTTCTTAACGATATCATATTTTAGTGAGAGTTTGAATTTTCACTGCTTTGTGTATAGTTTTTTTGGATACATTTGTGTACTTGGATATTTTTCTGTATAGAAATAAAGTATTCAGTTCATTTCACTCTGTTATTATGTTTAATATTGATCTCGCTTAAGAAATAAAGTTGGACCAATTGGAAATAGACATGTTCTGATCACATAATATGTAATTTTCATGCTACACACCCATGATTGATCTATATCATTTGAATGTATGGGTGCTGAATGTATGGGTGTACGTGACATTGATAGATTTGGTCAAGCTAAAAGTGACGAAAATCGCTTTGGTCCTACACCAATACAACTGATGGACGAGATTGTTTAGAAATATCCATAATAATGATAGCAAAATTTTGAGTTCATAAGGCTGTGCACATTTGTAATATTACATGTATGGTCCAATGATATATTGTTACAAAAAATTCCAACGTGTGAGACCACACATGTATTTATATTAAAATGTGTAGTGCTATTATAAAGTTTAGTCAATAAAGTGATCCATTAAAGTTAATTTTGGATTAATAGGTATTAAATGTCATGGAAATAAAATGTAAAAACCAGAAAGGTTATTTTAAATTGATGAGGGGTCAATTTAAGATAACTGGAAGATAATAACTGTTTAAATTGATGAGGGGCCAATTTAAGATAATGCAGTTATTTATCATGGGTCATAGTTCCCAATTGAATGTGAGATTCTATCTCTCTGCATCCCCATCAATATAGAATAATTTTCTAAAAAACTACATATCAATTGAAAGATCATAACCCATTCAAGCAATCACATCTATGGATCAAGATATATTTCCGCTTCTAATTTTCTCTTTGATTTTTACATGGAGGATTTTTGTACATTTGTGAAAGGGTTTGATAAAATTTTGGTAGAAAACTCAATCTTTTTCGATTCTTGCAATTCCAGCAAGGATATGCACAAGTATAGGCATTCGGGGGCATTTGACAGATGTGGATTCGACCAAGAAGCAATGGGGGAAGATTTGTTAGAGGTAGAGGAGCAAGCTTCACTATCATAGTTTTTTGGAAGATCTCTCTACAACTAAACTCATTCCTTTAGCATCTATTCAATTAGATAGAGCACTTGGGTTGCCTTCCCAGGCCTCACAGGTGTTGCCTGTAGGTCGTGATGTGCCTTGAAATGGTAAATTTGCTCTGTTTACACCTATAATAAGGGCTTTCCATTGGCATGGAAAATATTTTCCTTATATGGAGGGAAACAAAAACTTACCTCCCTCAAAGAAAATGTTTTTCTCAAAAACAAGGAAAACTAGATGTTGAAAAATATTTTTCATAGAAAAAAGGGCAATCAAGCATTCCAAAATTCAGAATTCAGGCGGAGAAGGCCATTTTCCATGAAAATTTTTCCAATCAAATAAACCCCAACTGTTTTTACCATTTGAAAGAAGCCAGATTCCTAAGGCATAAAACTTGTCGACATGTGGCAAATAATGGCAAATAATACGCCCAAAGAACTATTCATCAGAGTGATAATTCAAACTGCGGTGTGGAAGGTAAAGATAATGAAATGACAGAAACTCTTGTTTAATTTGCTGTTTCTAGGACTTGTAAATGAGCTAATGCCAATAATGGAGAAGAGTTCTCACGACCTAGGGTAGCAGAGGACTGTAATGAAATGAGTGTTGGATAGAATATGTCCTCTATTTCCCAGGATATGAAAGAGGATAGACATTGGAAGTTTCATTGGACAGAACTGTACAAGACGGGCTATTTCTGGGCAACATCAGACTTCGTAAAGAACCCAATACCTGAAAGTGTCTGGGAGAACGTACGGGAAATGTTTCTGCACGGAAAAGCACGGGATATGATCTTGGATCCTTTTGGTCGAAAGATGGGTGAAATCTCAGAGTATGAACTTCCTTTCCTCCAAAGAAAAGGAAATCTATACAATATACAATACCTGGTGAAATGGCTTGTCAATGGAGATGCCGTATCCAAGAAGCATATAAACCGGATCAGGACACTCTACAGGATGATGAACCATGAGTTTCACTCTCTCCTCGGGCTGCTTACATCAATTACAATGATCTTGATTTAGGGGGGTGTATTCAATTGGGATTTTTAAAGACTTTTGGAGATTTTTTTAAGTGGGTGACTTTTGTGGACTTTGTAAAATTTTAAGTAATTTCTATGGATTTGGTAGGAATTAGTAAAAGTTTTTCCTGAATTTGTGGAGACATTTACTAAAGACTTTTAAAGACTTTTCGAGGAATATTTATGAGAATTCACAACATTCAATTAAAAATGAATCTTTGAAATTAGAGGGAGAGATAGAGATCAACTAGTGGAAATTTACCATAACCTGATTTGAAGAAAACTCATAGCAAAGATTCAAAGAAATACCTAATTGGAAGAGATAGAGGAAAAACCTAGAGGGAAATAAGAATAGCATACTCTTTTTAGAAATCTCTCTATGGATGAGAGATTTTGGGAGAAAAATCTTATTTATATTTTTTATTAAAAAGTCTCTGAAAGTCCAAGAAATTTTAAATTCCCTGAAAGTCCCTCTAAATTGAATACCCCAAAACTTGTAGAGACTTCTAAAAAGTTTCAATTGAATACCCCGTAAAATCTGGAGACTTTTTAAAAGTCTCTATTGAATACACCCAAACTTTTAGAGAGTCTCTAAAAGTTTCAATTGAATACACCCAAACTTTTTAAATCTCTAAAAGTATTTAAAAGTCTCGATTAAATACACCCTCCTTAGGGAATAGGGATCAACCTGCAAGATAACACCACCTACTAACAAGCTATGATTTGGGGAAGAAAATGTTTCAAAGTATATTCAAGATACTGGCAGAAGTAAACACCCTGATTGATCCGGGCAATGTTTTTAGAGATGAACAAATTCACCAACAGAAAAACCTGCAACAATTTTAACCAGATATTTGTTTTTCGAAAAAATATGACTTATTGCATAGCAAATTGTATACTGGCTTACAGAGATCTAGTAATACGTAATGTTCTTATCCAATTTAAGGACCAGAGAATGGTATACCTATTCCAACAGTTCGAATAAAAGAAATTGAATTACAGCAGCATAAGAATGTGCATTATATCACACACTACTAGAAATACTAAAATATAAATATGATAATTCAGAATATATCAAACCATGGAGAATCGATTTTAGTTCTAGGATAATAGAGGAACTGCATATTTACACGAAACTAAAGGAATCTAGAGTGTGAACATTGGATGCAAAACTCAAAGAAAAAGTGGACGACTTATAAGTGCATTAGCAAAACATATGCTAGTCTCAGAATTCCGAAACAAAGACTAGATTCTTAACAAATCTGATGCTTAAACTGATGTAGCACCAACGGGACAATTAATTAAGAAATAGAACACATATATAGGGAGAGGGAATTAAAGAGAAGAATGGGGAATTAAAGGGGGGAAGAAGAAGAATTTAATAGAAGACGGTAGAATAAGGGGAGGGATGCGCCATAAGCCACCAAAATAATTATTCATTCATCACCAACAGAAAATTACAATACAAAATAGGTTTAAATAGTAAAGCAACCCTAACGAACTTGGGCTCGAGTCCATACAAGTCCAAATTTAAATAATAGTTCAAGAAAATAAATAAAACTTAAATAAAATAAGTAAACATCGTCCGATATCCTCATCAACTTTTTCGGGGTGGGAGAAAAACTAGACCCTGTCGAGTTGATAGATAGTATAGGCTGCAGTCAATCTGATACTCCAAATGCTTCAAGTCAAGCCACGGGGGACGATCTTTCTGACGAACCAAGTTACGAAATTCCATAATTGATAGTACTGAAAACTGTAGCTTATTCCCAAGAATATGATCTGATCAAGGGGGACGATCTTTCCTTCTAGCCAAGTACTGATACTGGACTCCAAATAACCAATATTCATGCATCTCATCTTCAAAAATTTTACATGATTGTACATAATGAGGAGCATGAGAAGCACGTCGATCTACCCAACAAACAAGGAAGTACTGAATTTTATCATCATTGATCAATACAACACGTTCATCTAAAATAACATCAATTTTATCTCTGTGTGTTGTGATAGATGGTATTAAAGTAGAAATATCAATATAGTCAAATTGGTGGTCCACAAAATTAGGTAGAAATGGATCATCAAAGAAAGTAATACGGTGTTTGTAAGTAATGAAGTCCTCAATATTTAAAGCAGAGTGGTAGCCAAAATGTGATGAAAGGGCAATGATATGTGCATTTGAACCAACATGCTTTAAAATTTTTAAAGGACCAACACTACAAGCTTGCAATATGATATAATCCCCAATATTAAATTCAAAATATCATTTATGCGAATCAGCTTGAAATTTATATAATGCATTACTTGCGTCATGTTGTTTATTGATCTCAATATGCAAGTCATGAAGATGATATACAAATGCTTCA
>NC_036252.1:17991799-18023199 GCF_002742605.1 Olea europaea var. sylvestris | reverse complement strand
TTTTCCAAATGGGAGGAACACTAGACGGGGGAGGTCCTAGAAGGGACTTAACAAGAGGAAGTGGAGCCAATGAAACCGAAGGATGATTGTCATTACGCTTTCTACATGAAGAAGATGACTTTGGGCTATCACGACCTTTACACTTGTTTTTCCAAAGGGAAGGAACACTAGACTGGGAAGGCTATATGATAGACTTATGATGAGATGACGCTAATGAGATGGGTGAACGATGGTGATCACGCTTTTCATATGCAGTACTAATAAGTAACTCGTAGTCCCGAACTGAAGAGTAAACTTGATCAAGAATAGTGATGCCTCGAAAGAAAAGCTCACGCCTAAGTTCATCTCGTAGACCTTGTCAAAACCTACTTAAAGTCAGGACCTCATCTTCAACGACATGACATTTCACTCGAAATTCCTCAAATTGAGCAATGTACTCAGTTACTAGCCGATTCTCTTGTGTAAGGGTGCTCTATTGGGTAAAAATTTCATGATCTAAGCAACCATCGAAAGTAGGAATATCTAAGTCAATGTCTCTAAAGAAATGCTCCTTACGACGAGGAAGAGAACTAGTACCATGATGACCATGGCCTTGTTCTCGCTCATGAACCTGATCCCTATTCCTACGATCGCGTCGAAAATATTCTTGATCACTTTGTTCACGATGATATTGTCTATTATGAGACGTTTCAGAATTAGTGTCAGTCAAACGAAGGGTTCGCTTAAAATTGCTCAACTTAGCAGCTAGGGTCTTTCTCTTCTCACGAGTAGCAGTTATATATGATTGGACAGTCGATAAGCTAGTGGCAAGTTGCGCTAATTGTTTAGTGAGTGCAGCAAATTGGGATGGATCCATGGTCAATGTATTGGAAATAGAGACGACAAGACGATCAATACGCAACTACATGCAATGTAATACCAGCGAAATGATGTGCTATAATGAGATCAGTGAACAATATGTGCAAGCAATGGAAAATAACTTGTACCAATTTTTTTATTATTATTTAATTTTAAATATTGGGATTAATTAAATCCAAAACAAGCTAAATTTATGAACCTAAATTTGAAGAATGTGATGACTTGAATGCTAGGGATTGGGATTTGTGGAACAACACCACAATTATTATTTTTATTTATGAGCAGCAGCAGTTGGAAAAAAAATGAATTTTTTTTTTGAAGCTGATAATACAAAAAAATGAATTTTTGGGTGTGAATAGTACCCGCGAACAGTAATATGAAATTTTTTTTCTGCTGGGGTGTTAACTGAAGTTGCAGAAAAAACCTAGATTTTGGATTGGAGATAAGAGATTACCCAAGTTTAGGCTCTTATACCAAATTTGATGCAGCACCAACAGGACAATTAATTGAGAAATAGAACAAATCTATAGGGAGGGGGAATTAAAGAGAAGAATGGGGAATTAAAGAGGAGAAGAAGAAGAATTTAACAAAAGAGAGTAGAATAAGGGAAGGGATGCGTCATAAGCCACCAAAATAATTATTCATTCATCATCAACTGAAAATTACAATGCAAAATAGGTTTAAATAGTAAAGCAACCCTAACGAGCTTGAGCCCGAGCCTATACAAATCCAATTTAAATAATAGTCCAAGAAAATAAATAAAACTTAAATAAAATAAATAAACGTCGTCCGATGTCCTCATCATAAACACAGTACATTTTCAAACTCGTGCCAAAGGATCTGATATTGATGTAGAACAAATGGAGATGGAATAAAAAGAACATTAGAAGACTTGGAGCATAAATCAGTAGCCGAAACTATTCAACAATTAAAAGATAAAGGGGCTGATATCAGACGACGATTATACATATCAAGATCAGATTAATCAGATGCCATTTTAGAAACAAGAATTTTACTCAATCTTTCAGCATGGGGTTGAAATAATATGCTGCAAGCATATTTCAGTTTGATCGACTGAAATATTCTAATCCAAAGCAATATGTTGGAACAATAGGCCATATATACCATAGCAGAGCCTAAACAAGTATCTTACAAAGCAGTCCAGTGAAAATAATCAGAGCAAAAAAAATTAAATTAAATTATGCAACGATGTATGAATTAATTGATGCATGATCGTCAGTTTGTTTCTTTTAACAAAATCCTAGAAGAAAGAAATCAAAAGCAACAAACAGCCTAAACTTTCTCAGAAGACACAACGGTACACGCGAGAGCTGAAGCAAGAATGTTGAATATTGAGAGCTTCCAAGAGGCCTTTGACATCATCTACATATTGCAATTATCTATTCTTCTTAGCCAATTTCAATGGAGGTAGTGTTCCAAAGGCCTTGTCCCAGAGTGAGGAAGTGATACCAAAGCCTTTATCCTGGATGCGGAAATGATGATTCAAATGATATTTCTGCATGACAGAAAAATTAAGTTGATCATAAGCACTATGAAAAATAGAAATTTTAATAGATCTGTAATAGGTTGTAGTGAAACTAGCATCAACTTCAGAGTTTCACGACACCCATCAGAATGGTATTAGCACCAGATAATATTGTAATTTTGAAACCAGTGAAGGGATAAAAATTCACCAAGCAGTGCGTATCAAGAATGAATGACATCAAAGCATAAAAAGATAAAAAATTGTTTAGATATCAATAAGCAATTGATGAGTAAAATCGATTACCTTGAGTCTTTTGGGTACTTCACTGGTTGGCTGCCCGTGGTGCAAGTAGTAATGGGTTACATCGTACATCACATAACCCAGTAGACCACCTCCAAATATAGCAGGAGCAGTAGGAGGAGCAGCTATAAATTTTATCAAGTTCCAGACCTGAAAATTGAATTCAACAAAGAGTTTGAAATAGTTCAAAATGTAAAGCAACATAATAAGGCATAACAAAAAATTTCAAAAATTCAGTGCTCTTTTTCATACTAAAAAGTCTTTCCATTCAAAGCCATATTTTAGCTCTCGTTCTCTGTCCAAGAATCATGACAAATGTTATAGATGAAATTAATTTTGATTCATAATTCAAAAGATAACAGAAATTCAAACATTCACAGCTGAATACAGCAACTTTCCGTATGAGAGACAATAGTACTAACAGGCACAAAATTCTCAGAAATGTTAGCCTGGTTATTCAGGCAAAACATTATGTCAACAGATCATGCGGAGCCCAGAATTTCGAAGGGTATCCAAAAGAAAGTGGAAAACCAGATAGGTTTGAGGCCTATAAACATACTGGCACCAAGAGAATAGCAGTTGCAGCAGGTGGGAAGACAAGGCGTAGACCATCCATTGGATGCTTATGATGACAACCATGAATAAGATAATGAATGGTGTTTCCCCTACAAGACAATAAAAGTATTTAAGCAAGATTTAAAAACTAGTAAAGTGGAGTACAGATAAGACTCAAATGTCAAACGCGTATACAGACAAGAGATGGAAGAGGACAGGCAGAAGACTTGAATGGAGAGAAAGAGAAAGGAGAAAGGAGAAAGAATAATCTAACCAGTAGCTCTTAGTCTTGATGTGAAAAAGGAAACGATGCAGAGTGTATTCTAGCAATGTCCAAATGAAGATGCCAAATGCCATCATCAATGCCACTTGAGGTATTGTAAGGTCCATTCTAATGGATTTCAAGATGAACCAGAAAACAACTGGGAGCCAAATGAGGGGAATTACATACCACTCTGTGAGTGTCAAAAACTGTTCAAAAAGGAGACAACATTATGAGGGTACACATCACTAGTATGTATAAGTAAATACTTCTTTACCATAAAACGTTTCCAAATCAATGAAGAATATGATAATGGATTTGATCTTGACACAAACAAATGAAAGTAGTACCTCCCAGAAATCACTTTCAAAAAACCGAGGGCCTTCCTTGCTGACAATTGGCTGGTGAACCCACTCCTGATAAGCTTCACCAAGATGTCCAACCTTTGAAAGTGAAAAAAATATTATGAGGTGAAAAATGGGAGGAAAGACAAGGGATATAAATCTAAAAGGAGCGCAAGCACATAAAATAGATTGTAAAAGAAGGTACATTCAGTGAGTTTATGCAGAGCCATGGCAGAAGATTTATCAATAACTCAATCTCAAACAATGTTCATGTTCATTCACATTTAAAAATCTCCTTACGTGCGTCATAAAACAGCCAGGCGCAGATCCTATGTAAAAGTTTTGATCCCCTTTAAAATATAAAAGAAAGCAGCATACAAGTAAACAGTTATGAACCAAGAGAAGATATACCCATGCAAGGATCAACAACAAAAACAAAATAAGCAGTATTCCTAATAGATTTGGGATTGAGTAACATAATTCCTTGTTGGCCATTCCGTTCATTGCTAGATTTACTAGGAATTGTGTCACTCGTATAATGGGGCACTCTTCAGGTTGACACAATCATGAAAGGATTAAGGGCACATAATTTGCATGGAAAATATCTATTTGATATAAAAATGAGTAAAAATGCAAACTCTTTTACCTGGAACACAAGAGGTTTATTTAAGTCCACAGTGAAGTCCCGTGCAACCATCTTGGCTAACTGTTATACAATAATAGAGAAAACATAAAGACTTAGGCAAGAAAAACTAAAACATGAAGCCAGAAAAGGCTTCAGTAGAGAGAAAAGACAGGCACAAAAAACTGGAAATGTGTTACAGATAATATAGATGAAGTTATTAGAAATCAAACGTATCAAAAGTGGTGGAATCATTCATTAATCTCTTAAATAAAAGTTTTTTGTCAATCAGGCATATTTCTATTTTCTTTGATGCTAGTAATCTTGTCAGTTACATATACAAATTTGAAGATTGAAAAGTTAGATAATTATGGATAGTGGACAGATAAACTTAACTAAACATCATGGGATTTAGATTGATCGAGATATGCTATTGAGTAAATACAACAATCAATCACAAAGATCCCATGATAAAACAGAAACAAGGTTTATGTAACTTGAATTGGAATCTGAAAGTGCAATGACAAAGAGCTACAATAAGCATAGTTTATATCACTGAATTTGCAGTTTACTGTTTGAGAATATATTACCAAGAAAAAGAAATGATACACCTGATAAGTTGGCACTCAATGTAATCCCTCTTATCATTACCAATTTCTGATCATTTACACAATTTAATTGCTAAGTATATGATATTATATGCTATGCTATTGTAAGTCTAGAGGTGGACACAAAAATGCTACCCTGGAAAAATTAGAGAAGGAAAAGAAAAGGTTTCATCTGAAATTCATTAAAATTGAAACAAATATAAAAAGATTATGAAATTTATTGTACTCACATGGAAGAAAAAAAAAGAAAATGACAATTACTAATTCTTTAGTGTTTATTCTAAAGTATTGCATCACATTAAAGTGCATTGTACTAGAGCAATCATCTCAATGAGAAACTTGACATATTTTCGTGAAAACCTTTCAATCATATTTATCAGATAATAATTAACAACCACTCAACCTCAACCACACTTTTGGGATCGCCTTTGAATCGTAAAATATCAATTATTACTATCTTTCTGGACTTGTAAGACCTTGATGGATTATGGATGGAAAACAAAAAATGTGTTTAAATCCAACTTTCTAGGGCAACTTCATTAAAGAAAATCCACAAGAAAGAACCCAAAAATGCCTTCATTTCACTATTACAAAACCCAAAGAAAACAGATTCTTGAGACTTTTCTAGTTCAACAGGATATACCCAAATCCTTCTCGTTCAAGTCTTCCTCTAAAAATCATTGAAGAAATTAAGAATAGCCCATGAAATTTCCGGCCATCTAAACCACAACACAATGGTACTTTAAAATTGCAAATGCAGACACAAATACCTAAAGAATACCCAAAATTTCTGGATCTAATTCTTAATACACAAGAACAAGATTTTCTGAAAACAAAAAATATGGAAATGACACTAACCCAGTGCAATGCTGGTGGGATCTGTTGATTTCAGCAAGTACTCTCACACTAAAAGATTTGTTCACCACCTACACTAACAGCATCAGCAAAGGAGATGAACCCTGAACACGTTCCATAGCATTATCAATGCTCTAATTTCTAATATGAGGGAATCGCCAGCAGATATTCGTGTTGGATTCTAAACGGCTGCCAGTCTGGCAGATAAATATATCGTTACAACTCATATCTTATCACGTGATTGATGAGCCCCAATGTCTATTTCACCCCTGAATTGCATCAAGTTCCGTTCAAAAATAAATAAGCCCCTATTTGAACCCTATTGATTGATTCATTTATAAAATAAAATAAAATAAAATAAAAAAGGTTGAACTCCAACCTCGAGGGTTCTCACCGTCCCGTCCCTAGAACTTTATGAGGGAGGTAAGTCGCGAAATATGTCCCAACAAACCAGGAAACAAGAGTTGTCAGTGCTTACAAGGAATCCAATTCCATGTATCAGGAATCGAACCCCCACACTAACCTCACTCCCATCCTTTACACGACTGGACTATGCTACGGGGAGCTATTGATTGATTCATTTATAGTAGGAAATTGCTATTTGTACAGTGAAGCTCGGGCTACAGCCCCTTCACAAGTGAGGGGAGAGGGGTGCGGATTTTTTATTGCACATGGGCCCTCGAGGTGTGAGAGAGCTGTAAGCGATGCTGTGCACCTTTATATTATTCCCCATTATCTTTTTTACTATACTCATTTTCAATAACACATTTTTTATTAAGGTCCTGTTTTCATAGCCATTTTTTTCAAAATGCATTTTTCTCTCTCTTATTTTCAACCACACATTTTTTATTAAAATTATATTACACGCAAATCAAAAAATTTTCCTTATTTTTCAACCACACATTTCACATCAATTTACTATTCTAAAATACATTTTTACATAAAAATAACTATCAAACACCCCCTAAAATAATATTGCACGCAAATTTAAAAAAAATCGTCCTCTTTAACCACACATTCTCCATCAATAACTATTTCATAATACATTACTTTAAATTAACTGGGCCTAAACTAGGAATCAAAATCGATGATTTAGAATTGGGATATTACTACACATCAAGATTTACACAAATGATTACGTAACGTCAACATATCATTCTATCATTTGTCAATTTAAAACACAGCCAAATTGTCATCCAATTTTTCCCCTCCGCATCATTTTCTACAATCGTTTATGTACATTTTTTATGTATTGGTAGCAAAATCCTTAGAATTGTTAAGGTTATGATAGTTGTTAATTTTTGAATAGCGACTCTGAGTACAGACTCTAGAATCGAATTTGTTATTTTTATAATATTATTATTTTTTTTTAAAACTTATTTAACTTACATTCATAACCACTTTTGATCATACTTTTTATGTTGTTGTCCGCCCTACAAATCCTTATGAAGGCTCCGCATGTAGCCTTCATCATGATTGAATGATATTACTAGGGGTGGGCGCGGTTCTCAATTCAGATACCCGTTCGGTTATTTAATTTAACAAGAACCGTCGGGTTCGGTCGGTTCGGGACTGGATAAAATATTTGTAGTGAATTAAAAAATGTTCAAATACGAATTTGGAGGCATATTTTATTTCTTCTAGATATTGAAAAGATAATTTATATTGTCATATTACGATTTTTAAAAAATTTTATAGCTAAAAATAATCTCGAACTTAAATCGACCGTTTGTATTTAGTTTCGATTTCAGTAAATATGAGGGCATAAATGGTTCCATTTACAAAATATTCGAAGTGTAATGAGTGATTCATGGTATTGAAATATCATAATCGACTTACCCGTCGTCCAAACCTATTCTATTCGAATGTATTCTATTCAAATTTGATCTTCCATGCTCTCCAAATGAAGTAATACTATTTAGGACCCATTTACATGGTTTTTGAAAGATCAAAATGAGCTTTTGAAAGCCAAAAATTACTTTTAAACCCATTTGAGTATATGAGTGTTTCTTCTAGTTAGATGAGTTTTTAGAGGAAGCTCATCCTCTAAAAACATTTCTAAATTAGGAAGCTTTTTCAAAAATTGGTTTTAAAACAAAAATAAAAATAACTTCTTCCAAATTAGTATTACAATACTGATCTAGATGTAATTAACTACTGGATTTGGCTACATGTATATTAACATTTACATAGAGGATTACATAATATCACATGTCACTCTATCATTCGATGGTTTAAAACATAATCAACTTTTTCATCAAATCTTTTCCCTTCGCATCATTTTTCGTAACTGCTTATGTCCATTTATTCACAAGTAACAAAATCATTAACTAATTAAGTGCCTGAAATGGTGGTTGATCAACACCTTCCTATTTGCCTAATTGTGCTGGGCGTTTCGTCTACTCCGTCCGGTATATCTGACCTGAAAAAGTGAAGGCGGGGCTTCCTCCCCCGTTTTACCTCCGGTGTGAGAATTAGTTTATAGGCTTGAAAAATATGATTGAAATTTTTTAAGGGATAACAAAATAGATCAAAAAAGAAGAACCCTTTACCTGTGCTGCGTCCGGAGGTATATATAGGCGTTAGGGGTCAGATAACCGCTGGGCGGATGTGGTGCCACGTGTCCCATGCTGGCGTTCCCACTATGCCCACGTTCTGAGTGGGGGATCTCTAGTTTCCTGCCTGGGGATTGTTCTCGTATTTAGCATCTATGGAATCTAGTTGATTCACTAGGAATTTTATGGCTAAGTGTTTGGACAGGTAGTCTCATTCCAGTTGTAGACCTCACGTGATGGTAGAGCGCCCTTAGGGGGGGTCGATCACTTCGCGTAGTGGTAGAGCGCCCCCAGGGGGGTCGACGACCTCGCGTCGAAGTGTCGTGATCCATCTTGCTTGCCGTCGAGGGTGGTTTCCTCTATCAACCTATATTATTAGCCTCCCACCCCTTGTCGATGTTTTCGACAAGGGGTAGCAATTTTCTTTATTTTGGTTGGTTTGAAAATTTCCTTTTCCCCACCATTTTTTTAAAATATATAACAAAGGAGTAGTTCATATTAATAAATCGAACAACGTAAACGCGATCGAGTGGTAATCTTACTGCACACATGGCACCCCACCAATGGCCCCAATATTGGAGGGAAAATTCCCTCCAAAAGTTAAAATTCTTGTGTTTATAAAAAGGGGTGTAATTCCTATTTTTGAGAATCACTTTCACTCAACATCCTAGGCCTCCTCCCTTCTAAAGTAATTTTCTCTCTTCTTTTAATCCAAAGTCTTGTTTTGAATTTTCTTCTCTTCATCTTCTTTGTTGTCATGTATAAAATAATTCTTTCTTCTCCTTCCAATGAGAAAAGTGATGGGTATAGTGACTCGATCGAACCTCCGTCGGAGGGTGTGGGAGGGGATCCAATCGACCCACGGGGGGCCGGTTGGCGATCGGCGAAGGCTGGCCATCCCCCGTCCTCTCCTAAGTTTTGCGGCCTATCTAGTCCATCGATTCGGCCCTTTAGTGATTCGCCTCCTTCATCTGGTAGATTTCTTCATAATATTGATAGTAAAACTCATTCAATTGATTCTCAAGCGTTTGTTCCAAATCCTCCGAAGAGGCACATTAGTTCTTCCAAATTTCCAAATCAAAATTTAGAAGTTGGGCGAGACCCGGCTGGTGAGGTTGTCCCCATGGATATTCCAAAAGGTTATAGTCTTTACAATTCACCACTTAAGTTGGAGAAATGTCTAGGTAAGTATGACCGGGTGGATGACTACGTTTATAGAGTCCTCGATCCTAAAGAAAGACTCCCCGGGTCCGACCCCCGCGAGATAGCCGTGTACAAGGACGTTATGGACGGGGGTCTTCGGTTTCCCATTCATCCCTTTTTTGTGTCGATTTTCAACGAGTTCCACCTTACTCCTAGTCAGATTAACCCTAATGCGTGGAGAAAAGCGTTACATTTTCTATATGTCTGTCTTAAACGGGAAATTTCGCTTTTCATGGATCTTTTCAGGTGTGTCTTCGAAATGCATGAGCTAGTTCAATGTAATGCATTTATCTATTTTACCGCTAGGGTTCCTTTGCAATTTCCTAAGTTTAGAAATTCGAATAGCGGATGGAAGTCTCGATTCTTCTTTGTCCGGCCTTCAACGGGTCAATTCTCTTTTGACACCAATTGGCGACACCCTCAAATTCGTCTTTTCAATAGCCAAGTAGAGGTTACCCCCTTTCTAGAAGCTCAAATTCAAGAGTTGGTCGATGTACCGCCTTATGCACCTGACTTAGAATCAGTTCTGACTATGAAGAACATGTTGATAGTGGGGATGTGTCGTCCTACGGGTAGGTTGTTTCCGTTTTTTTTTTCATATTGCATGCACACGCGTTTACTTATTATTTTTTGCTCTTAGTTTGTCGGGACTAATGAGTTTGGATGTGTGTATTCAGGTATGGACTTTGATCTTGATGGGGTGTTGAAGAATTTGCCAGGAGGCGATGAGGGGCATGCCTTTGTTGATGGTTAGCTCTTGTGCTCACTTTTTCCATCCTCTCCCCTTCAAATTTTTTTTTTTGGCTACCTTGTTACCTCAACTCTAACTTATATGTGCAGGGGCAGAGCTTGATCTTGAAGGGGTTATGGATTTCGTGCCTGTCCATGGGCTGGAGGGTGAGGTGGAGGGTGAATCTGATCCATCACCTATCCCTTCGAAGAGAAAAAGGGCGGCCGACCCAGGGGAGAAATCTCGGATGATCAACGAGGCTTCCCAGCCTTCAGACGAGCCTTGTGAGGTGGCTCCAGTTCCTAAGCCAGGAACTCCCAGTCGCACACGTTGTGAGCGTGAGGACTCACTCCCTAACTTTGGGTTTCCTCCCACCCGGGGTAATCATGAGATGGAGGTGCTAAAGTCTTTGGTAACACCTACTCGTTCTAGAGCAATTGCAGGGTGCAGTGCAGATGACATCGAAAGGGCTTCGGCTGTTTATCTCTAGAGGGTATGTTTCCCATTTCGTAATTTCTTTCATGTTGAGTTTCGCCTTTTAAGCTGGGTTTTAATACTTGATTTCACCTTTTCTCCCTCTCTTTTTTTTTAGGTGGTGGCCCTCCAAACTGGACTCGCAGAATCGAATAGCCGCCTGGTTTTGGAGCTGAAAAATCTTACTGAAGAAAAGAAAAAAGAGGCTTATCACTACAAGAGAAAAATATCTTCCTTGAAGAAATCTCTGGAGGCGTCGGACGCTTGAGCTCGCGAGCAAGAGACGGAGAACAACAACCTACGTTCTGTTTTGGCTCGTGCTCCTGAGGAGGCGATTGAAAAGAATAAGGCCTCAACTGAATATGCTAGTGACCTCAAGGCATCTGTGGAACAGTATAAGACGTCGTCTGATTACGCTAGGGCTTTGAATTCATATGGGGGGAAGGTAATGTCAGCGTCTATCAAATTCTCCAAGGAGTGGATCATGGCCGAACATCCTTCTATAGACCCCTCTAGCTTGGATAGATTTCTTGCGCAGCGTAAGGGAAAGGAGAGTGCAGCTCAGTCGTCCAGGTCACATGGTCGTTCATCACGAGGCGATAGTGGGGATCTCTCCCCCTTGGGTTGAAGCATTTCTTAATTGTTATTTTCTTTGCTAGCTTTTCCTTTTTTATGTTTACTCTTGTTTAGTCTTGTCTTCTCCTACTTGCTCGGGGTGTGGGCAAGAATTTCTCGGATGTATGAACACGTTTTTCATTCGATATCATTAGTGTTGAGTGCATGATTCTTTCAAATCGTTATTTCTTGTGTTATTTTTCTTTTTACCGCCTGTTGGTGTGGGGTGTTAGTGTGTGTATATATATATAGTCCAGTGGTCGATGGCCTTAGCCAAATTTAGCCTTATGTTACCTTGTGCTTAAGAAGCAGGCTATGTCGTCCACAGGTAGAGGGGTCCAGCGGTGTAGGACCTTAACCAACTTTTTGACATTTCATGGTTCTTCGCCTAGTTGTGTAGGCTTTGTCGATCGCAGAGGGTGGTTTGACAGTTAAGGGCCTTAGCCAATTTTTTGACTTTTTAAGGCTCTCTGCCTTGCCGTGTAGGCCATGTCGACCACAGGGGGTGGTTTGGCAGTTAAGGGCCTTAGTCAATTTTTTGACTTTTTAAGGCTCTCTGCCTTGCCGCGTAGGCCATGTCGACCACAGGGGGTGGTTTGGCAGTTAAGGACCTTAGCCAATTTTTTGACTTTTTAAGGCTCTCTGCCTTGCCGCGTAGGCTATGTCGACCTCATGTCTTCGTGGGATGAGCGTGGATTTTAAAGTTGCCTGTTAGCATAAAAAATTCTTGGCCTCGTGAGCTCAGTAGGCGCACCGGGACGTCCCACCTAGGCTGGCCCTTCCTTAGCGCCCTCATCATCCGTCACCGCCAAGGTCTTTCATTGAATAACAAATATTACAAATAAAGGTGCCTTCGTGAGGCATTACATGGAGAAAATAAACGATGCAACCTAGTCGACTGTATTTACAAAAGTGTTGCCTGTGCGTACATTTCGAAACCTACTGATAATACTTTTTGAGGTGTTCCGCGTTCCACAGTCTACCTAGCGGCCTTCCTTTCATATCTTTCAAACTGTAAGCTCCCTTCCCCAGCCCGCGGATTACCTCGTACGGGCCTTCCCAGTTTAGACCAAGCTTTGGTGGGGGGTGTTCTGCTGTTGCTGCATCCCTTAGCACGAGATCTCCTGGCTGAAAGACTCTTGGCTTGACTCTCCTGTTGAAGTACTCGGTGACTCTCCGTTTGTAAGCCATCATTCTTATTGCCGCCTTATCCCTTATCCCTTCAAGGAGGTCGAGTTCTCCTCTAGTCGCTGCTTCGTCGTGTTGCTTGATTCTCATCCTTCCCGTCTCGCTTAATATCTCAACCGGAACCACGACTTCCATCCCAAAAGCTAACTTGAATGGCGTCTCCCCGGTCGACTCTCGGGGAGTTGTGTGATATGCCCACAGTACATTGGGCAATTCCTCCGCCCAAAGCCCTTTCTCCTTTTCCAGCCTCGTCTTCAGATCCCATAGTATGGTTCGATTAGTTACTTCAACCTACCCATTCGCCTGTGGGTGAGCAACTAAAGTTAGCATGTGGTCGATGTGGTAACTTGTGCAGAAGGCTCGAAAACTATGATTATCGAATTGTTTTCCATTATCAGTAATGATTACTCTGGGTACGCCAAACCTGCATATGATATTCTTCCAGACAAATCCCTGTACCTTTGTAGTCGTGATGGTGGCCAAGGGTTCAGCCTCCACCCACTTAGTAAAGTAGTCTACGGCGACTAGCAAGAACTTCCTTTGTCCCTTGGCTAGGGGCAAAGGTCCCAAGATGTCCATCCCCTATTGAAAGAAAGGGCACACCCCGAAAATTGCCGTCTGTTGCTCAGCATGAATGTGGATCAAATTCCCATGGCGTTGACATGCATCGCATTTCCTAACCAAATCCTTAGCATCTTCCTTCATACTAGGCCAATAATACCCTTGTCGAAGCGTCTTGAACGCAAGGGAAGCGGCCCCTTGGTGGTTGCCACAAATTCCCGCATGTACCTCGACTAGCACCTCCTGTGCCTCTGTTGGTCGCAAACACTTCAAATATGGCATCGTGAAACCTCGTTTGTAGAGCAGTCCATCAATGACGGCAAACGAGGCTGCCCGAATTTTTAGCCTTCTCGCCGTGAAATCATCTTCTGGCAATTTATTCTTTGTTAGATATTCAAAAAGCGGGTCTATCCAACTCCCCTCATGCTCTATATTCATGACATCGGTCGTGTGTGGGATGTTAGGTTGCCGCAGAATTTGCACGCTTGCTGTGCGAGGCAGACGTCTGGGGTTAGCGGATGCGAGTTTGGCCAGAGTGTCTGCCCGCTCATTGTCCTTTCGCGGGACCTTAGTTATCTTAAACCTGGTGAACCCCTTCTGCAAGTTTTTGACCTCCATTAAATATGCTGCCATCTTTCCGTCTTTTGCTTCGAACTCCCCCGTCACTTGCCCAATTATTAATCGAGAGTCGCTGCAAATTTCTGCTGATGATATCCTGAGTCTAGCTGCCAATCTTAAACCCGTGATCACTGCCTCGTACTCGGCATCGTTATTTGTAGCTGGGAATTCAAAACGCAACGAGTATTCCAACTCTTCCCCATTCGGACCTATCATTATGATCCCGGCCCCGGATCCTTCGTCGTTCGAAGATCCATCGACAAAAATTTTCCAATCTGCCTGTTTCCCTGGTGGGTGCTCGGGCGAAAGGGTGAGTTCAACGATGAAGTCTACTAGAGCTTGTGCCTTAATAGCCGTCTTTGGCCTGAATTCAATATCAAACTCACTTAACTCGATTGCCCATTTCAACATTCTTCCAGAGGTCTCGGGCCGATGTAGGATCTGCTTGATAGGTTGGTCGGTCATTACTTGTACCGTATGAGACTGAAAGTAAGGCCTCAACTTTCTAACCGCTACCATCAATGCTAACACCAGCTGTTCAGCCAGGCTGTATCTTTCCTCCACGCCCCTTAATACTTGGCTCACATAGTAGATTGGTTTTTGCGCCTTTGAGAACTCTTTCACCAGCACCGCGCTGACTGCTCTTGGTGAGACTGCCAAGTAGAGACACAACACATCCTCGGGGCAGGGGTTGGTCAAGATCGGGGGCTCTTGTAATGACTGTTTCAAGCTCCTGAGTGATTCTTCACATTCCTGGGTCCACTCGAAGTTGGAGGAGCCCCCTATAGCTTTGAAAAAGTGGTAGCATTTGTCTGTTGCCCAGCTTATGAAACGATTTAAGGCGGCCACCCGCCCTGTCAACCTCTGGACTTCCTTCCTGCTGGTAGGACTTTTCATTTCTAGGATCGCCTGAATTTTGTCCGGGTTTACTTCGATCCCCCTTTGTGTGATCATGAATCCTAGGAATTTTCCCCCCGCAATGCCAAAAACACATTTCTCTGGATTGAACCTTAACCTGTTTTGTCGAGCAACGTCAACCACTTTCTACAAGCTGGCCACATGGTCATCAGTCTTGGCACTCTTGACCACCATATCGTCAACATAGACTTCTACAACATCTCCAATCAGCTTGCGGAAGACTTTGTTTACCATCCTCTGATACGTCGCCCCTGCGTTTTTCAAACCAAACGACATAGCCGTGTAACAGTACGTGCCAAAGTCAATGATAAATGACGTCTTCTCTTGGTCGGACTCGCCATTGAAATTTGATGATATCCCGAGAATGCGTCTAGGAAGCTGAGCCTTCCGTGTCCTGAAGTTGCGTCTACCAGTTGATCTATTCTGGGAAGCGGGTATGAATCTTTTGGGCACACCTTATTTAGCCCAGTATAATCTACACACATACGCCACTTTCTGTTTGACTTCTTCACAAGTACGATGTTTGCCAACCACTCGGAGTACTGCACTTCTCGGATGAAACCCGCCTGTAGCAGTTTTTCTACCTCAGCTCTGGCCACAGCCTGCCTCTCAGGGGCGAGTTTTCTTTTTTTCTGCTTCACTGGTTTAGCCCCCGGCTGGACACCGAAGCGGTGCTGCGCAACGGTCGGGCTAATTCCTGGGATATCCTCTGGGCTCCAAGCGAAGACATCCAAGTTATCAGTCAGACACCTTGCCAATTTTTCTTTCTCTTCGGATCCCAAACCTGTTCCAACACTAAACTCTTGTCCTTCGGCTACAAAGATTTTTTCAATCATATCGAGCGGTTCGATCCACTCCCTCGGGAGTTCCACATCCAGCATCATGACTGATGGTGAGCCTTTGGCCTGTATACTGTCCACATAGCACTTTCTCGATGCCTGCTGGTCCCCTCGCACGCATTCGATTCCCCTACTAGTTGGAAACTTCATAACTTGATGGTAGGTCGATGGGACAGCACCAGCTGCATTTAGTAATGGTCGGCCGTAGATAGCGTTGTAGGCCATGGGGGTCTTGACAACCAAGAAATTAGTCATGATGACCACTGTTGCTGGATATGTCCCCAGTGTGACTGAAAGTTCCACAGTCCCCTCCGGTATCACTGTTACCCCCTTCAAAGCCTTGTAGGGGGGTAGTCACCATCTTCAACTTCTCTTGGGGAACTTTTAGACCCAAGAAGGCATCCCAGGTGAGGACATTTCCCGCACTTCCTCCGTCGATTAACACCCTTTTCACGTCAAAATCCGCTATGTCGCCTACTATTACTAAGGCGTCATCATAGGGGTGCGTTATACCAATCAAGTCCTCTTGATCGAAAGTAATGCTCTGGTTGAATCTCGCTTTTTCTGAATAGAGCAAACCCCTACAGAACGCGCATAGCTCTTTCTAGCCGAATTTGAGTCGCCGCCTGATGTTATTCCTCCGATGATCATGTTTATCACTCCTGCCCTCGATGGGGGTAGACCTTCGAGCCTTTGCTTGCCCTTGTCATTTTTCACATACTTAGCCAATAGTCCCCTTCTTAGTAGGCGCTCAATTTCTTCCTTTAACTGTAGGCATTCTTCGGTATCATGCCCGTGATCTCTATGAAAATGGCAATATTTACTTTGATTTCTCTTGCCGGAAGGAGTTAGCATCGGTTTAGGCCATTCGAGCTCTCTCATGTGTTGTATCTCCATCAATAACTTTGTACGTGGAATGGTCAAAGGGGTGGGTGTCTTGACCTCCTCTCGCTTCTGTTTGACCGGCCGATCTTGGGCATATCCCTTGTTTATGCGTTCATTCTTCGGCTTGTTCTTATCAGTGTGCCTTTGCTCGTCATATGTTTTCCACTTATGAACTTCCGCTTCCCTTCCATCCCTGAGATTTTTAGTTATCTTCTCTGCTTCCTCTGCATCGACATACTTGTCCCCCTTCCTCAATAGGTCGTGCATCGATTCTGGGGGGTTCTTTGAGAGTGACATCTTAAAGGCCCGGATTTGCGTTCCATTCATCAAGGCGGTAACCAATGCGGACATTTGCAGGTCTCTTATGCCGAGAATTGCCCGGCTGAACCTAGCCAAGTATTCCTGCAATGACTCGTCCTTGTCCTGTACGACCTGCATCAACCCAATGGCTATCTTCCTCTTTCTCTTGCTGCTTAGGAAGTAAGCTACAAAGCTCCTGGAGAGCTCATCAAATGATTTGATGGATCGCGGGCCAAGGTAGCTACCCAGTCCCTAGCGTCCCTCCTGAGTGTGGGGGGAAAGGATCGGCACATCACTGCGTCCGGAGCGGCGTAAAGTCTCATCAGATCTACGAAGGTTCGCAAGTGGTCAAGCGGGTCCGTGACTCCGTCATACGCTTCTATCATACGCTGTTTGAAACCTTTAGGTAGGGGGACAGCCATGATTTCTGGTGCGAACGGGTCTTCCTCCAAAACCATCTGTCTTCGTCTATCTTTTCTCTTTGACAAGGCATCATCTATCTTCTGGGCCATGATTTCTTCCATCTTTTGTTCCAGGTTTACCATGGTTTGCAGGGGCTGTTGAGCTTCGATCCTTGGGGCTTCCGCATCTCCCGCCCCCCGCAGAGAGATGGGCGGGGCAACCGCGGGTGGCGCTTGAGGCGGTTGCTGGCTCGTCACTTCCGTCGGGCTCAATGGAGGGACAACGGCTCTTTGCGACTGGTCCTGTAGGAGTGCCATCATCGCTGCTAACTGGGTCTCCAAAGCACTGAATTGACTCTGCGTCACATATTGCGGGGGCGGCGGCGGCTCACATCCCCTTGCAACTGACTCCGACTCCGCCGTATTCCCAACCAGGCGAGTTTCACTCCTTGTTCGTCTTCTTGGCATGGCTCTTTAGTTCAAATCGTTTCCCACAGATAGCGCCAATGAAATGGTGATTGATCAACACCTTCCTATTTGCCTGATTGTGCTGGGCATTTCGTCTACTCCGTCCGGTATATATGACCTGAAAAAGTGAAGGCGGGGCTTTCTCCCCCGTTTTACCTCCGGTGTGAGAATTAGTTTATAGGCTTGGAAAAATGATTGAAATTTTTTAAGGGAGAACAAAATAGATCAAAAAAGAAGAACCCTTTACCTGTGCTGCGTCCGGAGGTATTTATAGGCGTTAGGGGTCGGATAACCGCTGGGCGGATGTGGTGCCACGTGTCCCACGCTGGCGTTCCCACTATGCCCACGTTCTGAGTGGGAGATCTCTAGTTTCCCGCCTGGGGATTGTTCTCGTATTTAGCATCTATGGAATCTAGTTGATTCACTAGGAATTTTATGGCTAAGTGTTTGGACAAGTAGTCCCATTCCAGTTGTAGACCTCACGTGATGGTAGAGCGCCCTTAGGGGGGGTCGATCACTTCGCGTAGTGGTAGAGCGCCCCCAAGGGTGGTCGACGACCTCGCGTCGAAGTGCCGTGATCTATCTTGCTTGCCGTCGAGGGTGGTTTCCTCTATCAACCTATATCAGTGCCATTACGTGATAAGTCTAATTAGACATGTCTCGTATTATCAGACATTAGTATTACTTGGTGCCATCTAGATTGATTGAAGCCCAATTTTAAATTACGACTCTTTAAAAATAACTTTTAAAGAATTTTCTGAAAATGCTCTAAAATGCTGAAGATATAATAAGCTAATCTACAAATAATTGTAAAATAAATAAGAAATGAATATTTCCTCATGAAAAGTTCAATCTCAGAAAATTATTGTTCTCTTAATGTTGCAGTTCTTAGTAGCAATCTCTAACTTTCAGTATAACGTTAAATGGGCAAGAAAGTGCACTCTTAGTCAAACATTATTGTTCGTCTATATGTCATCCACGAAGGAGTTTTGTTTTTTCATTTGACAATGAAATTTGAATCATTTGACAATGAAATTTGAACAGGTGTTGTTAATTACTCAATTAATTTGGTTATCAACAAAAATGGACATTAGCAACTAAACTACCGTAAATAATCCAATACCCGAAGAGATTAAAAAAATAAAGCATGCTCAATTAGTTGAGGCTTGAAGAAAAATCTACTGTATGAACTTTGAAGTGTGGATGGCCCATTTTCTTCTATTTTTTCAATAAATTCTTATAAAATGATAAATATATTCTTTTATTTAATTGAAACAAAAAGAAAAGAAGAAAAAATAAACAACAAATTGCAACTATAGTTCCACATTAAAAAAAGTACAAACGAGTCCCAAATAAATAACTAAAATTTAAAAATAAAAATAAATCTCCCCATTATGGGTATTACACTTTCCACACAAGGTTGCTCTTATTAGAGTGACATACAAATAACAAGTCCTATCAGTGGCGAATCCAGGATTTTGAGCTTGCACAGGTGATCGTCGGTCGTCGACCGCAATAATATATTAATAGCTCATTTGATGTCCCTTTTTTTACAAAATATATATACTTTTTGAAATAGTGATTTAATGGAGAATGTGTGAAAAATAAAGATAAGTTTTAAATTATGTGTAATATTATTTTATTGAAAATTGTATGATTAAAAATAAGAAAGAGAAAATTATATTCTAAAATAAATGGGAATCAAACAAGGTCTAAATTTTAAATACAATAACTTATTTTGTTGAAATCGAACATATACAATTCTGTTATAAAAATAACTGTACTCACCAAATTTTTTTCTTACTAAGTTTTGTATAGTTCAAAGGAAGAGCGCAAATTTCAACCTTTACAATTGCATTAAAATCGCTAAAATCTAACATATAAGTGTCACAAATTAATAGTTGCCTTATTGGTCACATTCTCAACAAGTTGAACAAAACCTTTCGGGTTCGAATCTTGTTGACATCATCATTATTACATTAATTTTGGTAAAAATAGTATGACTAAAAATATTGTACATTGAATTGGCTGGAAAAAAAATTTGAACGCAGGACTTAAAAGATGTATGTGCAGGCTCTAGCCAACCTGGCCAGAAAAAATATTGGAAATAAAAGTGAATTATCAATAATATAACTTAAACTATTGACTGTCAACCCAAAAAAAAAAAAATGGCGATCGATGAATCTAGCACGCGCGGCGCTGGAGCTCATCAGGTGCTGGATCCGCCACTGGGTCCTATATGACGAGTTGCTTCATCAAGCTAGTTTTTTTGTTCATTGATAAATTAAAAACTTAAAATGTGAATATGTTAATTTGTCGAAGCACAAGAAATGCATTAAATTGTATACACATGATGGCACAACGACTATAATAACTGGCAAAGTCGATAGTTTTGCGATCGGGAGAGCACGGGGAAGTATTTATACATAAAGGAAACTTCTACTTTAATCCCTCATCGGACTTTGATGATTTTTTACTCAAACGTTTTATATCTTCCTAACCTGAAATGAAGTATGGTTGAGTGCAGAGATGACATTCTCCATCAAATAGGACTGCATGTACACAATGTGTTTTCAAGAAACACACTCCAAAATTCATAATAACACGGTCCTAGATGACGAGTTGCTTCCTCAAGCAAGTTTTTTGGTTCATTGATGAATCGAAAATTTAAAATGTGAATATGTCAGTTTGTCGAAGCACAAGGAATGTGTTAAATTATGTATACGTGATGGGCCAACAACTATAATAACTAGCGAATTCAATAGATATGCTACCAGGAGAGCGCGAGGAAATATTTACACGTAAAGAAAACTTCTGCTTTAATCCCCCATCGGACTTTGATAATTCTTTACTCGGACATTTCATATCTTCCTAACTTGAAATGAAAGTATGGTTGAGGGCGGAGATCACATTCTCCATCAAATAGGACTACACGAACACAATGTGATTTCGAGAAATACTCTTCAAAATTCATAATGTTAATGCACACCAAGCACATCCAAAGTATATTCATATCTTACTAGATCAGACTTGGCCCTTGTTTGACGAGGAGCCTTTCATTCATCACGATGAGTCTGCAGTCCTATTTCTAGATGCAGATGAGGATATTCTAGCTAAGCCATACAATTTACACCTATTGGCAAATCTGTGCACTGCAGGCCCTCTATGGTTAAGGTGTATGATAATTTTTCGCGTTTTGGTTTCTATGGTAATTACACTATTGATTTGATTGATGTCAAAGATATATTGATTCTTTTGGAGCACAAGGACAATTACACATGGTTATTCCTCAAACCAATGTGGTACATTGATGGTTGTCCTATGAGAATCTTTAAATGAACTCCAAGCTTTAGTTCACAACAGGAGACCCCATTGCTTCAGTTTGGGCATCTTTTCCTCTATTATCCATTTACTTTCGGGCTAAGAGCAGTTTTATGCTATTACAACAGCTATCAGCTTACCAGTTCGTATTGATGAGGTGACTTGTGATCTTCATCGTCCCAGTGAGGCTAGAGTATGTGTGGAGGTGAACTTGGACTACGATCTTCCTAACAGAGTTTGGATCGAGAAGGAGAAGATCGGTGGCTATTGGCAGGCTGAATTGTATGACAAGAGGCCAAAATTTTGTTATAGATGCAAACATTTCGGCACACAGATGATTATTGTACGCTTGGTACACGACCTGTTGTTCCTCATGTTGACCCTACTCCTTGGCCAACTGTTCCCGACTAAGGATAAAGGTAAGAGGGAAGTGGTTGAGGCTGAACCCCGTCAAAGTTGGACCACCGTTTGTAGGGATCAGAGGAGACAATGCACTACCAGCACTTCAAGTGTCCATGTTCCTCAGACAGTTCTAGCTACAGTTAGTGTTGCTCCCTCTATTCTAGGTATTATACATAATCAGAGACAGACAGCTGCCTCGTCGTTCCATCCTACAGTTAGCACCGCTCCACCAGCTACCAACTCAATTACTCCTCATAGCATGATTATTCAGATTACTATTTCGATTTATATTACGCCCTTAAGCACTCTTTCCATTCAGTCAGGTACAAAATCATTTGCTCTTTCAGTGATTCAGTCAGTCGTTCCTATAGTGGATCCATTAGTTGTCTCGGTCAATATTGCTCATTCGACTATCACTACATCAGCTCTGACTCCACCACAAATTGTTGTTCCTGCTCCTCGAGCTTACCTAGATCCCTTGGCTCACGACATGCTTTAGCGACCGCTTGTATCAATTGACTTTGAGAATACAACTACAATGGTCAGATAGTTTCCAAGTCCTACACTTTGCCGCACTGATTATGAGTAGAACAAAGAGGCTTCTATTTCTTCTTTCCATTCTGAGCAATTAGATACAAATAATACATCATAGATTGAGGTAAAGCAGCAGGGCATGTTCCGCAGATCTTCTGTCAAGAATTTGGTTGGTATGGTAGGATGGACAGAGGATGAGGGTTTCGTCCGAGTTATACGGAAAAAACACTCGCGGGCTACTAATACTCCACATCCAAGCAGGAGGGTCACTAGGAGTCAGTCACACGATACCTCCCCACGGTCTCCTTCAATATGAGTGCCATCATATAGAATGTGAGAGGTATAGCTAGTAAAACTACTCGTAGGCACCTGAAGAGACTGATTCAACTTCATCGGGTTTATCTCTTAGTTATACTGGAGCCTTTTGTTTTTCAGCACATGTTTACTTATATTCGACAATATCTGTGTTTTGATACTAGAGTTCAAAATGAGTCGAACAAGATTTGGTTTTTTTGGAATGTAAGGACTACTGCTATGTTATTGATGATCATCCCCGGTTCCTTCGCACTAGAGTTGAGGATCCCAGACTAGCGCATCCCATCTATCTGAACCCTATTTATCCTCTTGTGATGCTGCTACCAGGAGGGACGTGGACGGGACTTCACCACACTTTCCACTCTATGGAAGATCCTAGGCTAGTTACGGAAGACTTCGTTATTGTTCATGATGGCGCGCACTAGTCACAGCACTAGTGATCGGGGTTCTACTACTTTTTCTGATATGACGTTGGATTGTAGGTTGGAAGATGGTCGTTTCTATAGGAGTCAGTATACTTGGACTAATGGTCGAGTCATGAAAATATGGGATAGAATTTGTATTAACTCCACAGCTGCAACTTTTTGTCAATAGCTTACTATGAGACATCTAAATCGAACTTCATCTGATCATTTTCCTTTGCTTCTACAGTGGACATTTGATAATGATTTAGGGCCCAGGCCCTTTCGATTTCCAAAATATATGGACTAAACACCATGATTTCTTAGCCTTTGTCTCTCAAAAGTTGTCGCCCTCAACTCATCTTACAGGAATGGCCGCTCTTCGAGAGAAGTTTTTCAGGCAGAAACAAGGTCTGAGTTGGTGGAATTGATGGGTATTCGGTGATATTTTCAACCGTCTTCCTTTGATTCATGAGGTGCGGGGATGCGGTCTTCAATATTGATGCTGTTAGTGTAGCATGCCTAGATAGATTTTCATCACCATTCTTTCAGCATTGTTGGGATATCATATACAAGGATGTTTAGAGTGCGATCATTGATTTCTTTGAGGATGGCCCTCTGCCTTGTGGTTTCGCCACTATCTCTATTGTTTTGCTTCCGAAAAGGGAGAATGCTTACCGATGGACAAATTTTAGACCTTTCAGCCTTTGTACGGTGTTCAATAAGTTGATTACTAAGTTGTTGAACACTAGATTACTCTGACCTCGCATTATCTCTCCTCAACATATTGGTTTTATATTCTATTGTCTTATAGGGAATAATGTGTTATTGACTTAGGAGCCCTCTACACTTTGGACAATAAAGTACAAGAGGTGAGGATCCCAGACTAGCGCATCCCATCTATCTGAACCCTGGTTATGCCTCATGTGATGCTACTACTAGAAGGGACTTGTGGACAGGACTTCACCACACTTTCCACTCTATGGAGGATCCTAGGCTAGTTAGGGAAGACTTCGTTATTGCACATGATGGTACGCGCACTAGTCACAGCACTAGTGATCAGGGTTCTACTACTTCTTTTGATATGATGTTGGATTGTAAGTTGGAAGATTGGTTTCTATAGGAGTCAATATACTTAGACTAATGGTTGGGTCATGAAAATATTGGATAGAGTTTGTGTTAACTCCACAGCAGCAACTTTCTGTCAATAGCTTATTGTGAGACATTTAAATCGAACTTCATCTAATCATTTTCCTTTGCTTCTACAATGGACATTTGATAATGATTTAGGGCCCAGACCCTTTCGATTCCTAAATATATGGACTAAACACCATGATTTCTTAGCCTTCGTCTCTCAGAAGTAGTAGCCCTCAACTTATCTTATGGGGATGGCTGCTCTTCAGGAGAAGTTTTTCAGGCAGAAACAGAGTTTGAGTTGGTGGAATTGATGGGTATTCGATGATATTTTCAACCGTCTTCCTTTGATTCATGAGGTGCAGGGAGGCGGTCTTCAATATTGATGTTGTTAGTGTTGTAGGCGTGGATAGATTTTCATCACCATTCTTTCAGCATTGTTAGGATATCATATAGAATGATGTTTAGAGTGCGATCATTGATTTCTTTGAGGGTGGCCATCTGTCTCGTGGTTTCGCCACTACCTCTATTGTTTTGCTCCCAAAAAGGGAGAATGCTTACCGATGGATAGATTTTAGACCTATCAGCCTTTGTACGGTGTTCAATAAGCTGATCAATAAGCTGTTGAGCATCAGATTACTGTGATCTCGTATTATCTCTCCTCAACATATTGGTTTTATATTTGATCGTCTTATAGGGGATAATGTGTTACCGACTTAGGAGCCCTCTATACTTTGGATGATAAAGTGCGAGAGGTGAATGCTATGTTGAAGCTTGACATGGCTAAGGCACATGACCGCATGGATTGGGGATTTATTACTCTCTAATGGAAGCGTTTGGATTTGATCAATTGTGGATTGACAGGATCAGACGGTGCATTTCGAAGTGTCAGTTCTCAGTGCATTTGAATGGCCGTCCCTGTAGATTACTTCCATCCTCAGGTGGGCTCAAATAGGGTGATCCCATCTCACATTTCTTGTTCATTATTGCTATAGATTATTTCTCTCGTCTTCTCATTTAGAGGTTTCAGGCCTATCTCTGTATGGGATATCGGCATGGAGGCAACATTCTTATCTCATACCTTTCTTTTGCTAACGACATGATCATATTCGTCAATGGCCAGAAATAGTCTATTAGGAGGATCCTCAACTTTTGGAGCATTACGAGAAGGTTTCTGGCAAATTGGTGAATATAGATAAAAGCGGTCTTATACTACCTAGATGGGCATTAGATATTCGAATCAAGAAACTTGTATTCTTGATTGGGTCTACTCATCAGCAACAGCCGTTTACTTATTTGAGAGTCCCCTTATTTAAGGGGGCCAAGATAGGTTTTTTATACGATGACCTCATCATGAAGGTCAGAAGAAGCAGGATATCGGGCTAGGCTTCTCGACTACTATCCCCTGGGGGCCAAATTACTCTGTTGAGATCAGTACTATCATTTCCACCACTTTATCTTTTTTAGATTATGTGGCCTCCCAAGACTGTACAGAAAATGTTGGAGAGCATCTTTGCACCTTTTATATGGGATTCTAAAGAATAGGTACTCCAACTGCACTGGAGAAGCTAGGAGGAGATTCGCCTTCCAACAGATGAAGGTGGGCTAGATTTCAGGAGACTACAAGTGGTGGAAACTTTTTCTTTGAAGCTTTGGTGGTTGTTTCGATCTCAAAGTTCTCTTTGGGCTCAGTTCTTACTAGACAAATATTGAGACACACATTGTATGTCATCTCCTTGGAAAAGGTTGAAGAGAGTTGCATCACACACTGAGCCACACATTGCATGGCACCTTAGCGTAGGATAGATGTTCTTCTAGCACAATTGCTGGATGGGTAATACTACACAGGCATTCCTATTTTCAAACAAGCAGCACACATTTGTAAAGGTGCAAAAATGTTCTGATGACACTGAGTAAGATTTCGGATGATTATAATAGGCTCTTCCCCCATACATGGTGAAACAGATAGGGGCGATACCTTTATATGCAGTGCCCCTAGACCATATTGTTTGGAGGATTGCATCAGATGGTAGCTTTGCTACCAACTCAGCACGGCAGCTAATCCGTTCGGTTTGCCAATCTCAGGACTCGTATCAATTACTGTGGAGCTCCATTTTGCCTACCTCTATTTCATTCTTCTGTTGGAGATTATGGCAGGATCTCATTCTAGTAGATGTAGTCATTCAGATGAAGATTGGGTGTCAGTTGGCTTATCGATGTCAGTGTTGCTCTGAGATTGAGACCACCAATCATATCTTCACTGGCAGCAGCATCTCTGATCAGGTATGGTAGAACTTTGGGACATTTTTCAAATACCCATGAAATCAAGAAAGGGGGTTAGACAAAGGTTCCAAAGATAGAAGTATTCTGGACAACACATTCGCTATGAACATATTTGCACTATCATTCTTCTACTGATATTTTGGTTCTTATGGGCCGAGAGGAATGATGCGAAGCATAGGAAGATCATATGGTGGCTAGATGGATAATTTGAAGGGTATACTGCATGGTCTCCTTTCTTCATAAGGGAGTACTTTTTAGAGCAACGCATAAGTGAGGAGACTTAACACTTATACCACTCTTTGATATTTATATGACTTTCCCTCCTTCACCACCACCACCTATTTTAGTTGTTTGGCACACCCCACTAGTGGGATTTTACAATATCAATACTAATGGATGCATCAATAATGGATTTGCGATTGGTGGAGGCATCGTTAAGGACCACACAAGATACTGCATCAAGGCATTCTTAGCTACATATGGCCCATTTTTTTATTTTGAAAGTCGAGCTCAAAACTATATTAGATGGGATTCTATTGGCCAGAAAAAATGGGTTATCAGTGATTTGGGTTGAAGCAGATTCGACCATGGCTATTCACTGAATCACTAAGGCGGAGGACTGGTCAAACGACCCTTAGTCCTATAGCGGCTTCAACGGGATGGTTATTATCCTGATACACCATTTTTTTTTAATTTCCAAGACAATTAATCAATGACGAAAACAATTGTCAAAAAGTAAACAAAACAGACAAGTCAGACAAAAAATTGCATTGGTATGAGAAAGCAAATTACTGAATGAGAATGTATATGTGTTACCTACCGCATGCTAAAAGCATATTTGGAATATAATTTTAGATAGGATTAAACATCGCTTAGCATTATTATCAGTCTTTTAAGCATCAGAATGTCAGTGTTAATTGTTTAACAGGTGGATTAGTACTTCAGCTGGTGAGTCACAGTTGAAGTATGGCTTGCAAGCAAGAATATGCTGTGAGAAGATATAGTTCCTTTCCTTATGGAAGGAGAACAAATTTTCCCCAAAAATTAATATTGCCAATTCCATACAGTTTTAGATTCTAAACAGATGGTATCAAGAACATAAAAATCTTGACGAATATTCAAGTTTAGACCAAAAAGAAAGGACGGACCATTCTTTCCCGGTCTTCAAGTCAAGTTTGGACTACACTAAGACAACAATCTTGTTATGTGTACAGGGGATTTTGCCTATTCAGTTTGACAGATTGCCCGCTGTCACAATTTCATTGGATATTGGACAAAAAAATAACTTCAAACCAACCAATCCAATGTTGCCATCTCATCACCTGTAAAAATTCCTAGCAGAAATCCCTATACATAGAGCTTAATTGCTAAGACAAATGACATAAATCCCTTTCTTAAATCAGTTACACTCCAAAGATTGCTCTATAACAAAAGAAGTCTCATGTATAACGTCCAATGAGAAAATAAAAACAATTCACTGCCACTTTACTACAAGCATATACGCTCAACCTCTCTTTCTAAGTTCATTCTTGGAAGGGCAAAAGGAACCTTATTTGTAGGTACATAATGAGACCTCGTAAGAAAGGTAACACTCAAGGACCAAAGAACCAACTTCAAGCTAAAAATTCGTAATGATAATTTTTGAACAACGCCACTAACGATGAATAAGACAGGCAACCAGCAAGGAGAATATACTGGAATAATATCAACGAGCTGGCAAATAAAAGGAGATTCTTCAAGAAATGACAAGAAAAACTTGAATTTTACTAAATGTGACCATACATCAATAACCTGTTTAAATAAAGTGCACATTAGAAGACGGCAAAGAAAAGAAAGCAACTTTACAACTACTACTTCACTATGAACCTCTCAAAAGTATCCCAACCTACATTTTATTTAGTGAGTTAAGTCTATTTTTCCATTTAGGATAGTTTCCCAACCTACATTTTATTCAGTGATTAAGATAAAATAGCCAACAAAATGCAGCATTAAGTATGCAAACTACAACTTCTCAAATTAGACTTGTATCATAAATCATGAATTTTATATATTAGTTTATAGGTCTAGTAACAACACCTCAAGTTGAGAGCCCAACCAAAGACTGAATGAAGATTCTGTGATTCTAAAGTTTAAATAGCACTTCACAAGAAGTAAACAACAGAATGAACAAAAAGTTGAAAGGATTCTTCTACAAACAAAAACTGTCCAGAAAAATCTAGCTAGGTTGATCAGAAAAAGACCTGATCATAGGTAGCTTTATGAGCTTTTGTAGCATTTTGCCGGATCTCAATAGCAGGCACCACAATAAGGCAAGCATAAGCGCAAATATCCGACCTCCAATAAGTCCGATGAGAACAATCAGACACAGTACTAAATAACTCGAATCATGTCCAGCTTCTGTTTTCGCCTCTTCACCAGCTAAAGTTTCAGAAGCGAATTTATCATCAAAAAAATCTTTCCGTCCATCCCTTTCGCTTGAGAGGGACGGCGATTTGGAAGCAACATCAGATTCCATTTTGTCCTCACATTCATATGTGTTTTGTTCTTCACATATGACAATTTTATCTTCTCTTATAGGACTAAATTCATAACTTTCAGAGCTACGTTCCTTTCTTCTCTGTAGTTTCTTTGTAACAAATTTCTTGATCTTCGATTTCATCTTAGCTCTGCGTGACTTCCTCTCCTTCAATTCCAACCTTTCACTTATAGACTCTTCCTTTTCCATGATCAGTTTCTTCATTTCCAATTCTATACATCCCAATCTCCCATCATTGCTAGAATCCTCTGTCATCTCCTTCTCACACTGAATTTCCTCTGCAATAGCAATCCATAAACGCTTAGGTTTCACATTTTGAGGTTCTCGAATTGGACTATTCGACCCACAATCCTTATTCAAACCCGAGCAACTGGGCTTAAAAGACTTGTCTAGCAACACATCATAACTCAAAACATTAGCATTCTTCCTATCTGCAAAAATCCTCCAGAACCTTTGTACCATCAATCTTAACCGTTCCTGTGCTTCAAAACATGGCTTTAGCAATCCACATTTCCCCACATACTCGAGGAGAAACAAGAAGAATGCCGAAATTGTTATCCCCGTTGGTAATTTATCCGTACCCATCGCCAAAGCAACGGCCATAAAGATCTTCACAACCACCAGACAAACCCGAACAGTATCCACACCCCTGTTAACGCCACTTCCGCTCTCATCACCACCATCCACAATAGCAATTTCGTCTAGATCCCTCGACTGCAGATGTAAAGGCAAAGGAGAAGTACAATGCAAAGAGGGGCATGAAGTGGGCAAGGATCCACTCACCACCGAATCATTAGAATCATTAGAAGTGGGTAGAGACGAGTTCTTAACTCTCTTTTTCTTGGATGGGGTTTTCAGTTTTTCGCGATTCTTAATGAAAAGATCAACGAGAGAAGTCGGGAACCCAGTCTCCACCACAAGAGAAGAGTCCCCACGCCTTTTCTGGGAGTTGTGCAAATGATCATTTACCAATCGGGAAATTCTGGTGCTCCTCATCTTCTCCCATGACAACGGCATGGTAGAGAATACAGATGACGAATGATCCAAGATTTCGGATAAATTAACACCAAAATCGGAAAATGGGTTCAATTGAATTAAAATTCTGTGCTATTGCATCACATAACCAAAGAGATCATTTACGGGCTTTGCGTTGATAGATTTGTGGGTAAGTTCAAGAAATCAGGGGAAGGAGCTCAAGAAAGAAAATTTTGGAAGAAATATGAAGGGGCGCTTCACGCTTGTGACATATGGTTTAACCTTGATCATCAATGGAGCGGTGAGGGGTGGTTTAACGAGTTTTATTATCGCTGTCGGTTGGGTGCTAACATGCGAAAATAATGGTGTCTGAAGGATGAAATAGTTCCGTTCCATTTTCAACTCATCTAGGATCTAGGGAAAATGGGAAATATCTATGTGTTTCTGTTCTTATTATTTTATTTATGCTTTACGGTTTTATTTGATAGTAATTTTTTTTCAAAATACATTTTTCTCTATTTTTTTCAATCATACACTCTTTATTAAAATAATATTATACGTAAATCAAAAAAATTTTCTTATTTCTCAACCACATATTTCACATCGATTTACTATTCTAAAATACATTTTTACATAAAAATGCCTATTAAACAGCCTCTAACTGAAATCTGAATTAGAATGAGGATATTACGTAGAAACAAGGCAAGAGCCGGGAGGACTACTCCAACCATAGTCCCATTCGTTGACTTCCACTTTATGCTGAGAATTTCTTTTGTGTTAAATCCTTAAAATGTTGTAAAAATGCTCTTGTGCAAACTAGTGCTCAACTTTGTATTTTGACATTTGCATTTTCAGCCCTTGTCTGGAGCCGATTTTTTGAACAAAAAAATAATTTTTATTACTGTTAATTTTGAAAAGCAGCCGTCATTTTTTACTACATCTCTCATAGATGGGGCCACAATCAAAGATAATGGCTCTATTTTTGCTTAAAATTCGTTGAAGAAGCAACTCTATGTTGTGAATCTACTTATACATGCACAGCGGAAAATTAAATTATTTCGATTCCCATCCAATAGATCTCATTGTGTTTGGTTAGGAATTGTGATAAGATTGTACCTTTTGTCAGATCTGCAATCTTTTTGCTTTTCTTTTCGTTCCATCAACCTTGATTTGTCACCACAGCTGTCCAATTGTCCAGCCTCCAACGGTGATCCACACAGAGAATATGATTGCAGCCTCTAGGGTTTTCTCTTGTGCCAGCAAGAATAATGAAAACCTTAATGGACCTCAAACCCTAGTTATGTATTTATATAAACCCAAACAGGCTCGGCCCGGTCCGGTCCAATAATTAATTAATCCAATTAATTAAACCCGGTCCGTGAATTATTTAATCCAATTAATTAATTTATTCAACGATTGTTAAATTAATCAATTGGCAATTTGCAATCTTCCAATTCTCTTTTGTGTGTGACCCATTAGGTTCCCGACCACGATGCCTAACGACGTGAAATATTATTTTGATCTAATCAAAATCGATAAATTAAAACACCCTTTTAATTTATCGTCAATTCACATTCGCCGTCCCTGATTGACATCTAGCAATGTGTCAGGGCAATACATGTGACGGGAAATGTCACGTGGTATGACAAAATCAAATTCGTTCGTTTACCGTGAAACTATAATCCCTTCGTCAATATGATCTGATCAATTACGAGATATGGAGTTGTGTCAATCTCGATCATCGATCATATCTTTCACTCCACTATTAAGTCAATATAAATCGAAAACTCCTTTTCGACTCATGAGTACACCTTGGCCAAGGATTTCATCATTGACTTAATTGAATGAAACGCA
>NC_036252.1:17989015-17989157 GCF_002742605.1 Olea europaea var. sylvestris | reverse complement strand
ACAAAGTCTGTCATGCCAGATTTTGGTAATAATTAGATTATAGTATTTATGCCTTATAATTTCTATACTTATTATAGAATCTTCAGTATTAAAAAATATAAATGTCGTTTTATAATTTACCATAGCCATTAGGATCTTTAAT
>NC_036252.1:17985807-17986086 GCF_002742605.1 Olea europaea var. sylvestris | reverse complement strand
TATAAATAACAAATCCAATTAATTAATTTATCCAACGATTGTTAAATTAACCAATTGGCAATTTGCAATCTTCCAATTCTTTTTTGTGTGTGACCCATTAGGTTCCCGACCACGATGCCTAACGACGTGAAATATTATTTTGATCTAATCAAAATTGATAAATTAAAACACCCTTTTAATTTATCGTCAATTCACATTCGCCGTCCCTGATTGACATCTAGCAATGTGTCAGGGCAATACATGTGACGGGAAATGTCACGTGATATGACAAAACCAAAT
>NC_036252.1:17975322-17985729 GCF_002742605.1 Olea europaea var. sylvestris | reverse complement strand
ATATGATCCAATCAATTACAAGATATGGATTTGTGTCAATCTCGATCATCGATCATATCTTTCACTCCACTATTAAGTCAATATAAATCGAAAACTCCTTTTCGACTTATGAGTACACCTTGACCAAGGATTTGATCATTGACTTAATTGGATGAAACGCAGATCATAATCTCCTACTATCTAAGAGTGACGAATCCTTTATTGATCAATCACAACTTTCATACGATTTTTAACGTACCCGAACGATGTCGTATTAGCGGCCCCTTTTCAGAGCAACATCCAACACCGCCAAAGTATGACTGTCCTCATATAAGGTACCATGACGACCTCAAGTCAAAGGACCAATTTCACTACCGAACGTTAGAGATTAACCACCGACACTCAGATAGTTATCCACGTGGAATCTCTCGACGGGGCTCCAATATTTTGTTCTATAACAAACATCCACGTGTTCATTTAAGTGTCACCACACTTTAACTTGTGAGATCAGCTACTTACTTCACAAGTAAGAAATGCCACACGTGATGATCTATCCGTAATAACGATATCCGTATCTTGTTATTACTTACGACCACAGATGATTTAAGATTCAATCAGATGTAATTTGTATCTCACAATCACAATTCCTTGTGATTAACAAATTACAAATATTTGAATCTACGGACTCTATTATTTATTTAATTGTCTATTAATTAAATAATAGATCTGCCATTTAATTGCATTAATTATATATAAAAGTATTTATATCCAAAGTTGATTGGACCTAGAGCATAATACTTACACTCTAGACAGGGGCTCAATCTCATAAGATTATAGTATCATAGCTCTTAGTGTCTCGAAAAGAAAGAGAACAGTGCTAGTTAACTCAGAATGGATAACAAACTTTAAACCAAAATCAATTGGCAAAACTAGAGAAAAGAGGAAGGAGTGAGGCAATACATGAGGTAAGACCGTAAGAGTAGGTTGAGATTCGATTTGCTTGTTTTCCTTTCTTCTTTTTTTGTTTTAATTTATCTTTTAATCAAAATTAAATATTTATACTCTTGTGTCTCTCAATAGGTATTGTTTGAATGCCAGAAAAAATCTTGAAAAAATAAAGGTACTGCAAACTTGACAAAGGGATTTAAATGTCAAAAATAAAGGTTACGGCTATTTTGTTATAATGTCCATAGATCGATGACTTCGGTTGCAATTTCACTAAAATTTTTGTTAAAAATGATTGAAGTTAAAATTGGACAAAACTCCAAAACCAAATATGAAGTATCCATGAACACTCGTTCACGCGGAATGAGGAATTCAACCAATTGAACAAAAGATACTTTAATGGTAATAAATAAATAATATTTTTGGTAGTGGCACGTGAATATTATAAAGGGCACTACCGTAATAAATTCAAATATTTAACACTTAGCACGCGAAAAGATTGGAAATGATGTTATGTCGGGTGAGCCGTTCGTCAGCTGACTCATCCCATAAACGAAAAGTTGGCTCGACTCTCGTTTGAGGCGAGTCACAAGCACCAGCTGATCAAATCAAGGGTATGCAGTTTGAAATTTTTATTTATTTTTTAATTCGGGATTTATAGATAGACGCGAGTGATTGATCACTTTCATCGCAATTTAGATACTCTACAATCTCGATAATATACACATTTCATGAGATTGGAATGTAGGGATTGGCTCTGGATAGACGAAATTCCCTCGTATCAAATGCCCCTCTCATCTCTTTAGCGTTCAATTTTATAGTTATTATAGATTCTACCTTTGTTTTCATATATTTCTTCTATTCCAACTTTCCTTGTATCAAGTATTTATATTGTTTGTAGTTTGTATTCCTAAACTCTCTACAAAGTTCGTCATGAATCATACCAGATTCATGAACCTCCGATGGGGATGCTAACTAATTTTCCAGTAGTTTTGAATGTCCATATCTATGATTTTTTCCAAGCGTGCGATGTTCCAAATCTCGAAATGTCGATATTATCGAATCGACAATCATTGAGCCTAATGACGATTTGGGAGAAGTGATCTCTGCAAAGAGATGAAAGAAATAAAAATTTGTAAGCTTACTTCAGAATGTTGGAAACACATCATGAAAAAAAAGACTATTAAGAATGGGGAACATATTACAAAAACATGTTATAATTACTTTGAAAAGAACTTCACTTGAAAAAAAAAAATGGCACTATTCATACGATAATACTAATGTTAACAGTAATTTTATTTAAAAGTTGATTAATTAACTCCTTCCTAATTTTGCTACGAAGCTTCTCGTATTCGTTGTATTTGTCATATTTTTAATTTGATTGTCTAAGATGATCTTAATTATATTGCACCATAGTTGACAAAACATATACTAATTATTGCTTTTATTTTTGTCTCTTTATCTCGATACAAGCACTTGCGAGTGTATGTAATAATTTTAACTTACTCAATAGGACGTTTGCAACGAATATATTTAATAGGTGGAACTCAACATATCTCCTACTGCAATCCTATGTTAATTATGATATGGTTTTACTAATTATTATAACGGTAGGCATTCATATGGTTCTGATTAGATTTAAATTTTAATGATAGATTAATTTCTTTTGAGTTCATGAAAATTTTGAAGGTTTTATTTGATGCTACCAATGCGTGCCTGAGCCTCTCTTAATTTTAATATTGCAAAAAAGAAAAAGAAATAATAAATATAGAAAAATGGACATTTTTTATGATATTATTGCCACCATAGAGATGAAATTTAAAAAAAAAATTGGGAGGATTTGCTTATATTATTCCCTCTGGATGTAGTTATGGACCCACGTATTTATTTATAAAGTTGTAATAATATTATTAAAAAATTTCATTTAACATCCAATATTTCTATGACACATTGTGATAAAGAAAATACTTTGTGCAATTTATATTCTAAAGATACTGTCAAATATGGTAGAAATAATGATCCACCACAATCGCTTTCTACAGTTGTCTTTTCCCTAATGACAATGTATGACTTATTTAAGAGCTTGTTTGGGAGAGATTTTTTCATCCAAAAAATTGATTTTTTGACCGTTATTTCATTATTCCAACCGTCATATTTGACTTATTCTCTTACAGGTGGACCCCACTTTTCTCCTAACGATAAAAAAATCAATTCTCAAAATCACTCCCAAACAGGCTCTAAGTATGAGTACTATTGCAAAAAGTTCATCATCTTTCACCTTTCTTCTAGTACTCGTACCATACAAATTAAAATCCCTATAAAGTTAGCTATATATTTTCATACCATATTTTTAGCATATCATTCAAAGAAGAAAAAAATAATTTTTATCTTCTCGAATGGTGGCGAGCAAATGAAAAATAATATTTGTTATTATCTTTGATAATACGTGATCTAGTAACGTATTTAGTGTCAGCTATTGTATCAACAACTGTGTTTAGTACCAATTGCATGGTTGTGGCAGACGAAGAAACACGTTGAAAGATATATTTGAGACTCTAATGTGTGCTTGAAGGACTGACAAGATGGAAAACTATTGACTACAAGACAAGACGGCTAATGCAATTGCTAAAGAATTTCTAACAATTACAATCTTCGCAGATTTCTTGGTACACTAAGTTTACAACATTTCATTTATTTTTTTAAATTTTTTTACACAAGTCGAGCCAAGATTTTTCTTTTAAAGCGAGCTAGCTTAAGTTCGTCTCACCCCATTCATGAGCTAGAGTCAGCTTGCTACATAGGATGAGCCAATCTTGAAGGTGGGCAAGTTGAGTGGCTTGGTTCAACTCATTTAACATCCTTATAGTCCCTCCTCCTCCTCTTCCTCGCTAAGCCCCTGTTTCTTAGGAATTGAAATCCAGATTTTAATGTAAGTCAAAGTCAACAACTTATTTTAACTATATATTTTATGGAATCCACAACTTTTTAACCACACATCTCATCAACTTTTATCAAATTCTACTAAAATTTGATTTTGATCTACGCCAAACAATGGCTAAATTAAACAATTCACCTCCTTTTCTCTCACTGGCTGCACTTAAAAATCTGTCTTTAGTTCTCCTCGTTCATTCTCTACTGCTGTTTTCAGTAACGAAATAACTCGATTTATCACCAAACCCAATTCATAGACTATATCAACTTTATAAAGAAGATAATGAAGTTTCTTGCGATTCAATCTTTTGAAGACACTCAAATGTTTAATGTTATCTTATTATTAAATTCCAATAATTGTGTAATTTGACAACGGCTTCAAGCATTCTTCTCCTTAACCGCGTTCACAGGGGCGAATCTAGGATTTCGATTCAACTAGGGTAGTCGTTGATCGTAGGCTATTGACTATCAATAGTCAACGACCGTATAGAGATGTCGTTTGTTAATATTAAATTAAATAATATTAAAAATTCTTTGATCTATATGTAAATACATTAAAGAGTAAAAATCTTATATTTATATCATATTATAATTCAATACAATCTCAAATAATATAAATTACATGATACATAAGATTTTTTTGTGTTATCAATTTTTAACAAATCGTTTGCTTGACTAAAAGTAGTTGAGAGATTAAAAACACCACTACAAGTACTGGGTTGAGATTCACTTGAAAAAATCATTCCATAATCAGTATGAGAATTGAAAGTTAATCAAAGATTAAACGTAATTAAAATTAATTTTAAAATATTATTAAAGTTTCAATTTCCAATTCTCAACACCAATTCATAACAAATTATAAATTCCCCAATTTCTCATTTTCAATTTTCATAAATCACTTATTCACATTTCACGATACTTAAATTAATTTTTAATATCACAATTCACAATAGGAAAATCCTCAAATAACATATAAATTGAAACTCAATGCTCATAAGTCATAACTTATAAATTATTAAAGCATAAAATATTTAAAACGACAAAAACCAACAAAAAAAAAAAAAAGTTACTGACTCGCCTAGAGTCTTAACATATATTATTTTGTTAAATTTAGATTTAAAATTCAACCATTGTCATGATGGTTAAGCTTCCAATCATCCTAACTAGATGTCATATGTTTGAATCATTTCCTTAGAAAATTAATTTTGGTAAATATTGTAGAAATAAAAATTTTGCACACAATGAAATGGATAGGAAGGACTCGAACCCAAAACTCGCAAAATATAAATGCAAGCTCTAACAAACTAGGCAGAAGAGGGGTTTAAAAATAAAATGGACTCCCAGTTATATAACCTAAAATTTTTATCTATTATCAACAAAAAAAATTCTTCCCGGCGAATCCAGTTAGGACGGCCACACCTAAATACGCCCTTGACAACTGTTCAGAATCTGAGGGAAGTGAGAAAGGCAGCTTTTTGAAGAAGAAAGATTTTAATGGTTGAGTTACTTTAGTATTATATGAAGGGTTAATTTGATCATCCTTTGAAGGCGTGTTGAAAAACAGATTTGACTCATTTTCTTGAAGTGGCAAGTTTTTTTGAGGAGAGTCGGGGGGACATGGAAATAAGGACAACATATTTGCTCTCCATGATCATTCTGGGCACGATATAATGTGCTTTTGCCTTTATTATAAGAACTTTTGAAAATCTTTGAAGAATGATTACGTGCGTGAACAAGATGGTGTAAAGCAAAAGCAAAGGTTTTAAATGCCAAACACATGATTTTGAATGACTTTTGCGAGTTAATGGGTAGTGAGAATTATTCTCTTCTTGATAAAAAGTTTACTCGGACACGCGCGAGTGTCACAGATTATTATTCTTATGAATAGTAATAGAAGAATATGTTATTTTATTCATTTTCAAGTTAGTAATACTATTCGTCCAATGACACAAGCCACGTGACAGCCAACTAAGAAATAGTATGAAACCGCTTAAGGCCAGCACTCCACATCACTTCACGCTACTTGGCCTACCCAAGGCGATCAAGGTAAGAGGCCGAAGTGGATTAGGACCTCAATTGGAGTGATATTTTAGAGGCGAACCTTCATGTCTGAAGCGAGATGTCACAAGTTGTTGCACTATAGTTCCGTGACATCGCTTCAATCTAAAAGTCTCCCATAACATCGCTTCCTCATTTTTCATAATTCATCTCCCATAACATCGCTTCAATCTAAAAGTCTTTCGCACGTTTGATTGATTGGACATATCTACAGTAAACACCTTTCAGTCTACTTTGTCTAGAACATAGGGTGACTATTCAGCTTATTTAAGGTCACCTCTAACCTAGGACATTCGGATGTGACACCTATTTGTCTGACCCGTGAGTCGTTGGGAAGAGACCACGTGTCACGCATCCAACAATAATCAATTCCTACCACTATAAAAGCTTATACTTGGTTGTCAACTTGTCATCCAAGGGTAATACAATTTTATAAACTCAACAATAATATTGCTTAGTGACATTTTTTCAACTTGGATCCAAGTTATCATGCTCTCGTTCATTGTCCATCCCATATCTAAGTACTATTTTCTCGGTTGTTGACTAACTTGAGCGTTGGAGTGTTCGAGGCTGCTTTCCCTATCGTCAGAGAAGATCACGTGCATATAATGTTTGTCCAAATGTATAGAAACTTGACACGTGAACGTGAGTGAAGCTGAAATCTGTTAATCATGTATTCTCATCGATTTTTGAGGTCTACAAAACCTAGTAATACAAAATTTTGTGATTCTTCATCCGTCTTATATATGCACTAATATAATTTTTCTTTTCTCTTACATGTTGGAAGTTAAAATAACACAACATTTTCTAAACGAATAGAAAGAAAATTTTAAATGAGGAACTCACAACATTGCATCGTTTGATAAGTGAATGTTCATTAAAAAAAATAAAGCGCCCCCAATTGTGGTCCAAGTCTTTGCTCAATATGCTTGAGAATATTAATCATATTTGAATAAGCTGTCATGAAAGTGTAATGTTAAGTAGTATTTTTGAGACAAATTTTTTTATTGAATAAGAGTAATGTTACATGAATAGTTGTGTTCAGTATTAGTGCGAGTAATATTTAAGTTTACACATATATTTGGCATTCAATTTTATTTTTTTATTTATTATGGATTGTGGGGCGTTGGCTTCACTACCATTTAAACTAGTGTTGTGCTGAGCACAATTAGTAATGCATATCATTATTCATTGGACGGAGGATAAATGAATTCCACAGTTACCTAACTAATGCTTAAAATTCATGGTGTTACATAACATTATTCAACAAACAAGATCGGAAAATTGGTCAATAATAATATTTGGAATAATGTTATTCAGCACCAATCTATGTAACATAGTGGTAGTGAATTATATATTACAATAAGATCACTATCACATAGGTTGACGTTTAACACCAATAAGGCTAACTATCATTGCTCTAACATTTGGGATGAACCATAAATTTGATAAGATTTTGAGATTTTAGGCCATGTAAAAGAAACTTCGCCCCTTCTTAAAATTATTTCAACAATACATCATCCCAAACATCATCACAAAAATCTGTCATTCTGGATTCCATTTTGAAATTTGACTTTCACTTTGTAATAATACAACATAAAGTGTAAGTTGTTTTTAGAGATTATCCCATTGGAATAAAATAAAATAAAATGAAAGTTAATTTTAAAAAATTATATCTGTTGTTTTTAAAGTTAACACATTATAATAATACAAACATGAAGTGTAAATTACAACTTCAAAGTTACATACATTGTCAAATGATTAACAGTAATAAATTTAAATTTTAATAAATTTTAATAAAAGTTCATGACAAGTGTTGTTGAAGATTTGATAGAACTTGCTGGTCCCATAAAATATTTTAAGTAGGTTTTTTCAATAGTTTTAGCTAAACAAAACATGGGATAATTTTAAGTTGTAATTTTAAATATTACTAGTGAGGAAAACGTGCGGTACACGTTAGTTAGTGAATGTTAAATATAAGTGTATGGTGGTTGTTGAACGGATATGCACGACAATACTTTATAAACTGAAATTGAATAAAGTGAACCCAAGAAAAACCTACAATCAATTCGCAAAAAATTAATCCGTACAATTTGAAATCTACCCATCAACAATGTCATTGTAAGAATGAATATACACGGTGAAAAGAGTCAATTATTTGCTAGCTCAATTAATCCGTACAATTTGAAATAGTCATTCAAACCAAGCATAAAATTATTTGAAAAATCACATTAAGTCAATGAATAACTTTTAACATAACTATAGATATAATTTCATTACTCACCCAACTTTTGAAGCACAATTCAAGTAGATGGCAACATTCACAAATCAAAAATGTATTTAGTTAAACAAGAATGTTATTACCCCGATGCATTAGTTATTCAAAATTATGAACAATAAATATCTTACAATTCTAACCAAAAAATAAATAAATAAAATAAATTTCCTTTCATAAACTTGTTCAATAGGGAAGGAAGAAACAACAAAATGTAGACATCAAGTTAAGGTATAACAGTCACGTGATAAAGCTACACATTCGATCTTTAGATAAGTTGCGTGATGATGCAGACCATTAACTCTTAAGACACTCCCACCCACAATTTAGTTTGTTTAAAAGATTTGGACATTGTTTCCAACACAACCAAATGTTTATTATTTCTCTTGTACAATCCCCAACTCTAAACCTAAGAAAAAAGGGAGGGAAAAAGCATTGCAGAGAAGCGAGAAGAGCTTGTCAATATTCAAATGCCTATTTAGCTCTATTTGATACATAATTATAACTTCCTAAGATATCTCATCTTCATCTCAATAAAAGAGAAGTTTTTTGTAGAAATATTTCATCTTGTTGACTATTCACTACTCAAATAACTAATTTTTAGGGCAATAAAAAGCACATTAATATTAAGATGATTGAGGTTAGAGCTCATAAACTGAAAAATAAGAAGATCTTGAAAATGAGATGATACTTCTAATAATAGGGGAAATGACTTCATGTCGATTAAATTTTGAAATATTTCTCTGTGAACCCTTCCAAGGATGTCGACTGAAGTAGGTAGTTTAAAAAAACAACCAATTTATCAGGACACATAGGAAAAAAGTTTTAAGCATCAATATTATGAATCATGCTGCGGGAAATCTGTAAACAAAAAGAGTAATAAGACTAAAATTTATCAAGTCACCAGAAGTCATATTTCCATTCATAATCCCCTTGAAAAAAGACCTTAGCTGCAAAAAGTGTTGTGCTAGATATCAAATTTTGACCAAAGTTTAAATAGGCAAAGCTTTGTTGAGATTTTAATGCAACATGACAGCTTAAAATATATTATATCATCTATAAGAATCCACTCTATCAGAATTAAAAATAATAGAGTATTCAGCATGTAAAAAGTACTAAAAGCAAACAATTCATCATAAAATAATTTGTAATGTTCTATGAGACACCCAGATATAGGAGCGGGCGAGGTCCAATTTTGTTCGATTTCAAAGGGAACCGAACTGAATCGAATACCAATGGAAATTTTTGAAATCGAACCATTGGTTCCATAGTTAGCTATGAAATCAAACCAAAACCGAACCAATCAGTTTCGATTTGGTCCAATCCGATTCTTTACATTGAAAATGTCAAATAAAATGTTCGCTAATAAAATTTTTTAAAGATGCTATCATCGTGATACTTTTAACAAAATATAAAAGAATCGAACATACTATTCAAAGATTAAAAGAAAACTAAGTATACAAATTTAAAAACAATATCCAAATAATATAAGTTATTATCATCAAGCAATCATCAACTTATATAAACTGCATAATACTCCAATAATTAAACAAACTTCCATCAAAATCAGAATTCTACATCGAATTGGACATCCTTTAAAAATTTATTGCAACTTTTGGTTCTGTCGATTATAATATGTAGAAATTTACATGAAAAGTTTTGATCGAATCAACAACTATGTAATCAAAATAAAAAAAAATAAAAATTTCGCATCTTAGAAATGAAACTATATATTGTAAATAAATTTATTTAGATATAGATTTACCCATTATTCTAACTTGGCTTGAGAATTAATTAATCAAAGAATTATAAGAAGAGAGAAGTAAAGAATCACAGATAAGAAGGAACGTGCTGAAGTCTAAAATTTAGAAGGAACCCGATTATTTTTTATAAAAGTGACTGAAAATTGAGTCATATATTTTACCAAAAAAAAATAAAAAATTCTATGAGAACCGTCTGGTTCCCTGCCGTTCCTATACTAGAACCGGGAATCGGATCAAAACCAAACCTACGGTTCTAAACGGTTCCGATCTGATTTCAAGAAAAAAATGCCCAATTCCTACCCAGACAATTGCAAGATGTATTTAGAGTATACAATATTTAGTCTATTGTTATATATATGACAAAAAAAAAAAAAATGGCACTTAAAAGATGACTTGGACACAATGGCAAAGTCCTCAATATATTTTGGATACCCCCCCCCCCCCAAAAGGCCAAAA
>NC_036252.1:17971954-17975235 GCF_002742605.1 Olea europaea var. sylvestris | reverse complement strand
CCCCATAGTGACAGAAAAGAAAACTTCACAAGTAAAAAATCATATGAGCCAAAGTCCCACCCTAGCAATTCAATTACGCAAACCATTAAGCAGCAACAACTTTTGGTGAAGTGCTGTATGCTTGTTTAAAAAATCATCTGTAGTGTAGATCAGAGAATGCAAAATACCTTAGAAAATTCGTTCATTCATGAGCATCCTAGGTCAGTCATAGTCAAGTATATCATACCAACAAGAAGTAAATATACATATTAATCATATTTTCACTTCAACAAGAATTGAAAAATAAAGTATACTGCTACAGTAATTGAAAGTTGACCAGAATACCATATCTTTGACATTACTAATATGTTCTTTAAGTTATATTTACTGATTACCATAATGTTTGAGATAAAAAAAAAAAAAAGAATTCAACATAGAATGAAACAAACCAATAAAATTGATTAGAAAAATAAGAAATGGAGAATAATAATGAAAACATACCCAATAATTCTTCCAATACTATCATAAAAATGTTCATCCTCTCCAAGAGTTTTCAACAATGACCTTAATGCTCTTTCCCCCTTCAACTCCTCAAGTTTACTTCCATTGTTCACATCCCATGCCTCAATCATTTCCATTTTATTCCAAGTGGAAAGTGTGAAAGAATTTTTTATTTATTTAAAATTAGATCCATTTGGTAAATTCATTCTCTCTTCCCCCCACAATATGCAGCTACTATTTTTCTTTTGACTTCTTTCTATATCTTTTGATACTTTTGGGGTCATTGTCGTAGCGGAAGATGTATAAATCTCGCAAGATAAAAAAAAAATCATGAAAAATTTTACTTCTGTCAATCAATGAGGTCACAAACGGTTTACAATGCTTTATATAGCAAAAACCCTAAAAAAAAAATTAAAAAAAACTAAAAAATACTAAAAAAGATTTTTTTCCAAAAATGGAAAAAATCAAGATAATGACTAAAATTGAGAGTTCTAATCTTAAGGATTATTCTCCAACGAGCAAAATTCAAATTTGACTTAAATTAATTGAGATATAACTAAAACAAAACTTATCATAAAAGGAAAAAATGCATAAACGAAGGAACTTGCCCAAAATTGGCCCTACCTCAAGTGCAAAGCTCTAAGTCTTGTTCATTAACACATTTCCAATCAAATTTGACTAGAATTTCGCCAAAAACGAACAATCCTAAAATTTCTCCAAAAATCAGAAAATTGTCTAAAATTTCAATTCATTCATCAGTGGTGGCATTGATGCTACCTGAGCAAATTTGGAAGGCACTGAAGGCGTTAATATACCGAGGAACAACTCACCATGGACCAAGATGGAAGCATCCAAGTGCATGATCCCAATTGCTGCATTCGATCTCAAATTGAAGATGGGAGAAGGAAGGCATGGAAAAGAAGAAATGAAAGCTATAAGTTTTTAAGGTTAAGGTGTAGAAGAAGTGTTTCTTAGCTTAAAGAAAAGGCCAAATATATATATATATATATATATATATAGAGCGGAGAGAAGTCACTCCGTGTTGCATGGAGAGACACTCTCCACAGTGCCTCTCTACGCTGCACAGAGAGCGTTTTCTCTTCTATTTCAAATAATAGTTTGCTGATTTGTCTACATTGCTGCTTCATCCTTTTTAACCCATGAAAAGCATTAAAAAAAAGTATCTTCTTCAATAATATATTTTTATATATCATATTGCATCTTTAACAAATCAAGAAACAACAAAGAAAATCGAATAGTGACTTTCGATATAATTAGAATTAATTCTTGAATAAAGCTGTGAAATACTAACAAAAGAAAATAGGAGGCTACATAAAAGAGTTACAAAATCTTAAGACTATTATCCCAACCATTACACAAACATGTTAACCCATATTCATAAAGTTGGGAATCTGCTCCTCAGGTTGTTTTTAAACATGTTATGTCAGTTTTTGGCATGAGATTACTATTTAGCCGCCATTTGACAAGGATTAAAATTTGATTTTTAGTTTCAATACTCCCTTTCGACCATATAACCATATAAAAAATATAAAAGTATGTGTATTAAGAAATGAACCATGAAGAAGAAGAATGCAAATAACATAAGGCAGATAAATTGCTCCAAAAAATAGAGAAAACTCAATGAAGAAAATGAGTACAATCTGATGTGGTTTGACTGTCATGTACCCGCAAAGAACAAATTTTGTAAATTTTTAAACAGTTAGACGAGACGAAATCATACTTTCTTAAATCAAACGAAAGCTAAGAAGAATTTAAGGAACAAACACAATGTTTACCTACAACTCTCCTGTATTCCTAAAATAATCGCTTACCTACGACTCTCCTGTGCAATTTAGGTCTTTCCTTTTGCAAATTCGACAACACAATGATGCATTTATCCCCTTGTTGGCAAAATTATTTCTTCTCGATTTTAAAACCTACCGCAGTGTACGGTTCGTTAACAAGTAGTAAAGTGGACTATGAGTCCAAGTATCGTTCCCACGAGGATTAAATTAGCTCTAATTAAACTAATGTGACCTTAACCGAATCTAATTGAATGAAAATTTGGTTTAAATATGAAAACCCTAATTTTGGGAGAAATCCCCAATTCGAAACCCTAATTGCAAAGAAAACCCTAATTTCAAAATTGGAAACCCTAAATTCAAAATTTCACTAATCTAATGAAATAAATACGCAACTGAAATGTAAATACGCAATTTTAGAATTATTGTATTGAAATGAATTGAAATGAAATCATTAAGAACTTGAATCCCCAATTGATTATTAAAAACCCTAATTTCACAAATTCAACGAATCGATGAACAAAATGCCAATTCAATGTTCCTAAATTATCCAATACATTCTCTCGATATATATTGAATCTACTCTTACACATCACCAGCCTATATTTCTATGGATGATGCAATGTATAAGAATGCATGACATTTTTATGAATTGCATAAAGCATAGAGGTAAGTTTCCATCCCCTATCGGACCCTATGTCGATTTATATTCTATCGAATTTATTCCCCTTCTTTCGAATGCAAAGAATAAATCATCTACAATCACATAATAATTGGCCAAATAATTATGGAAACATTCAACTCATATAAATCAAACATTTGTCCAATCGAAATTAATATTGAATTTATGAAATAACGGAAATTTAAATCATCAAAAGGTTCATCAAATTCCTAATGAATAAAAAAAAACTAGCCTATAATCATCATTGCAAAATCAAGAAATTGAAAAACGAAATTAAAAGAAAATAAGAATACACCCGTATGGAATTTCTTCAATCC
>NC_036252.1:17968231-17971917 GCF_002742605.1 Olea europaea var. sylvestris | reverse complement strand
TCTATGCGACCGCATAGAAGGTTACACTATGCGGTCGCATAGAAGTAACCATCTATGTGGTTTGTTCAATTTGGTCCCTGAACTTCTTTGTTGCTTCTCTTGACTTCTTTCTTCGATTTCTTCATCTTTTCAACAAAATTTAGCTTCCAATTGATGATTGATACCATCAATTCTTATGCCCCTCATTCGGCATATCTTTTGAGTATTTGCGCTGTAGTCCTCCAACTTTCAATTGTCTTCATTTCAGTCCCTCTTCAATATTTTCTTCTTCCAGTTGTTTTGCTTTGTCATTGAGCTCATACTTGGCATGTCTTCCCTCTCGTTTTGCATTTAGCTCAACTTTTCAATATTTGCACCTTTGGTCCTCGAACTATCAAATTGTTGCGTTTTGGTCCTTCTTCGGCTCTTTTCTCCTGAATTCCAAAATTTCCATTGAATTACCTACAATGCATAAATTTAACTGAATTAAGTCACAATTCAACCATTTTATCCATGTTTAAGTTTATTCATCCCATGTTTATTTTATAGACATTTGATATCAACAACCATCCTCAATTTAAAGTTTTCACCTATTTCTCACCTTTTGGGTCTAGGCAATCCACACAATATAATTTCATGCACTGAGCCTCTACTTATCTCCGTGTTTACTTATAGTGGCTTAACCATCTCCAAACTATCCTATGGTGATTTAACGGGTTAATGATATAGAGGGTTAACCTAAGTTTCTTATGTTTTACTCCAACAATCCTATTCAATAACTTAACATGAAAACATGAGTGGCGTGCAAAAGAATGTCAAGCATTGCATCAATAAGTATCCGTTAATTAAATCCTGTACTATATTAACAGTTCTATGTTTCACCTGTCCAATAATCACATCATAGCCGGCAAGGCTACCAAACCCACACAAGCATGCAAAGGTAACATCAACACTCATTCATCACGCATGCGTCATGCAAGAAGGTAGTCATTTTAATGATTGATTGTGAAAATGCATATTAACTACATGCCGAATATTTGTTTGAAAATTATGCTACCATCCCCCAAACTTATACAGTACATTGTCCTCAATGTAAATGTAAAGTTAGAAAAGCATAATTTAAAAAAAATATAAATACAACTTGGCAAAAAGAGGTAAACAACACTCCCCTGATCAAAGTGGTGGTCATGGTGTGTAGCTTGGACCCGTAGCATGATCTACAGGAGGAGATGGAAGACGAGATATGATTTCTCTCATCAGTGCTGACTGCTGTGTCATTTCCTCGTGGATCCCCTCAACCCGTGTCTCCAAACGGCCTAAACGCTCCCAAGTTTCATTTACTCTCAGCTGGATGCCATCCACCCTGTCCACGTATACACTTAGTCGACCATTCATAGTGTCCATCTCCCTCCTAGCTACCTGGGCATCCTGGCGGGCGGCACGTGACATATCAGAGGCAATGCGGACGTCACGGTGGGCTGTATGCACCTCAGTCGTCAAAGTTCCCATAGCCTGCTGGAGACTCTGCACATCGCGGCTGATCCCTGTGGTGGTGGTAAAAATCTGCCTCAAAATCTGATTGTCCATATCAGCTTGGGGTGGTGGTGGAGGAATTTGAGGCATGTCAAGGTCTGCATCTGCTTGACCTTCCTCATTCAATTGCCGTCGTCGTCGTGCGTTCTCTAATTTCTGTTGGTGCTTCAGTCTTGCTCGGTCTTGGGCCTCTAGTGTGGATTGCTTGATAAAGGGACTTGGCTTTTCCGGTGCTTCCCCAGGTTGGATTTGTATCCCCGCTGCTCTACATATTCCACATATCAGACTGGGAAAAATTAGGGAGTAGTGCCTATCACCCCAAGTGCCTGTACCATGAATTTGATTGTAGATGTACGTGGCTAGATCAATCTTGTTCCCTCTAACCAAATGGTATATGAATCCGGCCCTTGGATTTGTAAATGTTGTTCTGTGGGATATAGGCTCGATGTTATGGCACATGAATAACCATAAAATTGCTATGGATGGGGTGAGCTCTATCTGATGCCAGTCTGCTGTAGGTAGAGGCCAAGCATTTTCACGTCCCAACAATATTTCTGCAACCTCATACCAGTTGAAGTCTTCGGGAATAGGGACCACATTATTCCAGGATAACTGATAGTAGTCATGAATTACCTCTGGTGAAAACATAATCCATTTGCCCCTAACCCAAGTCTGATGTAAGTGCTTCGATCCGGGGGTGTCAATTTCTGTGTTGAAATTTGCATAAAATTCCTTTGCTAGATTCTCATACACCGGATGAGGTCTTTCTATAACCTTTTCCCAACCGCAATTGTGAACAAGATATGTCAATTCAAAGTTGGGGAAGTCTTCTAACTTAACTGGCCTCTCGGGAATTATTGCCCAATCACGCACAACGTTGGCGTATCGGGCTGCCGTATCTGATGATAGGAATCTTCGAACACCCCCTTCAGGTTCTCTTGTTCGGGCCGTTCCAGATGAGGAGCTGACTTTCTCTTTTCCCTTTGAAGTTCTTTTAGGAGGCATCTTGCAAAAGGAATTACATAACATCACTTTGGCATGAATAAACTTTGAATTCATAATCCCCCAAACTTTCTTCAATATGCACATTTATGTGTGTTTATGCAATGTTTCATATCATGAATCATCAATATAACTCTAGCATTGCACAAATATGAAAAACTCAAAATTTTGGCTCGAACATGCATTTCTAAAAATTTTTACCCATGACCAAGTGACCAAGTTCGGCCCCGGGCATCACCGAGAAATATCCAAATTTTCCCGAGCAAGTTTTGGACATGTGAAAGTACATATTGATATCTAGCATATATCCAAATTTCACCCTAATCGGAGGTCGTTTGCATTAGAAAACATAGGGACGAAGGTAGTGACGTGAGTGGATATGTTGAACTATGAAATGCCTTTGTTACTTCAAATGTTAAGGTAATGTGTTCTAGTTGATATATCACATGATTTTTCGACGAAAACGCTATAAAATAACGATGTAAACTATTGCATAAGTGAAAAGCCCAAAAAAATCAAAAGATACGTTAATGTGGCATTTCGTCGAACACTTGGTGTGCAATGTGAATTACTTTCTATTTCTTACCTTCACTACCATGAAAGTTCCCCAATTCACAATAGTACACCATTCTACCCCAATTAAAGTTCCCCAATTCACAATAGTACACCAATCTACCCCAATTCATCCTAACTAACTCCACACATTGAAAGATAATCATTAAATGAAACTCGAAATTAGGGATTAGAGAAACATACCTTGTAGTTCGAATTCTTGTTAATTTAGGTGTGGTACCTCAATGTAGAATCTAATCCAATTGAATGAAGAGTGTATGAAATGGGTGTAAGTGTAGTGTGTGCAAAGGAATGAGTGAATGGATGTGAGTGTGTGCTTGTGATTCGAGTGAGAGTGAGAGGGGGGGGAAAGAAGAGAAAAGAAAAAGAAATTTTTGGGGAGGAATGGTGTGGTCACGGGTTAAAACCCGTGACCACAACACTATGCAACCGCATAGTGTTGCACTATGCGGTCGCATAGTGCAAACCAAAACTCCCCTTTGTCTTTCGGTTAAGGTCTATGCGGTCGCATAGACCTTTGGTCTATGCGGTCGCATAGACCAAACCGGGTTCCAATTCAAAATTTAAACTCCCCCAAAATCGGTTTTTCACTTAAAAAT
>NC_036252.1:17962092-17963071 GCF_002742605.1 Olea europaea var. sylvestris | reverse complement strand
GCCTCTTCAAATGACTCTGACTCGATCTGGTTGAATATTGAGATGTCATGCCGCATTTTAGCTACTTTAGCCGGCGAGAAGAACTTTGTGCAGAATTTATGAGCTAGCTCGTTCCAAGTGGTGATGCTTCCGACAGGGAGTGAATCCAGCCATTCGAGTGCTTTATCCCTTAAGGTGTGTGGGAACAAACGCAGTCTTATGGCATCATCAGAGATACCTTGGTATCTGAAGTGTTGACACATATCAAGAAATCGAGATATGTGTGTATGCGGATTTTCACTAGCCATCCCATGGTATTGATGTCCATTCTGAAACAGTTGAATCACGTTTGTCTTCAGTTGGAAGTTCGGTTGCCCAAATGGAGGATATACAATACTAGATTGACTTTGCACCACCAATGGTGCCATGAAATCCCCAAGTACCGTATTTCCATCCTCTTCCACTGCCACACCTTCATTGAGTGGAATTCCCGGTCGATTTTGCTTGTTAGCCATTTGTTGCACCACTCTTGCTTCCCTTTGCCTGTGACGGAATGTGCGTTCAATCTCTGGATCTATAGGGACCAAGTCTTGATCATGTGCTCCTTGCATGCAAGCTCTGATATGGCAAAAATTACACGAAAAGTCAATATAAAATAACAATCAAATAAATCTAGTAAGATTAATAAATACTAAAATGAATAAGTTCGAATTAGTGTCACAAAAGTTAGAATTAAATCTAAAATTTAATCCCCAGCAACGACACCAAAAACTTGTTCGCAAAATTATTTCTTCTCGATTTTAAAACCCACCGCAAGTGTACGGTTCGTTAACAAGTAGTAAAGTGGACTATGAGTCCAAGTATCGTTCCCACGAGGATTAAATTAGCTCTAATTAAACTAATGTGACCTTAACCGAATCTAATTGAATGAAAATTTGGTTTAAATATGAAAACCCTAATTTTGGGAGAAATCCCCAATTCGAAACCCTAATTGCAAAGA
>NC_036252.1:17839968-17961685 GCF_002742605.1 Olea europaea var. sylvestris | reverse complement strand
AAAAACCCTAGCCTATAATCATCATTGCAAAATCAAGAAATTGAAAAACGAAATTAAAAGATAATAAGAATACACCCGTATGGAATTTCTTCAATCCGTGTGTATAATCTTCAATCCTGTCTATAGCCCGTGTGAAATTGAATCCAAAATCAAGTTTCTTGCCTCCAATTTTGGTCTCTTCCTTCTCCCTGGTCGTTCTACCTCTTCATATGATGAATTTTGGTATTTATATCGCGTCCAAATTAAGTAGAAAAGGAGTTTCAACCAAAACGAAAAACCGCGGCCGAGAGTAGAAAATTCTTCTATGCGACCGCATAGAAGGAATCTATGCAGTCGCATAGATCAATAAGTTTGGGCTCATTGAATCCCTGGAGCCCTCTATGCGACCGCATAGAAGGTTACACTATGCGGTCGCATAGAGGTAACCATCTATGTGGTTTGTTCAATTTGGTCCCTGAACTTCTTTGTTGCTTCTCTTGACTTCTTTCTTCGATTTCTTCATCTTTTCAACAAAATTTAGCTTCCAATTGATGATTGATACCATCAATTCTTATGCCCCTCATTCGGCATATCTTTTGAGTATTTGCGCTGTAGTCCTCCAACTTTCAATTGTCTTCATTTCAGTCCCTCTTCAATATTTTCTTCTTCCAATTGTTTTTCTTTGTCATTGAGCTCATACTTGGCATGTCTTCCCGCTCGTTTTGCAGTTAGCTCAACTTTTCAATATTTGCACCTTTGGTCCTCGAACTATCAAATTGTTGCGTTTTGGTCCTTCTTCGGCTCTTTTCTCCTGAATTCCAAAATTTCCATTGAATTACCTACAATGCATAAATTTAACTGGATTAAGTCACAATTCAACCATTTTATCCATGTTTAAGTCATGTTTATGATCCAAATAAGTGTGTAAAAACACACTTATCACCCCTGTTAACATTGACGCTTTTACAGATTCGAATTTACCTAGAAAGAAGAAGAAGAAGAAGAAAAAGAGAAGTGTAGGAGTAGCAGGTTGAGTGAGTGAATGGACAAAGATGACAAATGGGCCCAACACTACATCATCTTTATAGAAAAAAAAAGAAATTGGTGGAAGACGATACATATTTGCGACACCAATCCAACACTTCTTAGGCTCTTTTATAAATGTAGGATATACATTGTAACATAACAGAGTATGAGTTACCATTATTATAATTTCATTTTACAATTAAATATAGTGTAAGTTACAATCATTGTAAAAAAATTATATATACTATTTGTACAACAAATTTTGTACATAAAATACGGAAATAGTCAAACTAATTTTTTTGTAGATTAAAGTAGAGTTTAATCTTTTGTGACTGCAAAACTGCACAATCCTTTGATTAACAACCTGAGTATTTGAAGACAAGATTTTATACGACTTGAATCGTGAACTTCAAGGCTTGTTGGGGATTTGATTTGTTGAAAACTTGACTTGCTTGGAAATTGAATTTGAATTTGACTTCATGGCTTGAATTTGAACTTTAACACTTCAGTTTTGATTTCTTGGACTAGTTTGAGCTTGCTTGAATTTGAAGAAGACTTTGATTTTTTTCTTTTTTCATTTATTTATTTATTATTATTATTATTATTTTGGAATTTTTCAAATTTGGACTGAAGAGATTTTCTTCTTTTCCTTCGGACTTTGGGATTTCTTCTGGACTTCTAATTTTTCTCTTGCACACACTCAATTGTAATTTTTCATGTATATTTGGTCCTATTTATAGAGAATTTGGTGACCAACTGCTTTTGATTTAAGTTTATATTTTATATATTTTTATTGAATTTTGAAAATAGGATGGGCTTCTAGTGTCGGATAAACTTTTAATGTAGGTCGGGCCTTTTGATGAACTTTTAAGGGAAAATTACTCACAAACCTACAATTATAGACTAATTAAGACAAATAAGGTGGTTAATTTAAATTGCAAATATCAGGTGTTAATTTGAATTTATCAATTATAATTTATAAATTTTATTAAACCAAAGTCAATGTGTACACATTCTCTCTCTCCTCCATACTCATGATATTTTCTCTTTATTCCATACATGTCTGTCAAATTGATACACATTCTCTCTCTCTCTCTCTCTCTCCCTCTCTCTCTCTCTCCCCCTCTCTCTCTCTCTCTTTCTCTCCCCCCTCCATGCTCACATTCTCTCTCTCTCTCATTCTCACTCTCACTCTCCCTTCCTACCTTTACATGACCTTGATCGTTTCATATCATCCATTTGCCATTGGTTTTTTGTTCATTATCTTGAATATTCTCGTAGAAACATTTTGTTAATCTTGAAACTCGCAATTATCACTCAAAGAGTTACAGTAAATCGTCCCTACTTTTATTATTTTCTCAAATTACTAGTATTGAAAATGATTTTAACTCGTTCCGTGGAGGATAAAAAGAGGGAAATAGATAAAGGTAAAAGGAAGAAGGAGGTTACAAAATCTTCTTCTCATAAGAGGGTTAAGATCTGAAGTTCGGGTGGAAAATCTTCGAAAAAGGTGAAATCGATGTTTATGCTTTTAGTGTTGTTGTGCATTTTTTTGTTTGTGACTTTTTTTTATTCTGACCTTTATAATGTTTTCGGTTTTGATTGGAGTCAGGATGTTAATGATTTTTAGACTTTATGACATATATGTGATATATTCAACTGTTGTGACCTGCATGATTTGTTTGTGACCTTATTTTGGATAATATGTGACCTGTATAAAATGTTGTGGGGTTTGAAGTTAAGGTGTTTTATGATATGTTCAGACCTTTATAAAATGTCCTGTATGTATATTTTGATGTCAAGTTGTTTATATATGTCGAAGTAATAATAATTTTTTGTGTGATGATTTGTATAGTAATGGAAGTACCTCATAAAACCAAGCAAATGGTTTTTGAGAAAGATAACTGCCAGCTGTATTCAACATGTTATCATGAATTTTGTGATTAAATTTAATGATTCACAGAAGTAGATAATTGGACATACATGTTTCTTCTATTACATGCACTGTAGGGAAATAGTTGTTCAACCACAGTTGATTCATCAAGTCTTGTTACGAGCAGTCAATCAACCGAATAAACAAGAGATGTGATTTAATATAAATGGAAGATTCTGTCGCTTCTCAATTGCTGAATTTTGCCTTATGACTAGATTGCGACGGTCATAAGCCATGATGTGAAAATGATATTTCTATCACTGGATGATGATGCTCCTGAATATGTGTGGCTAGATTAGGGATCATTTATCTAACACCAATTACCTATTTGCCACATCATAAGCCAAGGTGGTAGACCATTACATTTTTGCACTTGATGATGATTTTGAGACTTTGAACATGTTCCCTTGAGGGAAATATCTCTTTGAATTGATGTTATCATCATTGAAGAAGGGTTTGGAGAAAGAAACAAGCCACTACATGTTGTTTGGCTTTTTAATTGCTTTTCAAGTGTGGTTGTATGAGTGTATACTTGGTATTGAGGAAAATGTGGCTACATGTGTGGGTAAAAATATCCTCAGATAATGAATTAGAGTGCTCACAAACACCCTTCTGTAGCATTTTTGAATGAGAAGGTGTTTTCCAATGAGAATGTAAGTTTGACCTAAAATTCGAAATGTCTTGCTAATCATATTTAAGATATGACATATGTGTAACGTTTTTTAAATTTTACATCCATCAGGGTCAGGTAAATGATATTGATCCAACTAATCTTAAGCTTATGGTACCGTACATGACATGTTCGAAATGTGAAATGTAGTTATATTGTGACATGAAATACAATATGTTTGTGACCTGTAATGTTTTAATGTGATGTGCAATTTTATTGTGATTTGAATGTTTTGAATTTTTGTTACGTCAATATAATACCACACGTGACTTTCTATATGTGACTTGCAAGATTATAATGTTACCTGTTACAATAATGTTACATGCTACATTAATGTGATCTGAAACATTTCAATGTGAATTGTAGTGTGAACATGAATTTAAAATATATCTTATGTAACTTTATGTTCTGTATAATGTGATCTAACTTGTATTACTATCTAAACTGATTTTGTTTGTGTTGTTTGCATTGCATGACAGATGTGCCATACTAAAAGCCAAAATAGCCACATGAGAACGTTGAGATTTTCGAATATCAGGTGGGCAAAAGAAAGTCTACCCTCCCCATTCACACCAAGGTCACTTCGTAACTATTAATTCCATATGTTGGTGTGCCACAGAAAAAAGCAAATGTAGAAAATGTTCCATAGCCAAAGGTGAATATAAAAGTCACAGATGATGATTTTGTGATTCCACCTCCAAAAGGAAAGAATGGAGCTGCAAACTTGAGCTCTGCAGGTTATACTCGACCTACTCATCATCCTGAGTGTTCATGCATTGAAGTAAGTTATTTTTTGTTAACAAATTGAAGAAGCTTACTGATATACAAGCCAACTAATTTTAAAATTTATAAGGATTGTGGCTTACTGAAAAAAGATGGATGTGGAGATGTTCAAGCTTTATGTTTAGAGCTTGCGTCATTCAAATAGTTTCTCGAAATTGAATGATGTCATTCACACTCAAAAGGTTTTAAAAGACAGGATGAGTGACATAAAGTCGTCTCTTGAAACTTTTGTCAGTTCAATTTCTGACATTTTATCTTCATTTATGGATGAAGTTCATTCAAAATTATTTGGAAAAGGAGCTTATGAGGAATAGGTATGTAGCTAAATACCAATGAATATTTATCATTCAATGTAATTTTATCATTTTTATTGAATGCAATTTTGTGCTATTAGAAACAAGAAGAAAATGTCGATGATGTGGCTTACAAGAAAGGCACAGGTCACATGAATCTTGGTCACGACATCTCCATTGAATATGATTTCGAAGGTCTTTCATTTGATCTTGGTGTTGGCAACCCACAAAGTTAGATGATAAGTATGTTTTATACACTTATGTAGACCTAAAAATATAGACATTTAATAGTTCTTTAAAGCAATTATAGCCTAATTTATTGTATAATTCATTTATTAGGTAAAACTCGATGGTTGAAAGTTAAATTGAAAGAAAGAAGCGAAAAATGGCGAAGTACAAAGTTAAGAACCAAATTGTAAATATTCAATGGTTGAATTGGACCATAAGAGATATTTTGAAGATTGATGGGAGTCAATCTGATGCAATTAGAAGTCAAAAATGAATGAAATATTATCAGAATATTACCATAAATCGACTTCCAATTACATGATATATCTTCCAGATTTTTAGTCAATGATTGCGACCAATTTTTGGCATAGTAAACGTCCGAATTGGAAAATATCTATCTCTAGAAAACTTGTATCCCTTTTAGTTAGGTTTCCAACACATTTTGAATCAACACAATCGGATATTAGAAGACAAAGTTATGCTCAAAACACTAACTGCTGTGTAGAGATAAAAAAATCCGCGCAAGAGTGTAACTTTTCTTATTCAATTAGAACTCTTTTGAAAACCAATTTGGGTGTGATTTTTCACCAATTTTCGACCACTACAGATACCCAATAGGAGAATACATGAACAGGGCTCTAATACATATCTCTTATACATAATATATTCATTTATTCATCAATTATCATCATCAAACGAGGAGAATTCTTTGTTTTCGTGAGAGAATTGAAGGGGACTTGCAAGAATTTAATCAAGTGAAGATTCAAACTTGGTATTGGACAAATAAGAGAGAGCGCAAGTGGAGATTCGTTAAGAAACCATTGAAGAGATTCAAGATTTCAAAATTTATCTTTATCTTCTCAATTTATCAAAAATATGGGTTATATCCTTCCACTTATACATGATTTCTTATAATTTCAATATGTTAGGCTAGTTTTATACATTGTTAGGATGAGATGAATCATTGTTATGATATTTTTAGCTTTTAATTAATTATTTTGACTTTAGTTTGATTTTATTTGTGGATGTTTATTATCGTTCCTTTTAATTGTTTGATCACCAACTGAATTATTAGTGAATTTTATTGTTATCGAGAGAGGCAATAGAATTTTAGCACAATATAATAAACATTGTAAGGTTTGATAGAGATAGAGATATACATCTATGCTTTATATGGTTTCAATAAGTGTTCTAGTACTTATTAATGCATTTATCATATTTGCATCTTTCATTGAGAGATAGGAGGATCACATGAGGGAAATAAATTTGATTGTTATTGAGAGAGGCTTTCAATTAAATTAAGAACATTGACTAACATGAATGATTTCAAATTGTCAATTTAATTGTTAGACTAAAACTGGAATAACAAGGGGGATTCTACATCTTAGCAATATTTCTTTCGAATTTGATAAATTTTCTTTACATTGCTTTCTATTTAGTTGATATATTTTATATTGTTTAGTCACAAATCGATTTTGCTATTTGATTAAGAGTAGTGTTAGCTTTAACTAGATCAAACACATAATTCTTGTGAGTTCGACACTCTACACATCACTTTATTACTTGTTCACGATCCCGTCCACTTGCAGGTAATCAAACGATCATTAGACAACGGCTAATGATGCATTTTTTGCAAAAAAAAAAGAAGTACAGAAGCAAGTCGAAGAAGTCATTGCACGTGTGCTACAGTCTACTGAAGTTAACAAAAAAGAGAGAAGATGGGCAGTAATATTTAAAAATTTTATTTTCAAGTTTCATCTAATTATTCTTGTGCTAACTCATTATAGTTTTTATAGTTTAGGCTCAGAAACTCACACCTGCACCGACTTTTTCTGGACTACCAGTCAAAAGGGCACATAAACCATCAAAAAGGCTACAATCTCCATTTATTATGATGGATGCACGTCAAGTTACCATTTGAGCAAAATCTGATACAGTAAACATTATTTTTCAAAACTATTTAAACGAAGTGGACAGTGTAAATATGATTTCATTTCAAAATTGGTTTGATAGGGGATATAAGCCTCGAAATAAGTATATTTAATGCATACTATTAGCATTAATGTGACTGAAAATTTCTAATATGACCTTTCATTAAATTTTGTGACTACAACAGGGTGGGTCACACTTCATTAGTTCTGGCCACAACGTAATATAAATGTAGTTACATTCTTGTTACTTTTACTGATGATTGCATATTTTGTGTATACAGGGCGAAATTCAATGTGACTGATGTTATAAGTCCACCATTTTTATGTGGGACAGTTCCTGTCCATAAAAAATTTGATGGCATTCTTTGATTGATTCTAACTCTTCATTAAATAGTACAATATGATATTGCATCCATTTTTTTATGTATGGAAATTTTTTTCACATAACTTGTGCCTGTTATTTTTTATTCGTTACAACATTTGGATGCTTACTTTTATTACATTAGACAATTTGCAAAGTTAGGGGATAGTGTGATGAAGGTAACAACCACAGACTGCATCTTTGACAAATTCGACAATTATACCCTAATTTTGTCAAAGAACCCAGCATTGTGAATGAGAAGCAGGAACTTCTCAAAACCATCAACGGTGAAAAGGTTAGCATTTAATACATCTTGGAGAAAGGTTGAATATGTTCTTCTGCCCATCATGCCTACAAATCAGGCTCATTAGATACTAGGATAGTTGGACATTAATAAACGTGTCTTGTACATTTTCAATTCTAGCAACAAAAACATATAGAGGCAATATGGTTTGTGAAGGGGTAGTACCCATGGTGAAGATACTTTCACACTTGTTGAAAGTGATTGATTTGTGGTTGAAAACCAATGATGGTGGAGATGAATAGTCTAAAGAGCTTACTGTTGACATTGTGCCTGATTTACCTCAGCGATAAAATGTGTATGATTGCCTGTCTTCATTTTACAACAGTAAAAATTTTCATCCTTATTTGGTATTTACTTATGTCTATCTTCTACAAATATTGTATGCAAGATTGTGGTGCTTTTGTGATCAAGTATGCACAATTTTTGTTACACAATGATATTTTCAAGATACTAAAGCTATTTGATGCTAGGAAAGCTAGGACAGAACTTGTAGCCTTATTTTTCAAGTATAAACAACAAAGACTATGTGAAAGAGGCAAAACAACGTCAAATGAATGATGAAATTGTTGATCGAATTGATGTCTGGGTAGATTAGGTTGATCTATGTTGGAGAAGATACTTAGCTGATGATGATTTTTCCGATGGATATTTTTTGTATGAATTGTTGGTGGATGTTTTGTAACTCAATTGCATACTGGATAAGTATTTGCATATCAAGTTTGTGAAGGAATTATTGTATTTTCATCGTGGTACTGTGCAATTTTTTGGTAAACAAATATATTGCACTTGTTTGGACAGACAGGAGATAGGTTCTATCAATTATGGACACGTCACAAGTTGTTACATTCAGACATGTGCTATTAATGCAGAAAGAATTAGGTCACAATTAATCAAAATTTTCACTAACATGTCACATCTAGTAATAATCACAGATGGTCATAACATGTGAAACAACCAAATTATAAACTACAACAATTTTCAATCAAGAAAATCAATTTAAATTAACTAAAAATACTTCCAAAAACTTCACATATATAATTATTGTACCAGTAAACCATAACAAATTCTCAAACAAACCATCAATATTCAATATCTCCTTCTCTTGTAAGCTCCATTTATTAATGCTAATTGTAAATTTCACAATTTCAATTTTTCCAACAAGTTTAAACTGTGAAATCATGAGATGCAAATCATACAACTACAGCCACCCAAATCAATAAATTCCATTTAAATTAATTGTAAACACTTCCTATAATTGTACATAATCATCATACAAGTTTTGTCAATTACATATAGGTCACAACTCGTCACATTCAAACATGTGCTATTAATGTAGAAACAATTAGGTCACAAACAATTAGTCAAATTTTTTCACGAGTAGGTCCCATCCAATAATAATCACAGATGGTCAGAATATGCACAAGTAGTCCCAGATGGTCACAATATCAAAAACAAAGTAGAAGTATCACAATATCAAAAACAAAGTAGAAGTATGTAAATAATTATACAGTCTAAAACAACCTATGAAATATGAAATGAAAAACTAAATATGTTCATAGACAGCACAATATAAACTTTCTCATATGTCATAATCAATATTATATTTGACAACTCATAAATCGTAAAGTCAGAATGAAAGGATTTGAAATTATAATCCAAAAAGACATAGGCGACAAATCAACAATTAAATGGGATGAAACTACAAAGAGTATGGTCATGTCTAACATATTATAATAAATTATGTGAAATGGTTTGATTTTTTCATTTCTTTCAATTTTTCCTAGATTTGATCAAGTGGCACCGGGTTCCTGCAAGTTTTATGATTGTGACTAGATTCACCAAATCTTCCACATTTCGTAATTTGTGATCTCTTACGCGCTGACTTCTTCCTCGTCTCAGTAGGACGCTCATAACTTCTTTTTTGATTTAGGGCAAGCACAGTTATGTTCATCACATTGTCAGGTAAAATCCATTATGCTCTATTACCTACAAGCATAATCGTCTCTTTGTAGGTATTCACATATGCATCCATTACGTAATAATTCGAACAGAAACCATAAACATCAAGCTCCAATGTTGCAAACACTGCTAGTGCATGTGGACACGAAAGTTGATCCACTTGAAACATTCTACAACTGCATGTGCATTGAGTTATATCAATCATTTATGATGAAGAATCATCTTGCACTTCAAACAAATTGTGACTTGCTAAAAAACCTAAAATAAAATAAATCAATTAGTATTGTGAATTTAAGAGGGCTATAGTTATAAATGTGACCATCATAATTCTATGTGTTGAGCATTGTAATTACTTTCAGATTTTGCACATCATGGCTCATTTTCCTAAATAGCTTTTCGTATTTGATTGCAAGCTTTTTGTGAAAGTGCTATGTGCATTGTCCCCATTCTTGCAAAGCCAAGATTGGATCATTTTCCTTAATAACTCAAAAATTGCTTCAATAGGGTAATTTTTTGCCGCCTTTGTGATTGCATTTACAGATTCAACTATGTTCGAAGTCATGGCAGAGCATTGATTTGTTGGCATGTGCAATCTAGACTATCTTTCATATCCAACGTTAAAATAAATATAGTTCATTCATATTTTAATAAAATAATGTAACAACTTGACATAGTAAATGAAATATAGTTTATGCATTAAACAGGCACGTCACAAATAGTCACACTACGTAATGATAAGTGTAGTTTCTACACTTATTTGAGATCTTAAATGATGATATTTTGTTATTCTTTGAACGGATTAGTACCTGATTTGTTATTTATTGCTTTTATTAGGAAAAGTTCATGTTTCAAAAAAGAATTGGAAAAAAGAACGGAAAATGGCTAAATGAAGCAAATCCAAAGTATGGGGACCAAAGTATAAATATTTAATGGTTGATTTGGACCACAAAAGATACTTTGAAGATTGATAGGAGTCAATTGAATGCAAATTGGAGTAAAAAAGGAAAGGGATATGATTAGAATATTACCATAAATCGACTTATAATCATATATGATATTTTCAAGATTTTTGGTCAACTTGAAACCCATTTTTCGGATGAAGAACATTTGAATTGGAAAAATTGTATTTCTAGAAGAATTGTAGATCTTTTAATTAACTTTTCAATTCACTTTGAATCACCTGAATCGGACACCAAAAGAGAAAGTTATGATCAAAATACTGAAAGTTGTATAGAGACGCAATTATGTGCGCGCGAAGGCAACTTTCCTTATTTGATTCAAACTCTTTTGGAAGATAATTTGGACGTGAATTTTGACCTAATTCCATGAGATGGGTAGCAATGAAAGGGTCTCTCTCTTGCATCTTCATATAGAATGGTTTCATCAAATCCATCAAGAACAAGGGGCCAATTGCTATATTTTGAGAAAGAAGATTAAGTCATATCAAGGAATTGAAGTTCAATTACATCAAGTTTTGAAGAATTCAACTTTGAACGTGAAGATCGACATCTTTTGTATTCTTTCATGATCCGGGTGATATTTTTCTATTATTCTTTTTGTAATTTATATATTAATATGCTATGCTAGTTTTTTATTTTATTGAATGAGATGAACCCTATTATTTATTTATTTTAATTCAAGACAAGTATTTAGTTTAATTCATGTGTTACTTGATTAATTTTGCATTCCCATTGCACTATTGAATTGTTTGGCCATCAATTGAATAGTTAGTTGCTTGTTGTAGTGTAGGAATACTCACAACGAGTCTAGAACGCGACAAAATTAACATGTATAGTTAGGATTATGAATAATAAATATCATACATGCAATCATATTGATAACTTAAACTAAATGTTTGATTTTCATATGAATTCGGACTAGGAATAGAATCGGTCGTGTTAATCATAGGTTGGTGTATCTTGAAAAATAACATTTAACATATTAGTATTATCGATTGTCAAGAACTCGTGAAAAAAATTAGATTACGAATCAAGAATTGAAATAAATAGCAATTGGCGGAGTCAAAATTCAATACAATCCTCCATAATTTGATAAAACCTCAATTTTTATTGCTTTCTTAGATTAGTTTAGTTAAAATCAAATCAAAATATTTATTTTGTTTTCATAACTAGAATTCCATGCGAAACTAGTAAACTTGAATTAAATTTATTCTCTGTGGGACGATACTCTTAACTCACTTATTATTACTTGTCAACGATCCCGTATGCTTGTGGGTATCACACGAACAAGTTTTTGGCGCCGCTGCCGGGAAATAAAGTTTTAGTATGAGTTTATTAGTTTACATTGGATTTGAATTTTTTATTATTTTTATTTTTATTTATTTATTATTTTTGTTATTTTAGGCTTTAATCGTGATACCTAATTTCTTCTTATTTTACTCTTAAGGCTTTTACTAGATCTCAAAATCAAAAGGACCTTTAAACAACGCTAAGAGAACTAAGAAGAACGAGGGTAATGGTTGAGAATCAAGATCAGATTCAAAATGCACTGCAAAATGCAACACTTAAGGTTCAACAACTACCTCCAGCTTAGCCTATATTGGTTAGAGATTTTGTGAATCCAGTAACTGCACCGATTCAACCTCCTATTGTCTATCCACCGTTCGGACAAGCAAACTTTCTCATCCGACCAGATGTCATAAATCTTTTCTAGAATCATCAAGACATCAGGTTCAGCGGGAAGGCTACAGAAAATCCACACGAACATATTCAGGCTTTTACCATGCTTTGTGATGTCATTAGCCATGAGGGGATGTCACAAGATGCATTCCGAATGCGTTTGTTCCCTCACACTTTGAAGGAGGGTGCGAAAATATGGATGATGTCACAACCCCCTGGGAGTATCATATCGTGGAATGACATGGTACAAAAATTTACCATGAAATTCTTTCCACCATCTCGAGTCCACCAAATCAGAAACGAAGTATATCTTTTCAGACAGAAGGATCATGAGACATATCCGAAAGCATGGAACAGGTTCAAAAGTGCGTTTAGGAAATGTCCAAATTTTGATGTTCCTAAACTGGCACAAATATATCTTTTCTATAATGGACTACGCGCTGAATTTCGCAATATAGTTGATGCTTCTGTGGGTGGATCAATTTTGACTATCGAAGTGGATGATGCACATATTTATTTGAGAGGATTGCTAAGAATCAGGCCAACTGGCTAACAGATAGGGAAGCTCCGAGAAAAATAGCTGGATTGCATAATGTGGATGCAATGACAGCATTGGTAGCGCAGATGGAAGCAATAACAAAGAAGCTTGATACTTTAACTCAATCTGTGTACATGGTACAACATCCAGCTCTGGTATGCGTAGGTTGTGGGACGAATCACATTACTTCAAGCTGCCCTTTGGCTTCTACTCACATAGGTCAGTCAGCAGAGGTCAGTTGTGCACAGAACTATTAGAGGGAAAATGGATCTTACCCATACAACTACCATCCGAGTTTGAACAAGCATCCCAACTATTCGTGGGTGGATAATCCAGATCAAGTAAATCAGATGAAGGGCAATCCACCAGTAATTTAGCAACAGCAAGGTAAGAGGCAATCGTTGGAAGATCTACTGGTCACGTACATCACGAAGACTGAAATAATAATGCAGAATCAACAGACTTCCATACATAACCTAGAAAATCAGGTGTGACAGATAGCAGCTGCATTAGCCAATATACCACATGGTACCTTACCGAATGACATAGAGAAGAACCCACGGGAGCAGGTATTAGTAGCTGAGGTGGTAAATTATGCAACTATTGAGCTCCCATCTACCACATCCACCACCCCTGTCAAAGCTTATGTGCCACCCATTCCATTTTCTCAAAGACTTCAACGCTAGCTAACAACAGAGCAAGTTCAGGCCATCACTACTGGGAGTGGTGTTTAATTACCAGAAATCATTGTAAAGAGGAAGGAGACAGAGAGAACTCAAATGCCTACTAAGGATAAGGAACCGATGGAGCAATCTGAAGAAGCAATAGAAAAGGACCAACAGACAGTTTCAGATAATCCACAGCTTAAGGCAAATGTTCCTAGCACTTCACTGACACCTCTGGTCCCCTTTCCTCAAACATTACAGAAGACCAAATTGGAGAAGCAAGCTATGAAATTCTTGGAAATCCTCAAAAAGTTGCACGTCAACATCTCATTCATTGACGCTATTCTTCAAATCCCAAACTATTCTAAATCGCAGACTAAAAAGAGGAAGATGCCCGAGCATGAAATAATAACACTATCTGAAGAGTGCAGCGTGATCATCCAGCACAGGATCCTTCCCAAACTTAAAGATACAGGGGGTCTCACTCTACCGTACTCCATAGGAAACTTACAAGGTATTAATTGTTTAATTGATTCGGAAGCAAGTATTAACTTAATTTCTTTGTCTCCTTACCGAAAATTGGGATTGGGATATCCCAAAGCGGCTTCTATCATCCTTCAGTTGGCGGATCGAACATTGAAACATCCCTATGGAATAGTCGAGGACATGCTCATCAAGATGGGAGAATTTATTTTTCCAACTAACTTTATCATTCTCGACATAGAAGAGACATCCCAAATTCCAATAATACTAGGAAGGCCATTCCTGTCAACAAGTCGGGCATTACTTGATTTTGATACAAACGAGATAGTCCTGAAGGTGGAGGATAAGCAACAAAGCTTCACCATGGAGAATTCAATCAAGCAACCATCATATTTTGAGGATTGCCAACGAGTTGATCACTGGGAGAGTTACAAAGGCCGAGCCAAATGTAAGTGGAATTATTGGTAGGGATAACAATGGAAACTTGATCATGTGGCGGATGAAAAATGAAAGAAAGAAGTGCAACTAGTGCTTAAAATGCAGGGCCGAAAATTCTCTTTTTAAGCCCCCATGAAGAGCCTAAAAGCAACAAAGTCTAGCAAAAAACTATAAATAAAGCGCTTGTTGGGAGGCAACCCAATATTTCTATCCATTTTATTTTATTTTACTATAATTAGAATAGCTTAAGATAATTTAGATTAATTTTTATTTTAGGGACTAATCATCCATATCACGTTTTCTCTTAGGTCTTTGAGATTTAGTGGTTTATTAGATGTTTGAGCTAAGTAACACATCTTCTAGGTTATTTGATCTCTAACTTTTTATTTAACTGCCATATGTAGGAACATGATGTCGCAAAACACTCAAACCAACATAGACCAAGGAGAAAACATGATGAAGGAGAATATCTAACAGTTGCCCAAAGTGTGTTCTACGTTCAACAGGAAAATTCAAGGAGTACCTTCTTCCTTTCATTCCTCGTCCCCTTACATTCTCAATTATGTTTTAAGACATTGAGGACAATGTCAAGTTTAAGTTTGGGGGTGGGAAAAAACTTTTTGAGTTTTTCATTTTTGTATGTTTTTGTGAAAAAAAAAAATAATAATAATAATAAATAATAAATTCGTTAAAATTTCTATTTTTGTGAGTTAAAAAAAATTATTATCTATTTATTTATTTTTGTTTGTTTGTGTGCTTGTGTGTGTTAGACAGTTTGGCTAACTATAATAATTAAATTTGAGGTTTGGTATTGATTTATGAACTATGGATAAGATGTATGCTAGACTAATTGAAGCTCAACGTTGCAAGACTTGATATTATACATGCACTAGAATTGAGTTTGACATTGTGATGAAATGAGTTGATTCATATGCTTGATAGGTTGAATTAATCGAACATAGACGCTTTACCTATAGCATACAAATTATTTATCTTTAGACCAAATTTAGCACAATTTGGGGGTGATTTTGCTGTTGCGGAAAGATACGGATGTGGATAGGGATTCCATGTGTGAAAACTTTTGTATGGATTGTCTTAGACTAACCGGATAAAATTGGGTGAAAGTTTTGAGTTGGAGGTCGATTTAATTGAATAAGTGTGTGATAAGGGGTATTGCACTAATCAAGGTATATCTTTTGAAATTTAAAACTTCTCTCTAAAGCCTTTATGACTCGAGTAATTAAACCTACAAGGGTATCTTAAAACCTGAGGCCCTAAATTCGTTTGACTTGGGAATCATCGGTTTAAAGCTCGTTATATGGGTGATTTAGAAAGCAATCGGAAATGAAGTTGCACTTGAAAAAAAAATTTGTTCTCTTTGAAGCCTTTTTGACTCGGGTTATTAAGCTTGTAAAGATATCTTAAAATCTGGTACCCTAAAGTCATTTGACTTTGGAGTTATCGACCTAAAGCCTGCTACAGGGGTCATCTAGAAAGCTTAATGGAGAGAGAAAAAAAAACTCTTAAAAATCAGAAAAAGCAAATGCACGGAAAAAAAGCAGAAACACTAAAACCTTGTTAAGTCCTAACACTTATTCGAGAAAATTTAACTTTTGATTAAAGATAATTAGCCTAATTGAGTCTTGGCGGTCGAAGCAATCGAATTAATTGAGAATCCTTGTTCATTGATGTATTGACTTGCAACCAGTGATGTCCACCTGAACTAGAGAGGGTAAGGATAGTAATGAAAAATTCAACCTTAGATCACACGCTGGGAAAATAGTTAAAAATAATAAATTTAGGGGTGTGTGACTCTTACGAGAGATGAAAGGATATATTTGACCATAGAGGGTGGGGAATTGAAACAACTTGTGAAATCATTAATGTCTACTTAATTTTTTACACACACACACGTCGATTTTGCATTGGAAGAGTGGATATTGGTTTGGCATTATGACTTTGAAGCAGTTTATAGATTTAATATGATGATCTCGAATTCTGTGGTAAAAAACTAGATTGTCCAACCAAATATTTTTGCATGCTTGTATGTTTGTTATTATTTAAGTTATATTTTTGTTTGAAGACAAACAAAGATTCAAGTTTGGGGTTTGATAAGTGTTGTTTGTATACTTATTTGGGATCTTAAATGATGATATTTTGTTATTCTTTGAACGGATTAGTACCTGATTTGTTATTATTACTTTTATTAGGAAAAGTTCATGTTTCAAAAAAGAATTGGAAAAAAGAACGGAAAATGGCTAAATGATGCAAATTCAAAGTATGGGGACCAAAGTATAAATATTTAATGGTTGATTTGGACCACAAAAGATACTTTGAAGATTGATAGAAATCAATTGAATGCAAATTGGAGTAAAAAAGGAAAGGGATATGATTAGAATATTACCATAAATCGACTTCCAATCATATAGGATATTTTCAAGATTTTTGGTCAACTTGAAACCCATTTTTGGATGGAGAACGTTTGAATTGGAAAAATTGTATTTCTAGAAGAATTGTAGCTCTTTTAATTAGCTTTCCAATTCACTTTGAATCACATGAATAGGACATCAAATGAGAAAGTTATGATCAAAATACTGAAAGCTGTGCATAGACAAAATTATGCGCGCGCGAAGGCAACTTTCCTTATTTGATTCAAACTCTTTTGGAAGACAATTTGGACGTGAATTTGACCTAATTTCATGAGATGGGCAGCAATGAAAGGGTCTCCCTCTTGCCTCTTTATACAGAATAGTTTCATCAAATCCATCAAGAACAAAGGGTCAATTGCTATATTTTGAGAAAGAAGATCAAGTCATATCAAGGAATTGAAGTTCAATTACATCAAGTTTTGAAGAACTCAACTTTGAACGTGAAGATCGACATCTTTTGTATTCTTTCATGATCCGGGTGATATTTTTCTATTATTCTTTTTGTAATTTATATATTAATATGCTATACTAGTTTTTTATTTTATTGAATGAGATGAACCCTATTATTTATTTATTTTTATTCAAGACAAGTATTTAGTTTAATTCATGTGTTACTTGATTAATTTTGCATTCCCATTGCACTATTGAATTGTTTGGCCATCAATTGAATAGTTAGTTGCTTGTTGTAGTGTAGGAATACTCACAACAAGTCTAGAACGCGGCAAAATTAACATGTATAGTTAGGATTAGGAATAATATATATCATACATGCAATCATATTGATAACTTAAACTAAATGTTTGATTTTCATATGAATTCGGACTAGGAATAGGATCGGGTCGTGTCAATCATAGGTTGGTGTATCATGAAAAATAACATTTAACATATTAGTGTTATCGATTGTCAAGAACTCGTGAAAGAAATTAGAATACGAATCAAGAATTGAAATAATTAGCAATAGGCAGAGTCAAAATCCAATACAATCGTCCATAGTTTGATAAAACCCCAATTTTTATTGCTTTCTTAGATTAGTTTAGTTTAAATCTAATCAAAATATTTATTTTGTTTTCATAACTAGAATTCCATACGAAACTAGTAAACTTAATTAAATTTATTCTCTATGGATGATAACTCTTAACTCACTTATTATTACTTGTCAACGATCCCGTACACTTGCAGGTATCACACGAACACATAATATTATGAAACAAGTCACAAGCAATCATAGTATAAGTTATAGACAGTCACATATTAGATATCATCTAATCTTGTTATTGACTGAGTCCAATTGTTGCATTTGATATTCAATTTCATCCATTGTATAAGCTCGTACGGTAGCACTGAATGCATGTGTGATATTGTGACCTGATTTTACGTAATGGGTCTTCAAATTTTTAAGTAAATGGTATTAACAAATCCCTTTCATTGCCTTTGGATATACTAATTCAATGGCATTTCTTATGCTGTTGTGTCTATTCGACACTATACATAATCCATCTCTTGATCCATATGCCCTCTTCAACATTTCAAGAAACCATCTCCGTGACTTGACATTTTCATTGTCCCCAATTCCAAAAGCTAGTATGAAGATGTTGTTTTGCGTCTTGTGTACAAGCCGTGAAGAGTGTACCCTATAGTGACTATTTAAATATGTGCCATCGACTACAAAGTCTGGCTTAATATTTCCAAACGACAATCGATGCACCCAAAGCCATAAAACAATATTTAAATCTATCCAAATGATCTGTTTCTATTCTTGTGTCCGTCTTCATGTTCATCTGCTCTAGCATAAAGAAATAAGAAGGTAACAATTGAAACGATGTTCTTGCATCACCTCTAATCAACTTTAATGTCTGTTCATGTGACCTCCATGCCTTCATGTAATTTACCGATACTCCATATTTTTTTAACATGTCATTCGAGATATCATTAGGGGTATATATTGTACATGAAAAGTGTATTTGTACTTGAAGCAGTTTGACACTGTTGAGGTAGATGATTGTCGATGAGATCCTAAAACAACATTCATCGAGCATATGTGACCATTGCAAATTTCCCTGATCTTAAACATTTTCGTTTCTCATAAGCAAGAAGATCTAAATATCCACTTGTAATCGTTATGCAAACACTTTATCATGTACTCCTTTTTGTCCGATCTCAAAATCTTATATTCAAATTTATATTGTATGGCATAGAAGGCCAAACTCATTTTCAATATTTCCTTGTCACGAAAAATATTTTCCTCTACTACTTGTCTAGCATCTACTTTAGATACCAATGTCACATCTTTTTAAATGTTTCCTTTCTCAATGGTTATAACTGAGTCATAGTTATCTTGAGCTATTTGTGGTAAAGAAAACATATTAGTTGATGACTCAACGGAAGTAGTCAACGAATTTGGTAATTGCAATGCACATGTTGACTGCCATTAATTTGCAGAGATAACATAAACTGTAATAGGATAATTCAATATAGTCCCAATTAAAGATTTTAGCCTCAAATACGTTAAGAAATTATTATTGCTCAGTATTCGGAATGGAAGTAAAGTAGAATTCAAAGAATATATTAATTTCACAGCTATTTTTGCATAATTAAGGCCTAATTTTGTACTAACAAGGTCAACCAATTCATCGTATTTACATGAATCATTCACTAGTACAAGTGATGTGTGACCGCAGTATAATAGGCAAACATGCAAAATTGTCATCCCTGATCACACACAAATAACAGTATGTTACACTTCATTCACTAAAATGAGGAAATATTCAAATGCAATAACATTGATCAATATAGGCCACAGATGAAGAAGTCACGGATAGGTAAATACAGGACACGGAAGTTATTTAATGTAAATATATTTACATAAGGTCAACAAATATAGGGTTGCAAAGATTCAATTTTCAATGTAATGACATTGATCACAGAATAAAATAATTTTAGTTATGGATTGTCAAGACATTTAACATACATGTCACAACCTATTTAATTCAGTAGTTACAACTAGTCACAGTTAAGAGAAACATGTATTAATATGAATGAATCACATAAGTAGTCACAAATAGTTATAGATAAGCATTTTTATAATTATAAGTTAAAAAAATAAAAATTGCATACTATCAACGGTTAATGAGAAAACACACTTCACACACTGTGCAAAATATATCTTATTTTTAACAATGAGAAGGCTCTGGTTATGTTTGGATAAATGTTTCATTAGCTTCGAAAAAATCATTTTTTCAAAATCATCAGCTATACTAAGTAATTATAGGCTTACATTTGAAATCAGATTACAGAACTTCAAAATCTGCTTCGGGCAAATCCAATTCTTCCATATTCCAGCTTCGACTTTCTCCAATACAATGAAAATTAGCAGTATGTCGACGAGATTGTGACACTATTGATTGATTGTAGCTTGAAATTGAGGAATGACAGTGAAATTTTTGTGATTTTTGGAGAGTTTTTGGTGAACTCATTGTGGGGAGAGAGAGAGAGAGAGAGAGAGAGAGAGAGAGAGAGAGAGAGAGTTTTTGCGGAACTCGTGGCGTAAAGAGAGAAAATAGTGTTTGATTATAGTTGGAAAATAATAAATATCTTTAAATGTAGTATATTAACTAATTTGTAGGAGATCAGTATTTTTTATCCAAATTTAGTGTATATTATATTATATAATTATATATTTAATATTTTCAATTTATCATTTGATTTGTGAAAGTTTTAAGAGATTCTGTCAAGTGTGAAATATGTTTTTATAATGTAGTAGTTATGTGGTTTTTCCAACTTTTAATTTTCAATAAACTTAAATCAGCTTATAATTTAAATTTGACCCGATCCATTTAAATATTTATTATTAATAATTTTTATTGTCTACACTATGATTTGTCAATAAAATCACATAAACTATAAGTATTTTATTTTTCTTTAAATGAAAATTAATAATTTTAATTTAAGCCCCGTACAAATTGCCTTAAGATATTGGGCTTCAAATCCAATAATTTGGGCCTCCGATGGAAACAAAATATGGGCTATACAATATAATATAATGTGGAAATTACATAATAGCAAGGATTTAAATATCACAAGTAGAAAACAAAGGACCAAGTTTCATTATACAAAAATTAGGTATTGATATAAAAATTAAATATCCAAATTTAACTCCCAAACCCTAAACAATTTCATCATCTTCTTTCTCTCTTCTCTCTCTAACTTCGCCTACTTCCCTCTTTGGTGACAATTCCTTGTCCCTCCAGAGGCGTCGCCACAGCAAGGAATGTGGCAACGTTGGGGTGTGGTGGTGGTGGTAGTGGGTTGAAGCTACTGTGGATTTCAATGGTAATAGCGTCGGGGTAGGTAGTAGTAGTAGTGGTTTTCAGCGGTGGCAATGTGGTGGTGGGGGTAGAGGTTGCTTGCTGCAAATGTGAGAGTCGTGGTGTCAAAACCTTGGCTGCTGCTCTGTCTAGTGCGATTTTCAGTAGTGGTGGCGTCGGGTGTGGTGGCGGTGGCGGTGACGGTGGCGGTTTGGGACTACTGTGGCTTTTAGCGGTGGCGACATCAGGGTTGTGGTGATTTTCAACGATGGTTTGGGGCTGATGTGGTTTTCGACAGTGGTGGTGTCGGGGTGTGATTGTGGTGGCGGTCGATGATGGTGATGCAGTCGATCTAGGTAGGTTACAAGTGGTAGTGTTGGGTTTGACATGTTGGTGTGATCTGTTCGTTGTGATGTGTGTGGCGGTGTTCTATTGCGATGGGGTGACAGTGGTGTTGCAAAAATGGTGGCGGCGGTGGCGATGGTGGTTTTCAGCAATAACTATGATTTTGTTATGTATCTGAGGAGTAGTTTTGGGTGGTGGTAGAGGTGCTGGCTGTGAGAATGAGGTTGTAGTGGTGATTGCAGGTATGGACAATGGTGGTCGACAATGGTGATGGTGATACATGACCAATTATTTTGTCATCTGTGACCAATTACTTAATTGTTACCTAAAAATTTGATGATATGTGACTGAAAAATAATTTGTGATTAATTAATTTGAAAATTTTTAACTAACAAATGAATTGAGGCCTATAATATTTTTTGATTTGTAATCGATGAAATAAATCGTGATTCATAAAGTTTTTGATTTGTGACCTATAAATTTTTTTTATTTATGACCTCGAAATAATCTGTAACTAATTAATTCAATAATATGTGACCTATAAATTAATTGTGACATTTATTTATGTATATGTGATCATTAGTTAATAAATAATTTTAATTAATTATATATATACTTAAATTTTGAATTTTTAAATTATCTATCTGAATTATGAATTGGTGTAAATAATACTCCTGAAATATTTTTGTCAATTAGCTGTTTTCTAGAAGATTCAATAAAAATGAATCACAATGGCAAGTCCCGTAAATTACCTCAAATATCAGCCTTAAACTCAAACTCTCCCCACAATTTCCTCTACTCCACTCACCAAGCGACAGAGGAAAACGTACACACACAAGTCCAATCGCCCTGCAAATCAACAACGTAATCAATCAATAACATTAATTTCTGCAAAAAAGGGAAGCAAAAATGAGAGAAATCCTTCATATTCAAGGCGGCCAATGTGGTAACCAAATTGGCGCCAAGTTCTGGGAGGTCATCTGCGACGAGCACGGCATCGACCACACCGGAAAGTACAGCGGCGACTCCGATCTTCAACTCGAGCGCATCAATGTGTACTATAATGAGGCCAGCGGTGGAAGGTTCGTCCCACGCGCCGTCCTCATGGACCTCGAGCCAGGTACTATGGATTCCGTGAGATCCGGCCCGTTTGGACAGATATTTAGACCGGACAATTTCGTTTTTGGACAATCTGGGGCCGGCAATAATTGGGCCAAGGGTCATTACACCGAGGGCGCTGAGTTGATTGATTCTGTACTTGATGTTGTACGCAAGGAAGCCGAGAATTGTGATTGCTTGCAAGGTTTGAATTTTGATCTGTTTTACATTGTTAGATCTGGATTTGTAATTACTATGTCATACTTTTCATGACTAGATCTTACATTTTTAATTTGTTTGTGATTTATGATTATTTTTCTTTTTGGCTTGTTCGTGTCTGTGCATTCGATAATTGTTTAAGGATATATAATGATATATAAGGGGATATTTATTAGAGTTCTAAATTTTTGCAAACTTTAAACAAATGGGAGAAATATGCAATCTCATTACTGATCAAATGCATTTGTGTATCAGTTTTTGGGTGATTGTTTGGATTATTTATATCTGGATCAGATTATGAACTTTCACTTGCACGGGACGACAGAGTGGGTGCTTGTACACCCATTGGGTACACCTTGTTTTTCACCCCCTGTGTGTCAAAAATCTGGCTATTGATTGAAAGAGGTGATGTTAAAATCAATGCAACACACTCACATGGATGTAGACCGAGGTGCCAATCTTGATGTACATATAGCATGTTTCACCCTGTATACCCTTTTTGGAGCCCCATTCTGGCTATGTGCAAATTGCACCGATCACATGGCTTAACAAACCCCAGCACTATATGTGCCTAGGACTAATAAAACATTGCTTGCCCCATGATTTCACGGTCTACACTTGGGGGATGAGGGATGAGTATCTCGAATCAAAAACATCTCTCTAAAATGGATATCTCGGCTCTCATAATGTAGTGAAATTCTATACTTGGTTTGAATTGCCTAATCCCATGAACCGGCTAGTTTTTGATCAAGTGATTAATGCAATGGTAATGGACTGCTTTGTTGTACTTTTACCATTTAATGAAACGTTTATGAGTTTCCCCATCAATCACGTTGTGTGTTTCTGTTGGTTGTATATTTTGTGTTTGTCACCTCCTGTATTTGTACCTTTTCCTATTGCATTTTGTATTATTCTTGTTTGTCCACTGTTAGGTAGATGACAACCTTTTCATCTAGTTATGCAATTGGTGTCCTTCCTATCTATGTGTGCTCTGATTTTATTTCAATCAAATGTACAGGATTTCAAGTATGTCATTCTTTGGGTGGAGGCACTGGATCTGGTATGGGTACCCTTCTCATATCTAAGATCAGGGAAGAGTATCCCGACCGCATGATGTTGACGTTCTCAGTCTTTCCTTCACCCAAGGTGTCTGATACTGTTGTTGAGCCATATAATGCTACTCTGTCTGTTCATCAACTCGTTGAGAACGCAGATGAGTGTATGGTGTTGGATAATGAGGCTCTATATGATATTTGCTTCCGCACTCTCAAGCTTTCTACTCCTACTTGTAAGTTCACCATCTGCATCTCATAAATATGATCTTCACATTAATTGTGTTGACGTTTCTAATTAAACTAACTTTGGGCACCGTATTTCAGTTGGTGATCTCAACCACCTGATCTCGGCTACCATGAGTGGTGTTACATGTTGTCTCCGATTCCCGGGGCAGCTGAACTCCGACCTCAGGAAACTTGCAGTGAACCTCATCCCATTCCCACGGCTCCACTTCTTCATGGTAGGATTTGCACCATTGACCTCTAGAGGCTCCCAGCAGTACCGTGCCCTTACAGTGCCTGAACTAACCCAACAAATGTGGGATGCCAAGAACATGATGTGTGCTGCTGACCCACGTCATGGTCGCTACTTAACTGCCTCAGCCATGTTTCGTGGTAAGATGAGCACCAAAGAAGTTGATGAACAGATGATCAATGTTCAGAACAAGAACTCCTCATACTTTGTAGAGTGGATTCCGAACAATGTAAAGTCTAGTGTATGTGACATCCCACCAAAGGGTCTCAAAATGGCATCTACATTTATTGGAAACTCAACCTCAATTCAGGAGATGTTCAGGCGTGTTAGCGAGCAATTTACTGCTATGTTCAGACGTAAAGCTTTCTTGCACTGGTATACTGGTGAGGGAATGGATGAAATGGAGTTTACTGAGGCTGAGAGTAACATGAACGATCTTGTGGCTGAGTACCAGCAATACCAGGACGCTGCTGTTGATGAGGAATACGAGGAGGAAGAAGAGGAGCTTGAAGGTTGAGGTGTCCTTAGAAGTACCCATGGCTTGCCCAAATCTCATGGTCGATTCGTGTGTTGTCTGTCGGATTCAAGTACCTATTATATGTGTGATTTGTGGTTTGATATATCTGACATGGGTTTGTAACTATATATATGTATTTTCCTCCAATGTTAGGCTTGAATGTCGTGCTGTATAAATGTGGGTTCTGTATTAGTCGTTTTTCTTCGTGCCTAATAATACCATGTTTATCTTTGCAAATTCTAGTGAAGTGTCTCCATAAAACAATGGTTCTTGATTTCCTGCCCACAGTGAGCACGATAAGAACTTTACCTTGCTGATATGGCATGAGAACCATATCCTGCCCCCAGTTTCAATGGCTTCCTACTCTTCAATTGATCTTCTTAATTAGAAAATAAGCTCTTGTCGGTGAATTAACAATAGGCCCCTGTTTGTTTCTCATTTTTTAAAGAATGAAAATAAAATATATAGCCGTTATTAGCTCCATACAAGAGATAGAATTTCAAATTTAATGACTTGATGTAATGGATAACGATCATATTTTTTATTTTAATAAGAAAAGAATGGGAACCAAACAGGGGTTAGATAGCACATGTAGCAATTGATAGAAGACAATGCCATTTCATTATTCTTCACAATCAAGAAAGACAACAAAAACAAAGAATTACCAAATGTATCACACGGCGATGACAAACAATTTATCCTCACACATGCTAATCTTCGACCTAAGGAAGTCTAGAATTTTGACTGTATCATTTTCACAGTTTTAGTGTCCACTTGGAATGACTTAGCAAGAATATCACTGGGAATGGCTGGATTCGAACCAAAGACTGTGTTTGCAATGGTGATTACTCCGGGATTTTGACTGCTGAGAGCTGCAATGGCAACTACGTTTCCATTTCCCACATTGCGCTGAAAGTGGATAAGACCAATGGGGAACACGAAAACATCACCCTTTTGAATCTTTTTGGTAATGAGGCGATTTTCAGGGTTGGAGGTGACGAATCCGACCTCAAGGGTGCCTTCAATTACTGTTAAAATTTCTGTTGCTCGAGGGTGAGTGTGAGGTGGGTTGATGCCCAATGGCGCATAGTCTATACGAACCAAGGAAATTCCAAGAGTGTTAAGCCCTGGAATTTGAACCACATTGACAGGAGTGACTTGGGATCCCACTGGATTTGACGTATTCCCAGCTAAGTGAAGTCCACTGAAGAAGAAATCATTTGCTTGTGCTAGCTTGGGATCTTTGCAAGCACGGCCATTCACTAGCACTACACAAAACACAAAAACACAAAAATGACTATAATTAAATGAACACTAAATAAGTTATTTTTTCTACTGAACATAAGTTTTTAGACGAAGTTGTTCAATACCAAGGCTTTTTGGGTCGGCAACACAAAAATCCTGAAGAGAACTTGGGTCCGATGCTAAAGCAACAGAACAAGTTGCAACCAGAAATCCTAACAAAAGATAATGGGGTGCCATGTTTTTTACTTGTAAAGCTTACTGTTTCTTGGCTGCAAGCTTTGAGTTGCAAGAGATGAAGCAGTGAGGGCTGTTTTTATAGTGTAGGAGAATTTAAAGCTATCTGTTATCAATGATCAGAAACAATTTAGAATTCATTGTTAGGTGTTTGAATGGGCAAAAAAGAAGAATTGCTGTCTAGCACCAATCTATATGATATTATGTGATAGATTCAATTAAAGGTATACGATTCATTTAATTACACTTTTCGTTTTGAAATTTGCTACATGAACAAGGTCAATGACAAGGTTTTATACAGATATGCATTTGACAAAATTTTATCACCAGTTAAAAAAATAAAAGAAAAAGCTGCCAATCAAAAAGCTGCCGTTTCAGCACCTAGAAATAGCCCTTGTCATTGACCTCGTACAACCAATTTAATCCTTCATTGACCTCGTACAACCAATTTAATCCTTTCATTTACACGGTGACCTCCATTAATATTTTGATAAATTATAAAAGATTATAAATTCTAATGAATTTCATTAATTTCAATAGATTTCCACAAATTTTATAAGAATTTTGAAATCCATTCAAATCTTTTAAAATCACTTTATTAATCTTCATAAATCCAATAATTATTGAGGATACCTAAATTTTAAATGATTTAATTGAATTTCATTGAAATTTGAATTAGGAATACCTAAATTTTAATGGATTTCATTAAAATCTCAATTATGAATACTTAAATTTACAAAATATTTTTAAAATCCATCACAATCTCGATCGAGAACACCCTCCTTAATAAAAACTAGGGCCAATCTAGCACTAACTAGGTGTTCTTCATTTGCATATTTATTGTTGGATTTGTTTGTATGCTGCAGATAGTGTTTCTAATCAATTTTTGTGGAATATTTTCTTTGGAGTATTTATGAGAATTTAATATATGGGCCACCAATGCATGAATGGATTATGTTCATGAATCTTTTAGCTTCTAAATACACATTACAAGAAATTTTTAAACTAAAAATTTTGTCTTACAGTCATTTTTAATGAAAAATAAATTAAGCGCTTTCAACTTAAACAGAAAGATGGTCACAGTTCAAAATTAGTCGTGGATGTTTAATCTAAATTAATCAATCTTAAATCTAATAAAATAGAATTATATAATTAAGTTTCTCTAAAGCTATAATAAACTCTTTTAATATCTACATTATATCTTTTTGAACTCTTGTTACATGCTTATAAAGTTTGTCTCAATTTTATTTAAATATTAAAAAGAGTTACTGCAATCATATCATCATCAAATAATTAATATCCCAATAATCAATCTCATATATATTTTTTATAATTTTTAAGCATACCAACTTTTTATTCTCAAAATCCTCCATTTTTAATGTCACATTTTGAATATAATGTATAAAACCTAGACCCTTTAACTCTGGCATTGGGATATAGCGTGAACTACCATCTAACAAACTTAAGATAAGCTAGCACAGGCCCCTCGGGGTATAGCCCAGTGGTGCAAAAGACAAGAGTAAGGTTATTTTACGTCTTGCTGGTAGCCGCAGTGTGGAGGTTCGATTTCTGAGACATGGAATTAGACTCTTGTAGGCGCAGTGTACAGATAGCTTTTGTTACCTGGCCTATTGTGGCACATCCTGCGATTTACCTCCCTCATAAAACTCTAAAGGCGGGATAATAGGGGCCCTTAAGGTTGGAGTTCAACCTTATTTTATTTATTTATTTTTTTAATTTAAGATAAGCTAGCACAGACCTAGTCAGGACACCATTTGACTACTTCAAAAATGGAAAAACATTAAAAAAAAAAAAAAGGTTTAGACCCAATCCAAACCAACAGGCAGTGCAGCAGTCATCTTCTTCACTCATTCCAATCCTCTCCTTTCTTCCACCGCAATTGGCGCTCGGCGACTGAAAGTTCGGCGGAGTCTAGCACGCGCGGCCGCGCCCCCTCGCCGGGTGCTGGCTCCGCCGCTGTGTATATGTATTATGTGTAAAATGTTTCAATTATTACAAGAAAACAAAACACAACTTATTTATTATTGTATTTAAAGCTGAAGGGTCATTCTTCTATTCTCATACTGACGTCCACAGATTTTAGACGGATAAGGTGCCCACATACTGTGCTGGAAAATTTGGCTGGAAAAGGTAACCATTTGTTGAAAATGTCGCCGGAGAAGGTAAACATTTAAAGATTTATATTGTGGCATGAGAATATATCATGGAGAATTAGAGCTTGGAACTGATGATTTTTTATATAATATTTTCGTTTCTTATTTTTGTTTAAGCTTTCCGTGAAATGGAGATGGGCTTTCCGTGTCACGAAGTGCGTGTGCATCTCTGACATGGAGAAGGAGCTGTTCGTGTCACGGAGAGAACCCTCGTCTGTGACACAGAGCTCGCCTCTGTGAGATGGAGATGGGTGTTTCTATAACAAAGACAATTTTCTTTTTATTGTTGCGTTTGTTTATTTTGGATTGTTGATTTATTTATAAGTAAACATTTCTCTGATTTAATTTTTAGATTTTCTCATGAATATTATTTTTTAAATAATTTGTGTAGATTAGTTTTTAGATTTGTTTATGAATATTTATTTTTGAATAATTTATGCAGATGTCTCTAGAATATATAGTCTCTCTAAATCAATGGTTTTCTGCTACAATTATTCAATATCCAAATCGAGAATATCTGAAATATTTTGTAGAGTTCATAGAAGCAGATCAACAATGTTCTTTGATGTGTAGTCATTTTTATGGATTTATTTATAAAGCTGTTTATATAGAAGAATGATAACAATTTAGTAGTAAATTGGTACATGAATTTATAGTGAGACTTATAAATTGTTGGAAAAATAATGAAATTTGGGTACGGTTAGATGACCATGTTGCTAAGTTTGGTTTGCAAGAATTCTGCTTGATTATTGGATTACCTTGCCATGAATCATTCATGGAGATCGATTATAGTAATGATCGTCTTAGAAATCAGTACTTTGATGGTACAAGAAGAATTACGGTGAGAATGCTTTTTGAAGCATTTCACAGGTGTCAAAATCATCAGGATAAATTTAAGTTGTGATTAGTTATGTTGGTAGAGTGTGTGTTAAAACCAACTTCAAGACAAATTGATTACAGAACTCTTGGTATGGTTGAGTATCTTAATGAGTTTCTTGCATATCCATGGAATCGTAAAGCATATTTTATTTTGTTAAATTTTTTGAAAGAGTCACAATGTGAGATCTTTTATGGAAAAATAGCATCATGGCATTCGAAGAGAGAGATTTATTGAAATGGAAAAATAAGAAATAAGAAGTTAGCAGACCAAGTTGATGGATAGGGACAATAGAAAGGGTTTTAAAAGCCATGGGAGATAAGCCTTTAGATTCCATATGCACAAGCTGTTGAAGATATTAACTTCCCTTTGGGTGTTGTTTTTTTGTTCAACAGCAGAAATTAAAACACGTCACCATTTTAATCAGGTAAGGCTCTCTACTTACTATGTGTATGCTACTGTCTAATTAGCTTGTATACAAGTAATTGGTTGTGTGTGTGCTTTAGTAAAACTAATCTATTCTCTTGTTGAATTTTTGGGAAAGATATCCATGTGTATTTATAATAATTCAAAGACTATAACTGAATTATGTAGTTTATAATTTTATTTTCCAACTAATTTACACTAATACCCTCGTGATCTGATGCCTTTTGAGGAAAATATATAATGAAAAAAATAAATATGTATTTAGGTTAGAATTTGATGTATTGTTGTAGTTTTGATTGTGATTGGTGTACTTAGCGCTATTTCACGAGATCAAAGAAAATGAGAGAGGAGCAGCTACGGAGGGTTTTACTATTTAAATACTAATTCAATGAAAAAGACTGTAATTTTCTTTACATAGAAAGGGGTTCTTGGATAGAACTAAAGAAAGAGTACATTGTATGATTGTGCTGGAATAGATATTCCATCTTTGAAAATACTTGTGCGGTCTCTGGAGAGTACATTGTATGATTTTGCGAGAACAGATATTCCAAGTCCTACTTAGACCAAGGCAGGGTTGCCCCTAGACCAAACTCTGCAAAATTGATTTCATCTGTTAAAAAATTTGCTTCCCCAAAAGAGTTTATGGAGTAACCACCCAACTCAGGATGGTGAGAAGTAGGGATATCAACGAGCAAAGTCGAGTGGGCACGAGAGTCAAAACTTAAGGCACGGACTTGGCTCGAGTAAAATTAATTTTATTTTTTTTTTTTTTTTGGTTCGAGCCGAGCAAAAGCTCGACAAATCGAGCTGTGCGGTGTCGGCTCAATTTGTTTAATTGGCAATCTGCCCCATTTTTTTCCCACTCGAGTCGGGCTCGGGCCGATGCCCTAAAATGAGGCTCGGGCAGGTTTGGATTTTTTTTCGAACCGAGTCATGAGCGACCTAAGCCAGCAAGCCAAATTTTTTTAGTGAGAAGATATTGCTTATTAACAAAAGCTTCCTAAAAAGTTAGGGATTCATTGGGTGGGAGGGGGGGTTGATTGGGAATATCATTTTTTGCAGTAATTAAAAACAATTAAATGCTTAAATTTTTTAGCACATTTTAGTTATGGATCAAAGGTATTGCTTAGAATTTTTTATATATTACTATTTTGTCGTTAAAGAGTGTATAATATCACTCATTAAATGTTTTATATTATAAAGTATAATTATGTTTTGTGATAGTAGGTGGTCCTTCATGGAGCCCTGGATTTTTATTCCAATTTAATCACCAGCAATTGCCATAGTTATTGGAAAGGATCTAATAAGTAGGAAAATGATTTCCATCCTTAGGGACGTGTTTAATTTTAGTTGTTATATAGTTTCTGATTATAATGATCTTTGTAATTGTCTAATTTGATGCTCCGTTCACTTGTTTTTGTTTACCGTCTGCGTTCATTTGATTTTTGGTGCTGAAGACAAAGGCCTCAGGGTCAAGGGACTAGTCGGAATGCTCACTAATGCTCTTCACGTCACTTGTAGGAAGTCACCTTTGGTGAAGATATTACTTTCGGCACAAGTCTAATAATATTCTTCTTTTTAACAAGTAAATATCCTTAAATATATATGCTGCTTGGCAAAACGATGTTGGAGTGTGCAAATTTTTGAAGATGTGGTTCTTTCTCTCGTTCTTTAATGGATGTGTAGTATAGGTAGGTTTCTCGATACTTCGTATACGTTATTGCTATTTAGTTATGCAGATTTGTCATCTGTAACGCAATATTTCGGCATGATANATTTTACGTCTTGCTGGTAGCCGCAGTGTGGAGGTTCGATTTCTGAGACATGGAATTAGACTCTTGTAGGCGCAGTGTACAGACAGCTTTTGTTACCTGGCCTATTGTGGCACATCCTGCGATTTACCTCCCTCATAAAACTCTAAAGGCGGGAAAATAGGGGCCCTTAAGGTTGGAGTTCAACCTTATTTTATTTATTTATTTTTTTAATTTAAGATAAGCTAGCACAGACCTAGTCAGGACACCATTTGACTACTTCAAAAATGGAAAAACATTAAAAAAAAAAAAATTTGTCTTATTAATTTTTTTTTTTCCTCTCAGTTATTGCAATAATTTTTTCCCTCAATAAATTGACCACACTAGGTCATTTTATTTATAATAAAAGAAGAATAGTACTAGGTTGGATATGTCCGATCTCAAAAAGATAAGAAAACAAAAATGAAAACTTATCACGACCCAAAAAAACTCATTATGTCTTGAGGTAAAGTAAAAAATAAATATAACGAATATATAAATATAAATTTCTTTATGGTCACATCCAACTTTTGCTCATGAAGTCCGTCGTGCTTAGGGACAGATTTAGGATTGGATCCAAAATCGAGTTAATATTAAAAAAAAATGAAATGAAAAATGCCTTACAATAAAAATTAAAAAAAAAAAAAAATCTTGGGCCTTGGGGGTACTACATCCTTGGTCGTGCTCAAGGGCGGAGGGGTCATGTCTGGACTAATGATTTTCTATTTATTTATTTTTATTTTTCAATGTATCAATCAAATATAATTATTATGGGAAGTGTTACATGTACATAATTATTTACATAAATGTGTTCATAATTATACGAAGCACTGAATCCAATCTTTAATTCAAATCTCACACTTACACATCAATAATCGGATGATTGTCAAATCACATTATGAACACGTGCAATAATTATGTACAAATAGAATTTTCCAAGTATTATTATTATTTTTGTCCATACTCATGGCTCCACCTGTTTCAATGTCCCAACCCAATTAATTATTACACTACATATGCTGTCCGGCAATGTAAAACAAAATGAAGATCGATAATGTATAATTAAAACGTAAAATGCTCTTCCAACACGGTTTAATGAAGACATTGGTGTTGACTAGGCCGGCATAATAAGCAATTATATATGTAATAATTAATGCTGTTACTTATTATATATAAGCAGCCTTGGATTATAGTTTGTTTTGCACCTCAAATCTTCTGCTCATAACTGATCTTCTTCTTCTCCATTTCTTACCAACCGAATCTTCAAATACTTAAAAAAATGGCATCCCATAATTTTCTTTTCTTTGGAATCTTGATTGCAATTTGCTCAGTTGTTTTGGCATCTGACCTCAGCCCTCTTCAAGATTTTTGTGTTGCTGACCCCAATGGCCCAGGTATATATAATATATTCTATAATAACACTATCGAATTTTGAAGTACCACAATCTAATTCAAAATTTTCAACCAAATTGAGCATGTCTAAGCATATTTTTTCATGGTAGTAAAATGGCTATAACTAGCTCGATCCATGGAGTTTGGCACTAATAAACTCAAAGTTATAGGTACTACACTATACTTAATGCTTTTTTGACAGTGCTTTTAAGTGCTTAACATTTGTTGGTGTTACCGAATGTGAATGTGTGGATAAAAATTATATTTGACTAATTTTAATTATTATTCAAGCTTTGCTAAATATTGTTTAGATTTTGTCCTTCTAAACGTTAGCTCCAAAATGATTGAAAATGTTTCAAAAAAGCAGGCACACACAACATACAAAAAGTTCGTGTCCTTTATCTTAAAGATAGGGTGGCCTAACTTGATTCACAATTGCGTAATTGAACCTGTCCATTTTTCTTATATAACATTAAAGAAGAAAAAAAGTTTGCTGGTTAGTAAATAATAATATTCCTAATTTTATTAATTTCTGCATAATTTAATTCTGTTTGTTTATAATTTATGCAGTGTTTGTAAATGGTCATGCATGCAAGGATCCAAAGCTTGTAGAGGCCAATGATTCCTTCTTAAGTGGGCTTCACTTACGAGGCAACACATCAAATGCAGTAGGTGTTGACACGCCAAAAGTGCAGCTCAAATCGAATAGTCCAAAGAATGAAGCCCAACTGGGCAATTCAGGATCAAGGCCCAAATAGGATTATTAATGAATGCAGTGGAAGCCCACGAACGCGGTAACACCATCGCCCAAACTTACAAGACGCCCAAGATCAGAGCAAATGAAGTGCTTTGCAGTCGCCCAGAGTTATGACTTTATTCTCGCCCAAACCTTCGAATCGCCCAGGATCTTAGCAAATATAAGATGTTATGGTTATCCAAAAGTGCAGTTATCGAAGCAGTTATTGAGTAATCTTATCACGTTCCATGATTCAAGGAGTTCAGTTGAAGACGGTTGAGCGACAAATAGTAGTGGCAGCAGTTAGAGACGGCAGTTCCATGATAAGTTGGCCATCATGAAGAAAGTGGGCAGTTATAAAGTAATTAAGCAGTTTCTAAGCGGTTGATTACAAAGAGATCATTAAGGGAATATAAAAGGAAGAAAAAACATGGAGCAAAGGACCCCGAATCAAACACTCTCAAACAGGGATATGTAATTTCAATTTCTTAGTTTAGACTTAAACATTTCTTTCTGTACTCGTGTGCTTGTGCCCCTTGGAGGCATTCTGTTTAAGTTCCAATTGTAAAGTCATCGTCAATAAAACACCCCTTTTTGGGACTTTGTCTCATGAGGTTTGTTCCTTACACAATCGTCTGATCTCTTTTTAATTGTTAGCGACTACTCGCGCGAAACAATTTAGCACGCTCGGTGGGACCTTGGTGTTTGGTGTTGAAGATATAAAAGGTGAAACAATATGCCTCAAAAATTCGATAAGGAAACAGCAAGTCAGAGAGGAGTCCAGTCTGTGATCGAGCAATATGAGGAGCAGCATAGCTCTCCACGAACAGATGGACAGAATCAGAGCAATCACAGTCATTATGAACTAATGACAGAGTTGAGTCCTCGAACTATGCGTGCATTACTCGAAGAACTCACACAAGATGTCGTTGAACAGGTAAATCTACGAAATATTCATAATATGGAAAGATTTACCTAGAATGGGAATGCACATTATGACAACATGACCAAACAACTGAATACTTTGAATGAAATAATAAATAAGTTAGTACGCCAAATTTGTCAGCCAGTTGGGCCTCTTGCAAACTACTTTCAAACTAGGACAATTATGGGACATAATTCTCCAGTCCTAAGTTTAAATCAAGGGGTAGAACCACCTTTTGACCCCTCTACTTCAAACCAGGGGGGTGGTGTAATGCCAAATCAGAATAGTAGCATTGGTACATCTAACTTGGGGGGTAACCTAAATGTAAGAGATAATGTCTTAAATAATGGGCAGAATACCCCACGTGTTAATGAGAGAATAAATGTTCAGGCTAATGGTAACAATGACCCAAATCATGGTAACTTTGTTGCCAATCAAGGACCAAACATCAGGCCTCAAGCAAATCAACCGGTCAACCAACTTGTAGAAATTCCATATGACCCCAACGTCATGTTGAGGAATCAGATTATGGAAATCGTACAGAACCAGATGACTTTTTGAGTACGTCCTGTCATTAGGCCGACTTACACAAAGCCATATCCTGATTGGGTAGACCAAGCATATCCATGGCCTAGAGGGTATAAAGTGCCAGAATTCTCACTGTTTACCGGTTTAGGAGAGGTGTCTACTCTAGAACACATAGGGCGATTCACACTGTAAAGTGGTGACGTAACTGCTTACCATAAAATGAGGTTGTTCCCTAGTTCATTAACAGGAGTAGCCTTCTCCTGGTTCATTAATTTGCCAGCTAACTCTGTTCAAATATGGCAATAATTGGAGCAATTGTTCCACGCTCAGTTTTATAAGACTGAGTTTGAAGTTACTTTGGCTGATTTGATGAATCTACGTCAAATGCCAAACGAATGGGCAGAAGGTTTCCTTCAAAGGTTCAAGACAGCAAGAAGTAAATGTTTTGTACCTTTGCCCGAAAAGGAGTTTGTCAAAATCGCTCAAGGTTGTCTAAGTTTTGATTTGAAGAAGAAGTTCAAAGACAAGGAATTTCCTGATCTTTTCCAATTGAGCGTGAACGTGATTAGGTATGAACGATTAATAAGAGAAAAAGAACAAATGAAAAATTCTAGCAAGGGGACTTATTATAGAGACCCAAATTTTGATGTTCATACCATTAATGACGAGTATTACGATCAAACCGAAATGTGTTTGGCAGAATTATTTAAAGGAGACACATATACTTGTCCTATAATGGCTAAGCCTAGACCGTCGGATAAGGATGAACCTATAAAAGATAAAAACATAAAGGCTAGAATGTTCTCGTTCGATGTAACCAAAGTTGACCTTATATTTGATAAATTATATAAGGATAAGCAGATAAAGCTGAGCGATAAGCATAAATTGCCAAGCCCTGAACAAGTTAAGAGTAAAAAATATTTTTAGTGGCATAATGCATGGTCACATTTGACTAACAATTGTTTGGTTTTTCGCCATGTATTACAAGATGCCATTGAATCAGGACGAATTACGTTTGAGGATAAGAGGAAGATGGCAGTGGATGAAAATCCTTTTCCACAGCCATTTGGAGTGAACATGGTGACGTCCGATTTCAAAAACAAGTTGCCAAAATTCAAGTTGCCTATAGATGATGGAGAAGAAGAAGCTGGACCACATCCTAGCGTCTTTGAACGTATCAAAGGGAAGAAGCCTAAAAAGGACCAAGACGTCCTATGTGCAAGATGCAAAGAAGAAGTGAGTGGAAATGCAGAGAAACCAGGGATATGGCAGCATCACCATCGCCCTAGTTTTTTTCCAAACGCTCAGCCTGGTAGAGGGCGGAGTACATCGTTATATAAGGGACCGCCTTTTGAGAGGCAGTTCAGGCCAGTAAATAATGGGAGAACATTCAGACTGCAATCTCGCCAACCAAATATATGACATTCGTTCCAGTATAAAGCTGGAAGGGCGATACCTTTCAACGAGATGACTAGGACCCAACAGAGGCGTTTTCAACGGAACTATGGGTGAATGATGAGGCAACAACAGGGAATGCTACGTCCTAAGGCACCTAGACTACTCGAGGCAGCCAATCAAAATGTTCTCAAAGACAGTGAAGAGATTGGTATAGGCGAACCTATGGAAGAATTGCCAGAGACTTCTTCTGGGAGGTCGAAGTTTGAGCGAGATAGAAGGGATGGAGAAGATCCAGATCAGTCCCTTACTATTTAGTTTGGTACGTTACCTCCTGTCGTCGCTAATAACTATTTACTAGCCAATGAGTTCAAGAATAAAGGGAAGGGAGAAGAAGAAAAGGAGGATAACGAAGAGGAAGCATGCATGCTGGAATATGAAGAAGGCCAAACTTCTAGAGAGGCCTACAATGGTGAAGAAGATGATGGTATGATAGACATCGAAGAGGAAATCGATCTGGAAGTAGAAAGAAGAAGAAGAGAAGTATCGTACAATACTCTGTTGAAACAACTACATCGAGAGAGAGTTCGTGAAGTACACTTATTAGGAGAACCATCTGGGCGTTCTTTCGATTATTACGTGCTGTACGGGACGCCCAAAAGGAAGAAGAGAGTGCCTTACTCTAAAAAGTATGGATCACCTCCAAGAATAATGCTTCTTCCCACAGGTTGGGTAACTGAAGAAGAAGCATTAGAAAACAGTAAAAAGGAAATTCAAGAGACAGAGGCTCAGTGAGATATGCTGCAAGTTGACTTATTACAAAAGGGTAACTCGACAGAGGACAAGCAGGAAGTGGAAATAGATGCTGCCGAAAAAGTTATTTTTTAGGGACCAGCCATGAAATTGACCAAACACTTGAGGCCATTGTACGTTAAAGTTCTAGTTAACGGCATACCTGTGGTAAAAATGCTTGTCGATAATGGATTAGTTATAAATACCATTCCATCTAGGATGATGAGGAAATTCGCAAAGACAGAAGGTGATATGATCCCAACGAAAGTCATCTTGACACATTTCAATGGAGGAGCAACTTCAGATAAAGGGGTTATGCCATTGGACATAACTATACGAACAACTACTAGGACCATAGTCTTCTTTGTAATAGATGGTCCCACTAGTTACAATGTGTTATTAGGAAGAGATTGGATACAGGGGAGTCGCTGTATATCCTCATCACTCCATCAGTGCCTAGTTTTTTGGAATGACAAGGGCGAAGCAGAGGTGGTGCAGGTCGATCATAGGCCTTTTGTCATAGAAGCAAACTCAGTGGAAAGGTTCATGTACGAAGGAAATTATGGACCTGTCAGAGTAGTCCAAGATGGAGAAGAAACTCAGATTGTCGCGCGGAGTGAAGAGACGTTTTCGGTGGATGCACTCACTGAAATGTTCAGTCAGATGAGGCCAAACATAGTGGCCCTGGAGGAGCCAGTAATTGGCAAAAGAATAATCAAGGAGTTTTAAATGAGTTGTAAGCAACAAAGGCAAATGACCGATATTCAAGCCTTCAAAGCCAAATTAATAGCTTTCAATAAAGAATGCAAGGACAAGACAAAAGAAGCAGCAGCCTTGAAAGCACTGAGAGACAAATTGGCAGCGTTCGAGTTGGAACAAAGTATTAGCCGAGAAGTTAACAAGGTGAATTGTTTAGAAGAAGAAGTGCCTACAAGGGAACTGGACGACGAAGTGATAAGGATCGCCAAGCCTAGATACGCTCAAGCACAAGACCCCCTGATTAAAGTAAATATTGGCAATGAAAGAGAAGATCGCCCAACGTTCATCAGCCAAATGCTCAATCAAGAGGTTAGTGATAAATTAATAGCTTTATTAAAGGAGTACAAAGATTGTTTTGCTTGGAAATATGAACATATGCCTGGTTTAGATAGAGACTTGGTGAAACATAGATTACCAACCAAGCCTAATTTTAAACCTCATAGGCAACCTCCTAGGCATTTCGCTCCTAATGTACTCCCTGAAATTAAGGAAAAGATAGAGCGATTATTAAAAGCAGGCTTTATTATAACGGCCAGATATATTGAATGGTTGTCCAATATTGTGCCGGTTTTAAAAAAGAATGGTAAACTAAGGGTGTGCATAGACTTTAGGAATCTAAACATAGTCACACCTAAAGATGAATATCCAATGTCCACGGTAGATTCTTTAGTAGACTCGACTACCGGACATGTAATGTATTCCTTCATGGATGGGTATTCAGGATACAATCAAATTTATATAGCTGAGGAAGATATACACAAAACTGCCTTTAGATGCTCTGGGTCTCTAGGATGTTTTGAATGGGAAGTTATGTCTTTCGGCCTGAAAAATGCAGGAGCAACTTATTAAAGGGCAATGAATTTGATTTTTTATGATATGATAGGCAAGTTTGCTGAAGTGTATATAGATGATATAGTGGTCAAGTCCATTGAAGAAGAAGACCATTTTGAACAATTAAGATGTTCATTTGAGTGAATGAAGCAATATAAACTAAAGTTGAATCCCCTGAAATGTGCATTTGGTGTTAATGCAGGGAATTTTCTTGGTTTCTTAGTACACAAAAGGGGGATTGAACTTGATAAAAATAAAGTGAAGGCCATTTTAGAGGTCAAACCACCTAGCAACAAAAAAGAATTGTAAAGGTTTCTAGGCCAAGTAAACTTTTTAAGACGCTTTATTTCTAACTGTGCAGGGCGAACTAAAGCTTTTTCGCCGCTTTTAAAGTTGAAAAATCAGGACGAATTCGTCTGAAAAGAAGAGCATCAAAAGGCTTTTGAAAGCCTAAAGACATATTTATCAAGTCCACCAGTGTTGGTGTCACCAATCCAAGGACGGCCAATGAAAGTGTATGTATCGGCTGAAGAAGAAACAATAGCTGGAATGGTCGCGCAGGAAGACCAATTTGGTGAAAAAAGGGCGATTTACTACTTAAGTAGACGGTTAACAAAATATGAATGTAATTATTCTGCCATTGAAAAATTATGTCTTGCATTGTATTTCATATGTACAAAATTAAGGGCTTATTTACGGCCCGTAACTGTTTATTTAATTTCTAAAGTAAATTTGGTTAAGTATATGTTCTCTCGCCCTATTTTGCACCAAAGGGTAGGCCTTTAGACATTAGCTTTATTAGAATTCGAAGTACAATACATATCCCAAAAGGCAGTCAAAAATCAGGCTTTGGCTAATTTTCTGGCCGATCATCCATGCCTTGATATGCTTGAACAAATTGAGTTAAAGATTAATTCATTCGAATTAAAACCTTGGGTTTTATATTTCGATGGATCGAAAACCTCTAAAGGTGCAGGAGTAGGAGTAGCATTGATAAATCTTTTAGGGACTTGTTACAAGTTCGCATTCACTTTGGACAGTATGTGCACCAACAATCAGGCCGAATACGAAGCCTTAATCGTGGGCCTAGAATTAATGATAGATATGGGGGTAAAGAATGTGATCATTAGAGGCGATTCTCAATTGGTAATTCACCAATTGATTGGTGATTTTAAATGCCAAAGTGATTCCATTATAAGTCAGTATGAAATCGCCCAAGAGTTGTTGGAAGAATTTGACCAAATAGAGCTTCAATGTGTTAATAGGATATATAATGACGTAGCAAATAAATTGGTCCAGATGGCCTCAGGGTACTCAAAGGTTTTAAATTGGAAGTCTACTTGTGAGTATGGAACAATATTGCCCATTATCCAAAGAAGGGCGAGAACGATTGAAATTCATTGCATACAAGATGGAGATGCAATAGATTGGAGGGCAGAGATTAAAAGGTTCCTTAAAGAACCTAATAAAGGAGATAGTAGAAAAATGAAGTTGTGTTTGCTAAACTATACACTGATAGATGAAGAGTTGTTTAAGAAACGCTCTGATGGTATATTGCTAAAATGTGTAAGTTTGCAAGAAGTCAGGACGATCATGGCTGAAGTGCAAGAAGGGATATGTGGAGCTCATCAAGCTGGTCAAAGGATGAGATGGTTAATTATTAGGAATGGATATTTTTGGCCAAAGATGGGAGAATCATGCGTTCAGTTTGCAAAGAGTTGTCTAGCATACCAAAAGCATGGTCCAATACAAAGGGCGCCAGCACGAGAGATGGCACCTATTGTCAAACCTTGGCCGTTTAAGGGTTGGGCGATAGACCTAATAGGGAAGATTTATCCCCCATCGTCCAAGCAACATACCTTTGTTATAGTTGCAACTGATTATTTCATTAAGTGGGTAGAAGCGGTACCTTTAAGGGAGATCACCCAAAAGAATGTCATAGAATTTATCCGTGATCACATCATTTATAGATTTGAAATTCCACAAACTTTGATGGTAGATCACGGAACATCTTTAAATGGGGATCAAGTGAATAAATTCTTGAGCGAGTTTGGAGTTAAATTAGTGAACTCCACACCATATTACGCTCAATCCAACGGACAAGCAGAATCTTCTAATAAGATTCTAAAAAATATTATAAGGAAAATGATAGATGAAAATGCCAGAAATTGGCACGAATGTCTAAACAAAGCCTTATGGGCTTATAGGACGTTGCCTCGGTCAAGTACCAAAATTACTCATTTCCAACTTACTTATGGATAGGAGGCCATTTTGCCTTTGAAAATCAACGCACAATCGACCAGGGTGTGTTTGTAACATAAGTTAAGTGGTGATGAGTATACCGAATCAATAGTTCAAAACTTATTGGAGTTGGACGAATTAAAGTTGGACGTCCTAAATAGATTGTAAGTTCAAAAATGAAGAATGGCTAAATTTTATAATAAAAAAGTTATAGCCAAGTCGTTCAGCCTGGGCGAATTGGTTTGGAGAACAATACTCCCTTTGGATAGCAAAGATCCAAAGTATGGCAAGTGGTCGCCTAATTGGGAAGGACCATATAAAGTAAATAATGTGTTGCCTAATGGAGCCTATCATTTGGAAGATTTAGACGGCACCAAGCACATGAGGTTCATTAATGGCAAATATTTAAAAAAATATGTTCTTTCCTTATGGGAAAGTGAACAAATAAAAGCGTAATCAAATCGTGTTGAATGATCGTAGATTTATAAGGGCCAGAGCGAAATATGTTCAAATAAATTCCTTTATTATCAAACGTTCATTACAAAGTTGTAAAATACAAAATACTAAATGCTCTATAAGCTACAATTAAGAGCAAAACTAATCTCCCGGTCGATCGCCGAGTAAGAGAGTGAATTGGCCTTGATTGCCATCCTGATCGCACTGCTGCAAAGGCAAGCGGAGAGGTCGAGAAGCACTCTCAGCAAGTAGAAAGGAAGAAGAAGCACCCTCACATCACCTTCCTAAATGCATCGCTGCAATAACGGGCAAGGAGGCTGAGAAGCACTCTCAGCAAATAAGGTGGCTTGCAAGCGTCCTCAAAAATTGTCTTCCATCATCGAACTCCTTGTAAGGAACATGGAGAGGATGGGAAGAACTTTGTTGCTAGCCAAAGAATATTTCCTATATTTCCCATACCAAAGGTGACATCAAGAAAGATGGCAAAATGGGCTGATCAAATAATCCATTTCCATGGAACACGAAGGTTTTGGATCGATTGTCAAAATGTCAAACAATGACAGCAAATTGGTTTTGAAGAAGAGAATGGAAATGGAAATGACAAGTGTGGAATATAAGTGTATTTATAGAGACGTGAAGGTGAAGAGACAGAATATGAACAGTCACATTCGTGCCTAGTAACTAGAATCAAATGGCTCGAAGTCTTGGGAAAAGAGACAGAAATACCAAGAGAAAGTGTGCGTGAATCTTAGCATAAAGCAGTTAAATGTTTGGGGGGTTGACGATTAAAGATAACGTCAATAAATACACAAGAAGACAAATTAATCGTTCATTAATGATAATGGCTGCTGGTATGTTCAGAATTACCAATGGATATCAGTACGAGGTTACAAGGGGAAAGTTAATACGAAGTTACAAAAAGAAAAGTTAAGGCATTAGATGTCTTAATTACAATTTACCCCAGACTGAACGAATTCTTTCCCTAAGTCTTCCCCAATCCTCGCTCTGCTGAGAAGAAGTGACATTCAATTCAGCAACAAAATCATCATCAACATCCAGCTTCTTGTACTGCTCGACCAAAGACTTGGTTCGCTCAATTCCTTGGGAGGCATTACGTTTTTTAGAAGCCATTCTTGCCTTACAGTCGTCCATCCTTGCTTGAAGCTCCTTCATCTGTGCAGCCAAACTGGTCATCAAAGAGTCTTCAATCATAATTTCGGAAGAGATTTCTTTCAATTTGTCCTCAGGTTTATTGATCTCCAGAAGCAAAGACTCTCTTTCAGATACAACGCGAAGATATTGAGTACTTTTGGCCTTCAGTTCAACATTTTTGGCCAGCAAGGAGAGAATCTCGGAATGGACAACTTTCAACGTCGCTTTAAAATTAGCAGAAAGATTGAGCGACGGAAGCGTCAGTGCTTGCGCCAATTTCGCACTCAAATGCTCAAGCTTATCCTTATGTTTGGCAGCACTAGCCTGATCGATGTTCATATCCATAAAGGACACATACTCAAATATCGACTGCTTGAGAAACTTCATATCTTCCTCTGAAGAAGCAGAAGGATGACTGGTTGAAGCAGGGCGAGACGTCTTGACTTGTCCCCAGGAAGTGAACAAGTCCTGGATGGAACGCACAATCTTATCAGCATCCTGCAAAGAAAATTGCCAACATTGAAGGTTTTCACTATAATAAACAAAGTGGAAGTAAAAGTGAAGCAAGGATTACCTCATCAGCAATCTTGGGAGATGACATATCCCCAGCCAAGTCTACCACCTGTGGCTCCACCACTTGTGAGGACTTCCCCTTGTCTGGGCGAGAGGACTTTGGCGCAATGGGCAAACCCATGGGAGCATCTGTAGAACTCAAAAAGCAACAAATCAAAAACCAATAGCACAAGCAAAGGTAAAACATCAAAAAATGTATTACCTTTTGGTTCGATGTTTGGGAGGTTGACGCCCTGAGAAGAAGGTGGCTCATCCATTGGTTGTGATGAGGATTTCGGGACTAAAGGTTTCTCTTTAAGCGTAGTCCCTTCATCAGCTAGTTTGGATGAAGCAGCCTCAGCAGAGGATGATGGAGCAGGAGCTGCCAACACTAAAGCCTTCAAAGGAGAGGCTGAGTTTTTCTGAGAAATCCGAATAAACCATCAGCACATAGAAAAGTTTCAAGTATAGAAAGGTATGTTTGTGAGTAAACTAATTTAATTACCTTTCTCCTAACAATGAGAGGAGTGTCATCATCATCATCCTCCTCCAAAATGGGAGATGCTAAAGCTGGCTGTTTACGGCTTGGGGCACTCTTAGCTGCAGTGGGCTTGGTAGGAAGAGAAATAGATGGACGAACAGATTGTTTGGCACGAGTAGAAGAGGAAGGACTCCTAATGGACACAGGGGTGACCAAAATAAGAGAAGTGGAAGAAATGTTTGGCTGATCCAGTGAATGGAAAGCGCAATTGGCATCAGTTGCAAACAATCTGCGCTGCACTGATGGCCAGAGTTGTTCAAAAAGGGGATGGATGGCATGGCTAAGATTAAAGGGGCTAATGAAAAGTTACTCGTCAAAAGAATATTGCGAGCATCTATAGCTTCTGCCTCTGCCTTATTAATGGTGTAGAAGCGATCTATCAAATTTCTTGAATAATAAGGGAGAACAGGCCAAGTTTGGCCAAAACCAAGTTGACGAGCAAAAAATTGGAGAGCATATATTTCAACCCCAGCTTTAGCATTGGTTCCAGTCAAAATATCATTGAACAACTCCCTCCCGGTCAAAAACTGAACGCAAACGATCAGAGATGTGCTCGCGCTGTCCAGAGTGGATGGGGGTTGCACATAATCTGGAGTTAAAAAGGGAGGAAAAGGAAAGAAAGAAGGAATTGAATTCAAAGTATAAAAGAATGAAAAGATGTCTCTTCTAGACATATTTATAGGGTTCAGTGGGTCAATAGCTAGCCCATAGTAGCTAGCAGAATGACGGGAAAAGGATAGAGCACCAAGTGATGGAAAATAGGCTCTCAACCACATTTGAGTAAACCAAAGAGGCCCACTGCCAGTGGGAGATGCACCATTCTTCAATTGGAATTGGAGAGAAACCATGCCTCTATAGAGGACAGTTAAAAAGAAAGAACACAAATTCAGAGGCCTACCATGCGCCAATTCGTGCGCTATGGGTAAATAGCTCATAGAAGGCTTTATGCTGGACATACAGAGGGCATATTTACAGAGCCAAATCTGAAGAAAGGCGACACACTTAGCATGGGAAGGCTCAGCGCTCGAGTGATTATAACAGCTTTGCAGGTTTGAATAGGACTCGGTGAGTTTTCTGTCAAATTTTGGGGCGACACTAGAAATTAAAATACCAGGGAAAATGGTATTGCCCAAAGATGGCAGATTTACTAAGGCCCCAACATCCCTTAAAGTAATGGACATGGGATCAAGAGGGAAAATAAAAGTATTAGACTCAGAGGACCAAAAACTTAAAGTAATAGGGAAAAGCGCTGAATCAAAAATAGCGGGTTGAAGAGAGATTTCTAACAAATCAGAAATCCTAGCACTATCAAAAATTGCCTTGGTAGGACCATGGCCCACAAGGCGAGCGTGCCATCTACGGAAAACAACATCAGATTTAGGCCAAGTGCGAACACCTCTTTCGCGAAGCGGCCTCAGCGGTAAAGAGTTTAGAAACGGAGGGCTTTGAGTACAAGGGAACAACTGGCCCACTGCCACTTGTTCGACGGCCTCAGTGTTGTTGAATGAAGGACCTAGATAGAACTCATTGAGTTCGGCATTGGCTGGTGTAAGGAAGTTTGAAGTTATATATGGCCGAGTGAGGAGTTTCTGGAAGTCTTCGAAACTGAAAGAGTCACCAGATTGGGATTGTAAAGCAGCCATTAGGAACGAAATAAAGTTTTGTTGAAGTTTGCTTGAGAAACGTAACAGAGAAGCAAGAAGATGAACAGTAATATTGCGAGAGAGAAGCATAAAAACAATGAGGCGTGATTTAGTAGTGCGATGAAATGCGTGTATTTGGGGGTTATAAGGGCTTGCAACGTCGCGGCTTTTCAGGCTATGGAAGAAAATAATGATTGAAATTCTTGGGAGTTCAAATGTTGCTGAGAAACACAAAGTGAATATGGCAAAAATTAATAATTGGTATTAATTCTGTCATATTGGGGGGTAATTGTTGACATGCTAAAAGTGCAGCCCAAATCGAATAGCCCAAAGAATGAAGCCCAACTGGGCAATTCAGGATAAAGGCCCAAATATGGTTATTAATGAATGCAGTGGAAGCCCACGAACGCGGTAACATCATCGCCCAAACTTGCAAGATGCCCAAGATCTGAGCGAATGAAGTGCTTTGCAATCGCCCAGAGTTATGACCTTGTTCTCGCCCAAACCTTCGAATCGCCCAGGATCTTAGCAAACATAAGATATTATGGTTATCCAAAAGTGCAGTTATCGAAGCAATTATTGAGTAATCTTATCACGTTCCACGATTCAAGGAGTTCAGTTGAAGACGGTTGAGCGACAAAGAGTAGTGGCAGCAGTTAGAGACGGCAGTTCCACGATAAGTTGGCCACCATGAAGAAAGTGGGCAGTTATAAAGTAATTAAGCAGTTTCTAAGCGGTTGATCACAAAGAGATCATCAAGGGAATATAAAAGGAAGAAAAGACATGGAGTAAAGGACCCCGAATCAAACACTCTCGAACAGAGAATATGTAATTTCAATTTCTTAATTTAGACTTAAACATTTTTTTCAGTACTCGTGTGCTTGCGCCCCTTGGAGGCATTCTGTTTAAATTTCAATTGTAAAGTCATCGCCAATAAAACACCCCTTTTTGGGATTTTGTCTCAAGAGGTTTGTTCTTTACACAATCGTCTGATCCCTTTTTAATTGTTAGCGACTACCCGCGCGAAACAGTAGGATCAAGAGTGACCCCTGCAACTATGGCTCAAATTCCAGGACTCAGCACTCTCGGAATTTCCTTAGTTCGTGTAGACTGTGCACCGTGGGGCATCAACTCTCCACACACACACACCCTCGAGCAACTGAAATTTTGACAGTAATTGAAGGCACTCTTGAAGTGGGATTCGTCACTTCCAACCCTGAAAATTGACTCATCATTAAAAAGCTCGAAAAGGATGACGCTTTTGTTTTTCCCGTAGGGCTTGTCCATTTCGAACGTAACATCGGATATACAAATGCTGTTGCCGTTGCAGCTCTTAGCAGCCAAAACCCTGGTGTTATTACAATTGCAAATGCTATTTTTGGATCAAAACCCGCAATAGCGAATGATCTTCTTGCAAAGTCATTTCAAGTGGATATTAAGACTATTGATTGGCTTCAGTCTGACTTCTAAGCAGCATGTCTGAATTCTAGCTTCTGAAAAAGTTATGACGGGGACCAGGATTTGTTTTTGAAGTGTGTGAGAAATTGTTTTCCATTGGATTTGTTTCGATTGATTCATTGAATTATTGTTTGTATTATCTCATGACTAAGAATAAGAAATGTTCCATATTTTCTGATCAATTAATTCAAAACAATGGCCCTTAAATAATTAATACCATGAGACATTTCAAAAAATTCGTAATGTGCGCTAGCAAGAAATAATCGATAACAAAGAACACAATGAGATACCTATTGATTCTTAGCAAGAACTAACACCGAATATTCGACAATCAAAATTTCAATGATTCATGCATGAATGTTGAAAATTGATTCTTGTTCAACAAATAGTTGATACGGTCAATATCGATTTTATATTAGATACAAAATTTCAATATTTTTATTCATTAAAGGACCAATCAACAATATATGTACGCACACACACGGAACTAATCTAAATACATAGATAATAAAATAAATCTTTTATAAACTAATCCTTAAAAAACTTATTTTGACAATAAAATAATTCATGATAAAATAATAAAGTGCCCGTTAGCCTAAGCTATGTAAATTGGCAAAAAATCGGTAAGTTTAAGGTATCAAACCCTAAATTATTTTTTCTTCAAATGCACGTTTCTAGTAGATAAAAATAAATAAATAAATAAATAATCAAATTTTTAGTGGATTTTGATAAACGTTAATGAAATTTATATAGTTCAAAAGTTATGAACCCAATGAAATGTGTGATTGAAAATAATTTTAGGGAAATATGAGTTTAAAGAAACCAAACACATACTTAGTTTAATATTTTACATCGTTTAAAAGAAGAGAATAATAATGAATTCACGAGACTTGCTTGGTGTACACTCTTACAACCCCCTCACAATGAGAAGGCCCACTATTAATTTATTCATGTGACCCCCTTCAACATGTGAGAGGGTTGTACATCATGGCTCATGGTGTAAGGCAAGGTGTACAAGCAACTTTCTCCAATACAAGAAGTGATAATATCTAAAAGATATTGCTATTTGTACACTGATTTTTAACATTTTAGTTAATACTCGCATTGTTGTCATATGTGAATTGCAAGAAAAAACTATTTGAAATTTAAACTGTCCAATAGAATAAATTAAGACCTTGACAACCCAGATACATGTAGAAGTCTTTAGCCCGTGTTTGATAGCCTTTAATTTACATTAATTTATTTTTTACACTCATTTCCAATCACATATTAACACAATAAAATATTTTATACATACATCCGAAATTTTTTCCTACTATTTAATTACGTATTCTCCAAAAAATAATTTTCAAAACATAATTTTTTAAAATTATAAAGGCTACCAAACAGGGGCAAAAACATATAAGAAATTGATGGATTTGATTGCCGCTTAGAAAATTATATTCAATCGAAAAATTCAAAAAATAAAATCACCAGATCTTGTTTTAAATTCGTAAAATTAACATATGAAAGAACTATTCGAATCGAATATTCATAAAATTCAAATGACAAAAAAATCTTTATGCTGATACTTATCAGGAAGAAGCATTTATTAAAGGTAGAGAGAGAGTCGCTTTTCTCATGAATTTAAGATTGAGGAACTTGATTTTCTGCAAATGCAATAGCATTCCCGACAAAGCATACAAAAATTAGAAAAAAAATCATAGAAACACTACACAAAAAAATGCTCATTTGCAACACTCAAAAGGCAACAATCATTATTTGAATGTTGCTAAAGGAGTTTTTGGCAACATTCTAATATGTGAATGTTGCGATTGGTTAATTTTATTGAGCTTTAGAAACATTCTTTAGATGAATGTTGCCAATGTCACTTTTGGTAACGTTCATTGAACGTTGCGAAAAATTTAACTTTTTGATTGAACGTTGCAAAAATATAACACTTTTGCAACGTTCAACGCTAGTTGCTAAAACACTCTTTTGCAACGTTCAATGAACGTTGCGAAAAGTAACCTTTCGCTACGTGTATATGATTGTTGCTATAAATCTTTTCACAACGTTCTTAAAAACGAACGTTGCGAAAAGTCTCGCCCCTTTGTTTAAAATATTAACCTAACTTACATAATTCCCATTTCACAATTTGGGTATTCCTTCCTAGTTCTCGCCCTTGGCTGTGGACGTGACCATGTCTCTCTCTCGCGCTTCGCCTTCACCGGTACTCCACTTCGAAGTCTACGCGTTGCTTCTTGAGTAGTTGAGTTAATCCATTCCTCTCGTACATCGTCTACATAGTGCCGATCATCTCCCATCATCGTTGGAACTCTATGGTTTGCATTTGCCATCTCTCTACAGTGGCCCAACTCTATGTTAATGTTTTATCCTAGTTTTTTGAATTTTGATTTAGATATTATTCATTCCTGTAATTAATTGTGTTTACCAATTTAGGATTTTTTGATTTAGGGATTTTTAATTTTGGAATTTGGGCTTTATGATTTAGAGAAATTCCAGATCAATTGAGAGTGCTTCAAGTGTTAATATTGTTGAATTTCCAACTATATTTTTAGATTATTTGTTATTCAGTTTATAAGTTGGTTTTGAATGCTGGTTTCTGTTATTTTCTCCAGGTTGCAAAGCAGAATGGAGAGGAAGAGGCACAAGAGGGGTGGGGGGTGGGCAAGATGATGTAGACGAAAAGGGGCATGACATGAGGAGGGCCAAGAAGAGGCTGTTGTGGTGGATGCTGACTCAACAGATGGTGCTGTATTAGTCAACTCTAACGAGGCTGATGTAGAGTGGGGTACGAATAATGAAGGAAAACCGTCAGCCTAAAAGCGATTGGTTGGACCAGTGTGAAATTCTAGTTTTTTGGCTGGTAATTAATTGGATTTCTTTTAGTTGTCATGCTGATTCCCTTTCTTATATTTATATACATGTTTATTTTATTTAAGCTTATTTATATTCTAGAGCATTTCCTCATCTAAAACCCACAATTTTTTTTAAATTTCATTGAATATTGATTTTTGTTAGTAATTAATAAATTCTACCATAATTTATTGCTTTAAACTTTGGTGGGTAAAAGAAGATTTACTAACAGAGACATTTTGAAGTTGCAATGGTATCTGATAGATCATCAAGAAGTGATTTATTTTGATTCGGATATATAATGCATTATCATGGAGAAATCTTTTCTTGGCACTTTTGGTTCAGTTTTTTGTTGCTAATGCTCATAGATTTTTATTTTTATCAGATCCTATGTCTTCTCAATCATCATCTGGTGCTTCAATTTAATTTCGTGCCTTGAAATGAACTGAATTTGCAGTTTAGCATGCCTTCTATTTCTTCTCGTGTCCCATAGGTTATTTGTTTTGTATTTTGACCATTATGCATCAGCTTTGATTTAATACTTTTAAATAGAATAATGACAGAGCCTTGTGTTTGCAGTGCTTACACTACATATACTTATGTGTCGAAGCTATGGAAATTGATTCTTTAAGGTGCAACAATGAGTTATACCTCAGTGCGGTGGCATGGTCATGGAGTTGTTCGTAAGTTTAAGTTGAATATTGTCCAGAATCTTGGTGGATGACATGGTTGTTGGCTCCTACATGATAGAGATGTTGATTCTGGAAGAACAAAATATGTTTTACCTTGAGAAACAATTACTTAAAGCCTTTAAGACTAGATGGTAGCAGTATTATTTTGACACCATAAATTCAATGGGTTCATATTAGTATCACTTTATTTTAATTTTGAATTGTGTTACTATAATTTGTGTATATATGAAAATATTGATTAATGAAGATAACATGTTGGGCAGTCTTTTAGAGAATTATGGTTAGAACCCCATATTATTGCTCTAGCTGAATGTCTAAGATAAAAATGTGACTAATGTTCTGTTCGCGAAATGCTTTAGCAGAATTAGGCATCGAAACCCAGAGTTATTGCCATACTTCCTAGGAGTATGTTTGGCTGAGCTTACAAGATTGCTTACAAGTAAATAAGCTTTGAGGTTCTACAGATTTTCTAGAGGCTCCAGGGAGTAAAACCACGGAATCAAATCACATAGCGAATGAATTAATTAAAGTCATTGCTGGAGTACCCTCCAGAGAATTTGATAATAAACCTCTTTCACAATGGATTGAAGAAACATAGACTCCAAATGCTGTTTTGGCAAAGCACCAAGTATCTTCAAGGCGGGAGGCTCTTTGATGTAGGCCAAGAAGAAAGTAACGAGAAGGATTTTTTAGAGCTAGTCGTTTATACAATAATTTTCTTTTGTTTAAAAGTGTAAGATGATGTTTATTTGATGGGCAATATGTAAATCAAAATTTTCTTCAATTTATTACAATGATGTGTGTTTTGTCTATTTGGTATGAATTAATAAAATTATATCAATTTCATTCGGGCCCAAATTTTGTTTATTATTTTATGGTTGATTTGGTAAATTACTATACAAATCTGCAAAATAAATAAATAAAAATAAATCGTAAACGGCAACAGGCAATGAACGTTGCCAAAAAGGTTATTTGCAACGTTCATTGAATGTTGCCAAAACTCTTATTTGTAACGTTTAATGAACGTTGCCAAAACTCTTCACTCTATGGCAACACCGCAACCCACAACAGACGCCTGAACGTTGCGGTAGACCTTTGGCAACGTTTTTTGTCCATTGTAAAAGGTGATTTTTGGTGTAGTGAAAGGTGCAGAATATTGCGTATTTGTCTAACACTGCTGGAAATTACAAGTAATGGGTCGCCCATGTTGGGTGATCCGACCCACAAGATTTCAAAAGTGGTAAGAAGGGAATGTTTTAAATAGAATTTAAATTCATAACTCCCTACAACTATGTGAATAACCACTTGGAACTTCCATAGATAGAAGTTATGGAAAAGAGAGGAAAAATGCAAGACATGAAAAAAAATGGTAAAAAAAAAAATTCGTATACAAATTCACCTCAAAATTGGAAAGTCCCTAGAATCACATTTTTGGCATGAAAAATCTCACAAGAAATGACACTTAGATTGTGGACAATAATCCCCTTCTATTGTGATCGAGATTTGGACCATTGAAGTACAAGAAAATGCAAATATTGGAGATTCGAAAGCAAAGTAATTTAACCTTGATTTTGCGATTTTAAGTAAGTATCACTACTTGAAACTCGGTTATAAGCATGCAAGCACGTTTTAATTGGTATCAGAGCCTAAGTAAGTTGTTTTCTTGCTTAAACACATGTTGAAAATGTTCTAGAATGATTGAAATGCATGAATTTCGATTTTCTTTCAAAGCTTGAATGTCGTTAATGGCAACTTTTCGTGTACTTCATATTAATTCATAAAATTTATACTGCATATTCATGATATTATGGAGAATATATCTGGAAAATTTCATGTTATTTGACTTTGTATTTTGGGAGGAAAATCGAACCTTAGTTGAGAAAATTGAAATTTCATCGCATAATAATTTATTGCACGTTAAGTTTTATGCTTCCCATTTTATACGGTTGGGTAGATCTTCTCGAGACCTTTTCAACGGTATAAAGAACACAAATTTTGACCTTAAATTTAAGAAGCTATGGTCTTCTAAAATTTCAACTGAAATTTGAAAAAAAATTGTTTCTTTGGGGATGATGAACAGTAGCTAGGAAAAAAACAGAACTATTGCCGTGGATGTAGGATTCAAATTTTGAAAATTGCATGTTAGTCCCTCAATTATTGTAGATGCAATTTGAGAAATTTTCATGCTAGTCCCCACACTTTTAAATATTTCCAAATGCAATAAGGAAATTGCATGTTAGTCCCCACACTTTTGAATGTTAATTATTCCTAATGTAATTTGAGAAATTGCATGTTAGTCCCCATGCTTTTGAATGTTTTTAAATGCAATTTGAAAAATTGCATGTTGGTCCCCCGCACTTTTTTTTTTTTTTTTGAATGTTGATTATACCAAATGCAATTTTTCAAATTGCATGTTGGTTCCAAAACTATTTTTAAATGTTATTTATTCTAATACCAATTTGAAAAGTTGTATACTAGTCCTAAAATTATTTTCTTTTGGAAATTGATTAATCGAAATTCAATTTAGAAGATTATAAATTGGCCATGCATATGAAGATACATGCAAGACCCGACTTCAATTCTGAAAATTATAAATTGATCCTTCAAATATTCTTGATTTTTGCGTGCAATTAAAATTAATTTTCAGATGATCAAAAAATATTTTTGTGGACTCAATTTAATTTTTGAAATTATTCTTTTATAAAGGTCAAGAATATTTGTTAAATGGTATTTGCTCAATGGAAGTTTTTTTTTTTTTTGAAGTGTTTCATTTTTTGGAAATGAAAAATACTCTGAATGTATTTGAAATACCACATTTTATATATTTTCATGAGATGTGTGGGTCTTGATTAGATTATGTGATCCATTGTGACTTGTTTACAATTTTATGCTTGATCATATATTATTGGATCTATGCACACTTATAATAGGGAAGGCTAGAGAAACAAGGGTTATGGGACTTGTTGAAAATCAACATGCTCACTAAAATTTAAAATAAATGGATCTGAAACATAAACTAGTGGAATATGTGAATATTTTTTGGGACATTTTTTTTTGGTGTTAAACAGAATATGAAAATTCTGATTCACTTCCCATCGTTGGGGTTGTGTTGCAACAGATATTAAACTGTGGTTGACAACCATGATATATGTGATAATTGCACATTATGAAATTAGATTATTGGATAAATGTGTATATTTTATGGAAATACATGATATCCAATGACTCATGTATTGTTATAAGTGCTAAGGTTAGTAGATTAGTGAGATTCTTACTTAAACCTATTGATTGTCAGTTGAGTGATAGTTCAATGATTGAAAGATTTAGAGAAAATCTGACCAAGAACTATTTGATTCATCAACTGAGTGGGAGTTCTGAAGTTGGAAGAATTAATGCAATTTTCATTTAGAACCCATGGAATTTTGCGTTATTAAATTAAGTTTATGATAGTGAAACAATAGGATTGCGGACAATGATTGGGAACATTGTGAACTTTCGACTTTGTGCCTAACGTTAAACTATCGTAGACGTTAATTTGCGTTAATGTAAAAATTAAATATGTGCATAAATGGGCATTGATTGAGAATAAAATATCTCTAAAAATTTGATAGATTATGGCATCAAAATCTATAATAGTTAACCTTAATAAAGGTGATAAGCTAAATGCGATAACATTTGGTATAATAAGATTTTAAGTGTACTAGAAGGACATGATATTTTAGAGAGCATCAACCACGTAATAGAAGACTTTATGTAGGTCATACTACTCTAGAGAATAAATATCAGAATTGAACTTAGTCGAGTACAGGAAAAATGTGAATTTTAGTACTCGAGCATTTAAAATTGTTAAGTTCTATTATAAATGATCTTTTTCTCAAATGTGACTTAGTTGGTGATTAGCATAGTATTAACATTTTCTTTGGTCATATTAATTTTAGATGAGTAGTAATTTCAAAATAGTCTCTTCTCAATATATGGAATTTTGAAAGTCAATGTGACTTAAAAATTGAAGTTTCAATTTTCTCTATTGACACTATCCGCTATGTGAGTTAAAAGACATGCGACTTGATGTTGTTAAGTCTCGAGGACATGTTTGTGTAGCAATGTTCTAGCTCGCATAAGATTTTGAATCTTAAGCATTAAATGAGCTAGAACAAATGCAGGTCAGTAAGTCAATGAATGTGGTTTTGGTAGAGTATTAATGTTATAAAGGTTCAAGTGCTTCAACTATATGGTTTGAAGCTCTTAGCTCGAAAGTGGTTAAGCTAAAGAATATTGTACTTGAATATATTTCTCTCAGTGTTTTTTACGCATCAACACTATACATAATGGATCTTATCTTGTGTGGATAGTGGATTCGAAGGTAGAAACCCACTTTATATGAGATCAAGAAGTATATTATTCTATTGTCGAGTCTTTTACTTGATACAAAATAGATATATACAGATAATGAAGATGGAGTGGAGGTTTATATGACTAATATTACAACTTAGTGTAGCAAAGTGGAAAAAATGGCCTCCTATTTGATATTAAGATAGTATAAAAAACTCCACTAAATTTGATTTCAGTTATTGTTCTTCAAAGAGTGGTCTCGTACTTGAACTTGTACGTGGTAGTTCTGTTCGTACTCACAGTGGTGATGTTTATTACGGTTCTAAATATTTGTGCAATGGTTTAAGGTTTTGAGTTGAGAAAACCATTCAAAGTTGTAAGAGATGAACTTCCATAGAATAAATCCATCTGAATTTCTTTGTGGGCCGTAATTAAAAGAGATAGAGATAGAACTTTACTTTTCATTACATTTATAGATAGATTCGCACACTTCAGTTATGAGACCAATTTTCTTAAGTTGAAGCTATTGTATTGATTTAGACTTTTATGAGATCGAGTAGAAAATCAGATTATGGAAGTGAAAATTTTAAGAACTATTTGACAACGTGAATCTCTATCACGAGATATCAATGATCTATGTAATGAGAGAAACTCTTATTGGATTGACTATTCTTCAATGTCCAATAATTATATGGTGTATTGGATTGAAAGAATGAAATATTGTTGAATATGATAACTGACGAGATTCAAGACATGCAGTTCAAGATATGTAGTACGTATTTGGTTTTGGAAAGAACGTTGGCTAACTCAACATATCAATTAATAGAGTTCTTTCAATGTTGGTATCTTCATAATATATAAGTTTTGGACACGTAAATAATCGAATATGGGTTATCATAGATTCTTAATGGACTATATATGTTCTCGATAATGAGTATAAGAACATATGTCTGTTAAGAACTAGATAAGTCTCGATGACATACATGTATTCCAAAAAGGTATTTAAGTGAAATTTTGGATGGATATCGAGTCACATGAAGTGATATTTGATATATTTTCCAGTAAGAGAGAAAAGATTGGAGAACATCGTTGAAATTGATATTATATGTATTGACGAATTAGTTTTGAATATATAAGAAATGATTCGAACTTCTAATTCAAGTGAGAGTAATCTGTTTTCAAGTTGGACCTATCTATCCGAGTGCGAGTTATCTAAGAACTATCTAATTTCAATGATACTTGTTTCGAGTGGGAGCTAAGAGCCATTTAATATCCATGATTTTTGGTTTTGACTGAGAGCTTTCTATCTGAGTGGGTGCCATCTAAGAACTATATAATTTTAATGATTCTTGGTTCTGAGTTGGATCTATAAGCTATTTAATGCCAATGATTCTTGGTTCAGAAAATCAGAAGAGGAATTTTGAGAAAAGTGATGGAAGTATATATATGGAGTATAGAATTTCAGCCTAATCTGGGATATGATGAAAATTCTATTAGGACATTATGTTTACTAGGAATATTCAAATTCTTGAAAGTTAAGTGGAAGACTAATGAGTTTCTGATAGATAAAGTTCATTTTTAAAAAAGGTTATACTCAACGTGAGTGTATTGAGTTGGATAAAATTTTTTATAATGATGGGATCAACTTCTTGTACGTCTACGCTAGCCTTGATAGTATGTATAAATTTAGAGTTACACCAAATAGACCTAGAACTGCATTTTTATTCTCAATGGAGAAATGATTAGAGAGATCAACATGAATCGACTTTTAGATTTCATGTTAAAGGCTTTTTTTTTGGTATTGTGGTAACTTTATAGTTACATGCATGGCCTAATACAAATCTTGACAGCCGTATTTGAATTTTTTTTAATAAGGTTAAATCTCGTATAAGAATTTCAACATTTGTATGAAAATTACTGTATTTGTGTAAAGGTCTGATGGTAGGTTGTAATTCTAACTTTGATATTGATGAAATTGGATTGGCTAAGCATGATAAGGAATGTATAGAGACCATTTTGAAATGGTTGTCTTCAATTTTTGAGAGAAAAGACATGAGTTTAGCAAATTTTATGATTTGTGCTAAGAAGACTATTCGTATCTTCTTACTCTATCACAAGAATTTTATACTATAAATGTTCATGTGGAATTGATACCCTGTTGATATTCCTATATCGAAATGTGATCATAAAATTCTTCATAAATGTCCAATGACTCCATAAGGGTACAAAGAAATATCTAGAGAACTATATCTAGTACGATTAAGAGTTAGGAGATAGAGGTATATTATGATGTATACTTGCCGTAACATTGGTGCCATGGATCTAGTCGGTGGGTATCAACATTATCTTTTGAAAGTGTATTGTGATACTTGAAGGGGCTACTGTTAGTTATTCTATTTTGTTGTCAAAGGAAGAACCTGTGATTGAAATAGATATACAATTGTCGACTAAAAATGAGAGTTAGTCGAGCGCAACTAGTTATTAGATTTGTGCACTCTTTCTACATAAAGTAGCAATAAGCATATATTGTAATGTATATCTTGGCAGCTAAAGAAATTGTTTGGTATAGATGTATTGAGCATCTAATGATACTGGTTGAGAATATGAGATCTATAATAGTTACGCAATTATCTTATTTGTTAAGATTTCAAGTATCAAGTTGGAACCAAACGCTTGATGGTATTTCTGGGAGAGACATTAGCAAAGAAAACATCTTTACGATATATCTACGTAAATGATGATATGTAATCATCATACTCTAAAAATGTCTAGAGATATATTTGTTGGTAATGTGGAATCTCTAGAATTTCGTAGAATACGATACTTAGTGTATCATAAAACTCTTGATTGAGTTTTTTGTATGCCCATAGATGAACAATTTTGAGTTCATCTGTAATCTAATGTTGGGATTATGAGATAAATAATTTGTATGCACATATAAAGTATGTCGAATGAGTTGAGAATGGCTCACTCACACGAGTAATCGCCTTAGACGTCTTGAGATGTGCTGAGATGAAACAAAGTGATCATGTTGTGTACATGATCCAGTTGCCTTGATAAGGTATCAAGATGAGAATACAATAAGTAATCGAAATGGATTTTGCTATCCATTAAACCCATTTAGTATCCAGAACGAGTTCTTGATTTGAGAAAGCCTGAACGAATGAATATAAGGAGAACTCAATTTAGGTAACGAAGAATGCCTGAACTAGGATTTGTACGGTGTTATTTTACCAAAAAGAATATGACGTACACCCAAAGAAAGGGAGAAAACATCGTAGCACATGTTTCATACCACGAGTGCTTTTACGACTAATATTGGGTAAATGAGTGAATGGATCCCTACTTCCTCATTGTGTGAGACCCTGACGTTTATGTAACCTCATATATATACCTTTATGACTTTTGACTGTTTCTTAAGGTCTTATTTCAGTGTTGCTACTTTAACACGTTGTCAATGACTATGATTGATTCGATTTGATGAGGAATATCTAGGAAAGCAGCTAATTTCAAATTGAAGATTCAAGTAGGAAAGGAAAACTATTTTGACTGACATTTTTAGAGTATATAACACAATTGTAAATGCAATGATGCAATATGGGATTCAAGTATGTTTCATAAATACTTGAGGGATCAAAAATACTTGAATTAATGTTGGAAAATAAGTTTGGGGTATAGCGAGATGTGATGTTCCTCTAAAAGAGCTACTATATATCCCTAACAAGTTTATAGTGTTGTGAGCTTTATTATTACTCGCTGGTCGCACGATCTATTTGCCATATAAATTTTTGTGAGATAGATCTTGAGAAGGATCTAAGGTGTGATAATCGTTGTCACTTGTGGTTCGGATCAACCCCATCATGTGCGAGTGGAAGATGTTGAAAAATACGGATAATGGGTTGCCCATGTTGGGTGACCCGACCCACAAGATTTCAAAAGTGGTAAGGAGGGAATGTTTTAAATAGAATTTAAATTCATAACTCCCTACAACTCCCTGAATAACCACTTGGAACTTCCATATATAGAAGTTATGGAAAAGAGAGGAAAATGCAAGACATGAAAAAAAAATGTGAAAAAAGTTCGTATGAAAATTCACCTCAAAATTGGAAAGTCCCTAGAATCACATTTTTGGCATGAAATTTTACAAGAAATGGCACTTAGATTGTGGACAATAATCCCCTTCTATTGTGATCGGGATTTGAACCATTGGAGTACAAGAAAATGCAGATTTTGGAGATTTGAAAGCAAAATAATTCAACCTCGATTTTGCGATTTCAAGTAAGTATAACTATTTGGAACTCGGTTATAAGCATGCAAGCACATTTTACAAACACCTTCAACACAATTAGGTAATACAAAAATTAATATTATATTCTTCTTGTATAAGAAGTGTTCTTTGTTCTTGAAGTTGATACAAGAAAATGATTTTACTTGACAAGAAAATGACATCATTTGTTTTCCATGAGAATGCATGAAAGGGCTAGCAAATGAAGATTATTGATTTTTTGCTGGAAAATTGCATAGGCACATGTGATGTTTTTCAAGATTTTCATTGCTGCAAATCAAAGTTAGTTATAATAACGAGCTTGTTAAGTACAAATTGTAATAATAATAGAATAGAATCTCGAGTTTTCAAGAGCAAGGAGAAAAAATGAATGAAGTAAAAAATTATTGGATATTGGATTTTTTTAGTTTTTTTACTATTTAGTAAAAGAGAAAAAATGCAGAAATATTATAATTCTAAAAATTTTGGGGGGCTTTCATTGAATCCGAGAACTTAGGGCATCTCCAATGGATGCCCTATTACACCAAATTGCACCAAAATTTGTTGCAAACCTTCCTCCAACTATTGCACCATTTTGATGCGTTCATTGTATCATTTTTTTGCACTAAATGGTGTAATGTCTGTTTTGCTTTTATTTTTCATTTTTCAAAAATATTGATTAAAGTTATTTTTGTCATTTTCGTTCTATATAATAATAGTAGTAGTAATAATAATAATTAATTACACTATTAATTATATTATTAAAGATTATTATTTTTAATAATATAATCAATAATAATGAAGGATTTTTTAATTTAGTAATTATTTTTGTAAATTTAACGTAATTGTTCATCATAAATTAATAATATAATCAATTATTTTTGTCAATTTAACATAATATATAAAACACGTGAATAATTTAGTAATCAATATATTTGTTAATTAACGAAGTTATGATTTACTAATTTATATAGTTATAAAATGAATAAATAAATAAATAATTTTTTTAAATAAACATATTGTCAAAAATTAAAAGAATGAATAAAATAATAAAGCATTGTTCATTTGGTGTAAATTTTGATGTAATAGTTGGAGAAAAATTTTGGTTTGGTGCAAGACTTAGTGCAAAATGGTACAAATTTTGATGTAGCGTTGGAAATGGCCTTAGGTGATCGTCTGACTTGCCTATATAGTTAAGCCATTCAGGCAGCTTGACAACACAATCAGAATATATACAATGTGCCATCCTGCAACATAGAAATTAACTAATTGAGCTTGACAATTATATAATCACTTCTTAGAATTATTCTATAGATTAAACTTGCATGCAATTATTGTCAACAACATAATCAGAAATCAATTAGAGTAAAAAATGTAGCTAAAATAAGATTCAAACAGTAAATATGCGATATAACGTGGTAAATCTCTTAGGAAAACATTCTCAAACCCCATGTCATGGGAATTAGTCGACTATATAGAAATAAGATTCGTTTCAAGGAACTTTGGAATCAAGAATTAAAATCGAAAGTAAACAAAATCAAGAACAACTGCAAGCGTAATTTATGCTAATAAGATTATTGGACTGAATTTCTTGGATTAAAATCATTATTCGAGAATTGTTATCAAGCACTAAATGGTTTGGGAAGGCTCTTCATAAGATAACCCTGGACACATCATAAGGTAATAGAAGTAAAAGCATAAGAATTTTATAATCGAATTGAAGATTAAGAAGTTTATTGACGCCTCAACTTTACACTACTATTTAATAGAGGTTAACTTGTCTACTTCAAACACTAAGGTATTAGTTGTTACCCACAATATTGTAGATTAAAATAAATTTATTAATAACAGTAAGAATAGAACAAATAACTTAAAATTGCAGGAAGTAATAAAAGTGTGAATGAACTTTTAATCGAGGTTCGTGTAAAAACAGTCTTCTTAAAACAGATTTGCTTCCTACCCTAGGTGCTTGAGGTTTAGTTTGAATGTCTATTTTTTAGAATACAACGGAAAATTAGTAGAGTCCAAGCACTGTAGATACTACTCTAATGAACGGGCTTAGTATCCGAACAATATCACCAAAACTTAACAGAAAAATAAAATTTTCGGCCAGACAGAGAGCTGTAAAACTATGCAGTATGCAGACAAAGTATTAGCTCTTGTGTGGAATATGGAAAAACAAGTTCTTATATAGACTTAACCCCATGAATGGTGAGTTAAAACTGGTCAAAAGTATGCTATTAACTTATGTTATAATGATCATAACTCTTGGAGTTTCAACAGTTTTAGAAATTAAAAGAACAGTTGGAGGAAAAAAATGGCACAATGTAGGCCCGTCCAAGGTGTTAATACCCTGCACACAAGGTCAAGGTCCAAAACCTATTTTGGTCCATGATTTGCACCCCCTGCATGCTCATGTTGAGAGAGTCTCTATGCTACACATTATCATACCTTTCAAAGTGCAATCCTATATAAGGTGGTATTTACCTTCATTATTTTCCTATATGGGACAAACATTAATTGGTTCCCCTCCAATACATAAACTTCTTTCAATTTGCACACTTTGAGCTCCAATTTTTCATTCATATGAATATCATTTTTGCAAGTAAATATATGATTTCGATGTTCTCACGGAGGAGAACACAAATCAAACTTGATCTTCCAAAATAAACAACCGGGTCCCACTTAAAATTTATGTCAAAATCAGTCATTCAACTCATTTTTTCCAACATCAGATATCTAATATGGATCACATAATTGTACAAATATGTATAAACTAGAATTAGAGGATAATTACGAAAAGAAGCAAAAACCTCCTCTAAGAAATTGATAAAAGTTGTTGCATCAGCCTTGGAACTAGAAAAAACCTCAAATGGTCACTGAACTTTGCCCAAAGTCCCCAAGGAGATCACCGAACTTCAAAACGTCTTTAAGTAGTCATTGAACTTAGCTCGAAGTCCCCCAAGATATCATTGAACTTCAAAATGTCCCAAAATAGTCACTGAACTTTGCAAAAAGTTCTTAGGGATTCACTGTAGTTTGCAAATTACTAAACTTTGTAAAGATGAATAGGGTCCCAATTTGCAAATTTTAGTGATCCCCTAGGAACTTTTCGCAAAGTTCAGTAACCATTTAGGGATGTTTTGAAGTTTGATGACCTTTTGGAGGACTTTGGGCAAAGTTCAGTGACTATTTAGGGACGTTTTGAAGTTTAGTGACCTCTTGGGGGATTTCGAGCAAAGTTCAATGACCATTTGAGGTTTTAACCCGCCTTGGTACATCGGTTTTGCTAGTGGTACATCGGGGTATACCTAATGGTGTACACCTCACTCACATGAGCGAGGGATCCGTTCGAATAAAATATCATTTCTTTCACATGGGTCTCACATTCATGTGAGTCGGGTGTACACCATTCGATACACCTCATTATGTACTACTAGACAAATTCTTGGAACATATTGCTCTCATATGCCTTCAATTTTGTTTTAGAATTTGACATGTTATAATGTTTCAATTCTTGTGAAAATAAATTTTTTTGCTCGTGTTTGAACATGAAAAAGTTTATCTGCCAAAATTAAAAGTAATCATTATTCAATTTTTTTTTTCCATTAGTTACTGTAGAAATGGAATCAATAACAAAGGATTGCATTTTGATAAGACATAAAAGCAATCACTTTTACATCCGACATTGCAAAGGTCAAGTTAATAAGATACCAATATCTAGTTACATGATGATGAATACTTAAAACTCATTTGATAACGAATAAGATATGCTAACTTACCTCTGAGGTAAAATAACTAAATCACATTTTACTAGAAAATGAGAAATGACTGATGATCCACTAAGCATGTTATATTAAAATGTAAGTTAGCGTATGTAAATTATCGTTGAATGTGGTCTTTCTTATTTCATCATGTTTACATATGGCTATGTTAGTCATAATTATAATACTGAAGTTCGAATCTAAAGTTTTGGAAAAGTTCAAAGGATTCGAAAATGAAATAGAAGATTAAAATGGTAATAACATTCTAAATTTAAATATTATCAAAGTGGAGAATGTTTTAGATTTTCAAGATTTTATTTAGAGAACATGATGCTCTTGTAGGAAACTCAACATCTATCCGGATGGCCAAGGGACGGGTTAGGTTCAAAGTCCGGACAGCCATTTTCTCGGGTATTTTTATTTTTCTGTCCAGCCTCCATGGCCGGTTAATTAAGGTGGTAGGGGACGAGGGTAAGGTTGGATAGAGCGGTGTATTTTTTATTTGTGTTAAATTTTACTTTTATTTTTTTCATGTCTTCAGTTGTGAAAATCATTACCTATTTTTCCCATTTAATAAAACAATTCACGTTCCCCTATAAAAGATAATGATTTTTTTTTTTTTTTTTTGGGGTATGAACAAAAACTTATATCTTGAAATAAACTTTAAAGGGACCACCCCTGCTCCCACCTCGCTCTTGTCTTGAGGCAATAATTTCTACCGTGTTCCTACCCTATGTACTCGATTAGGTGGTGACTCTTCGTTTTGTTCTAGGTAAAGCCCTGCGAGTATCAAGTTAAACATGTTTTTTGCCATCCCAACAAATACTACAACGCAATGGTTTATTTAGAAGGAGAAATCATAAATGATTTGATTAATGACAAAACCTAGGTATAAAATTTTGGGGCCATATATAGCAACTGTTACGTATTGGTACACTTGGCTAACCCACTGGGGCTCGTGGCCCACCTAAGCTAGACCAAGTGGCATGGTCGTCAAGGCCCTAAGGCCAACGAAGAACACACAACATTCAGAAGCAAAGCCTTTGATGTGGCCCAACCGCTTAAGGGTAGAGGTGTATTGGCCGAGGTGGTTTTTTACTGAGGTCCCTATGCCAAAGCCGAAACTCTGAATCACCTTTGCCATCACCTCTCCTAAGAGATTCAGTCTTACACAAGAATCTTTTTCGAATGATTGATGGGACGTCCATCATAGGATGCAAGTATCTTGTCTTGTCAAATATAACGGCGACTCTGCCAATTAATAAATATATAGTAGGCTAGGTGGTCAAAAATGATGCCTAGGACTAAATAAGTAAACTAACAAGATGAGGTCACGTGTCCTCCCAATCGAGGGCCACGATTCAACTCGTATTATTATAAATACCCCTATACACCCATTGTAAAACTTATGCAAGATTCGATACAAGAACATTTACTACACATTTTACTCTCTTGTAATACAACCAAGTTTACATACAAACTCAACAAACCGCAATTGGTAATTATTGTACAATCGTTTTACAAATACATTGTCGAATCCCTAACGTTGTCGTCCTGTACCTTTGAGCTAATCCCACGCCTCTTTACGGACCATTCCAGACCCTTTGTACATTTAAACGTGTTGGACTTTTGCTTATGTGCGCGCGGGTGGGTTCGGTATCTGTTGTCCATGTGATCTTTACTGGAAACGAGGTTAACAGATTGATGTCGTCTGTAGAAAGTTATACCATAACCACGAGCAACCATATGGTGAAAGCTTGTTGTAAAACAAAATTTTGGACATCTCCCTTGGAAAATGATTGGTTCTTGAAAAAGAACAAAAGGAAGCCCCACAACTTGGAAAAAATCTTGAGTTGAGCCTAAGGAAAAATAAGCTCAGATAAAGATGTGCCCCCTAGGAGGGTGAGAGAGAACGTTGGTGCGGCCCCACCAGCGATAACCTTTGCTGGCTGTCGTCGACATTACCACTACCACAGAAGAAATGAAATGCGAATGGCTGCATAGCTCACCAGAGAGGTGGCCACCATGGCAGCCAATATAAGGAACATCACCAACCAAAACTCAGCCAAGTAAGAGCTATTGATGCAAATGCAGGGCCAGGGTGGCTATCCTATACCTCCATATGCACCTCAAGGACAATACCAACAAGAGAACGAAGTCCAAAGCCAGCAGGCTGCATCTCCCAGGCACAGTAGGGGAGAAGTCCCATAGAAAGAGAAGTGAAATTTGACATTTCCTCCAACTATGCAGCTGGTCAACCCACTGAGTTCCCATATAACATGGAGGACAATTTCCTGTAAGTGTTATACCCCAGGTCCAATCAACCTTGGACATAAATACTTTTATTATATAATTGATGCATTGTATGATAGAACTATTTAATTAATATTCAATTCTAAATTAAATAGAGTCCGTAGATTCAAATCTTAATAATTTATTAATCACAAGGAGTTGTGATTGTGAGATACAAATTACATATAATTGAATCTTAAATAATCTGTGGTCATAAGTAATAACGAGATACAAATATCGTTATTATGGATAAACCATCACGTGTGGAATTTTTTACTTGTGAAGTAAGCAGCTGATCTCACAAGCTAAAGTGTGGTGACACTTAAATGAACACGTGGATGTTTTGTTATAGAACAAAATATTGGAGACCCGTCGAGAGATTCCACATGGATAACTATCTGAGTGTCAATGGTTAATTTCTAAAGTTCGGTAGTGAGATTGGACCTTTGACATGAGGTCGTCATAGTACCTTATATGAGGACAGTCATGCTTTGACGGTGTTGAATGTTGCTCTGTCAAGAGCCGCTAATACGACATCGTTCAGGTATATCAAGAATCGTATGAAGGTTGTGAATGATCAATAGAGGATTCGTCATTCTTAGATAGTAAGAGATTATGATATGCATTTTATTCAATTAAGTCGATAACGAAATCATTGGCCAATGTGTACTCATAAGTCGAAAATGAGCTTTCGACTTATATTGACTTAATAGTGGAGTGAAAGATATGATCGATAATCGAGATTGATACACTTCCATATCTCGTAATTGATCGGATCATATTAACGAAGGGATTATAGTCGCATGGTAAACGAACGAGTTTCGTTTTGTCATACCACGTGTCATTTTTCGTCACATGTATTGCCTTGACACATTGCTAGATGTCTGTAACGCCCCGAAAATTTTGGAATAAAAATATATTTATCTTATATGTTATAGTTTTAAAATTTGAGGACTGAAATGAAATAGCGTTTAAAGTCATATTTTATTTGGCACCAATAATTACATTTTGATAGAATGAGTATAAGTATATCAATATTGGGTTCATTTTGTAGCTCGCATTTAATAACGTATTTTCAGCTCAAGAAAATATGAGTTCTTTTAAGTTAAAACTAAGTTATTTGAATTCAAAGAAACATAGATAATAAGCATCGTTTTTATTATTTAACAATATTTCTTTTAAGATAATTAGGAAAAGAAGCTAGTATTTTATCATAATAATCAATGTTTATCTTTTCTATTAGAGAAAGAGATTTAATTATTTTTAATCCTTGTTTACATTTATCTGCCAATATTTCTGATTTTCTGGTACTCGTGATTTAAGTAGTTTGCAAAGTAATATGTAGGGAGAGATATTTTTAGTTAACTATGACTGATTGATGTTTGGATAAAATAATTTTCTCTTAGATTAAAAATTCATTTGATTTGATTTTGGAATCCTACTTAGAATATTGATTTAACATTTATGACTTTTTGACCATTCTAAGATGACACACGTTTTTAGGCCTAGCTTTGAATGAATTGGTTATTATATAATAATATTTTTGGACAATCTCTAGCCTCTAGGCATGATGCATGGCAATCATACCTTGTACTCTCAATTGTGTCAATTGCCTTTAAATTAGAATTGGTAAATTTCCTTATGATAAGAGTATGGGTAGCCAAACGTGCACGCACATTTCCAACTCTCAATTAGGATAAAGGCTAATTTTAATTGCTAATTGAATTTGAATAATGGTAAGACACGATTTGGGGCCTCTAACAAATTTAGTTATTTTGGACATATAGTCCAATTAAGCTTATAATATACTATTTAATTATTTATTTCATTTTATATGATGATATGATAACCTGTCATTTTATGTAAATTGACACTAACTTGACCATTCTTATGTTAAATAGATCCTAATTAATTTAATTTGATTGATATTCAAACAAAGAGTTTTTGTAATTGGACAGATTAATGAGCTAATTGACGAGATTTCTGTTGGTTAGATTGCATAATTACCCTTTATATATTTTTAACAAATTTGGCAGTCAAAACCTTTCTTAATTTTACACCTCCCTTACACTATAAATTCATTCCAAATCCTCGAAAATTTATGAGATAAAAACCACTCTCTTCCCTCTTCACTTAACTCTCCACCGCCTGTCCAAGTCTCCATTCCAGAAGTGTTCTCTTTGTATTGTCGGAAACGGGGTTTAATACTCTTAGAAAGGATTTTGGCACGTGGAATTACCACTGGATCGACCTTAAATCCACAAGACACGACAACAGCAAAAAGGTTTTGGGAACGTGAATTCCTTACTTTTCTATTATCAATCGAGGTAGGATACCTTATGTGCAAGTTGTTCCGTCCTTTCAATATTATAGTTCTTGACGTGATTTATTTCATGAAATGCTAATCGACCTGCGGGTCCAATGAAATGAAATGAAATGTTCGACCTGCGGGTCTCTATGAAATGAAATGAAATGTTCGACCTGCGGGTCCCTACGAAATGAAATGAAATGTGAGATCGCCTTCAGGTCTTCTCAAATTGTATTAGAGCTTTCGACTGATCACCGATTGCTCTTGACGAAATGTTGGTATTAAATGTTATGAATTTACGTTTTAAATTATTATATTGTTTGGACGCACGTATCCTACTGAGTGTAATTACTCACTCCTTCAATTTCAATATTTTAGATCAGTAAGGTTAACGTGGATGGTGGCTGAGCGGTGCGCGGGTTGCCAAGTAAAGAAAAACTTCGCAAGAAAACGTTTTAAAATAATTCTGTTAGGATTATGTGCTTCAATTTAATTATGTTTAATGTTCTATGTTTACGCGACATTTTGTTTATTCAATTTGGTATTTGAGTGTTAAATAAATCAAGAGTTTTAAATTTCGAATTAAATATTTTCGCTTTATGTATGCTTTACGAAATGATATCGGTAACACCTCAAAATTTTAAGTCGATAAAATTTGGGGCGTTACAATGTCAATCTGGGACGACAAGCGTGAATTGGTGATAAAAAGTGTTTTAATTTATTAATTTTTATTAGATCAAAATAATATGTCATGTCGATAGGCATCATGATCGGAGACTTGATGGGTCGCACACAAAAGGAGAATTGGAAGATTATGATTTATCAATTAATTAATTTAACAAGCGTTGGATAAATTAATTAATTGGGTTGCTTATTTATAGGCTCGAATTAATTAATATTAATTAATTCACGGACCAAATTTAATTAAATGAGTTAATTAAATATTGGACCAGGTCAGACCAAGCTTGTTTGGGCTTATTTAAATATCACTAGGGTTTTCAAAATTTGTAGAGAAAAATCATTCTTCTTACTAGCACAATAAAGAAAACCCTAATCCCATAATCTTATTCTCCGTAAAGATCACCGTTGGAGGCTGGACAATTAAATAGTTGTAGGTGGCGAATCAAGATTGTTGGAACAAATAAAAAGCAAAAGGGTTTGTAGATCTATAAAAAGGTACGGCTTTTTTCACAATTTTTATCTAAACACAAAGACGATTCCTGTTGGGACGCGCACTACTATAGAAGCAGGAAGCCGCCTGGGGTGACTTCCTATCGTGAAAGGCAAGCCCATGAAGCCAAGAGAAAGGGGAGAAACAAAAAAAAAATAATAATAATACTAAGTTTGGGGATCTAGGGGTTTTTCATTCAGGTAGGTGAATTGGAGGCGGGGGTCAATTTGTAATTATAAAAGGAAGGGCATGTCTGCAATTTCGAAAATTGGAAGGCCCTATTATTAATTCTAAACCTAGTTCAAATTGCAATTTCCAAAAGGTTTTGAATTTGAATTTTAAAACGATTTTAAAATTGTATTTTAATGGGTTTGACCTATAAATTTTAATTTTTGACCCAAATTAAAATTGACGACTTTATATTATAGTTAAAATTTGATTTTAACTTAAATATTAAATTTTGACCCAAATTGAATTTTATTTTATTTAGGAATGTTGTCCTAGATTAAAATATTAATTCAATTTAAATTAGATTTGGACTCTAATTCAATACTTAATTAAAATTTGATTTTAATTAATTATTCACCCGAACATATTCTAGGAATTAGAATTGAATTTTAATTTGACATTTAATTAAAATTTGATTTTAATTAAATTGTCTTGCCCTAAAATTTTTCTTAAAATTAGAGTTGGACTCTAATATGTTGTTTATTTAAAATTTGATTTTAATTATATATATTCACCCTAAAATCTTGGAATTAGAGTTGGACTCTAACTTTTCTATTTAATTAAAATTTGATTTTTATTAAATTCTACTGCCTTAAGTTTCGAAATTAGAGTTGGACTCTAATTTGATTTAATTAAAATTTGATTTTAATTAAATAACCCCACCCTATAATTGTGGAATTAGAGTTGGACTCTGATTCGGTATTTAATTAAAATTTGATTTTAATTAAATATGCTCACTAATTGAATTAGTTGATTAATATAATTAATTAATTGTTTAATTGTTCCGATCCATTTGTCTAAAAGAGTTTAGACGACCTTAATTGCTAAAAACTTAAAACATGTTTACATATAATATTATTTATTATATAAGAATACATTTACGTAATAAATGCATTATTAGTGGATGATTATGGACTCGACTATATGGATGTGTTGAATGGTTGATTTTTATTCTTTTCGTTTTGTGGGCCTGTGAGCTCTTAATTGTTTTAGACCTGGGAGTCCATTAATATTGTTATTTTGTGGGTCTGCGAGCTCTTATTTATTTTGGACCTATGAGTCCGTTATTGTTATGGGCCTACGAGTTCAATTACATTTAGACCTGCATGCCAACTAGTATAGGATACAAGTTGCCGCTAGACTAATTGAAGAAACAAGAAGAGGAGGAGACATGGAGATGGTGCATTGATATTGAATCAAAACTATACCCCCTAGGAATTGACCAACTAGTCTTTCTTATGGCTCGAGAATACTAGATAGTAAAAGTATATAATCGTCCACACAATTATTATTATATTATATATTTGTTTATTTGCATATTTGATGTGTAATAAATTATATATATGATTGTATCGATGTTGATGAGACTTTTGAATGCAAAACATCTCAATAAAATATTAAGTCAATTTATTATTCGCCTTCCAACATTATAGCGAAAAATCGGAGTCCCAAATCGTCTCAACTTATTGAGTACATTCAAAGCTGATCTATTAGAGATATGTTTGATACTTGAAATATTAGATATTTGTGAATGATGGATCCGACTTGACTAAAATTTATATTTTGTTGAGTACGCCCAAGGAGATAAATTTTAGAGGCATGTTAAGCTAACACATAAGATGTATGAAGACAAAGAGTTGTCAGCTTAATAATCTGAGAGTTGTATGGAAATACAATTTTTAATAGTAGCTGCCCAAATATTTTATTAAGGCTTATTGAGTACATTCAATGTCTTAATATAACAAATGAGATCCCAGCCCACTGGTAATTAAGTATGGACTCCATAAATTTATGTGAGATGGTCATAAATTTTAGTTAAATAGTAGGAGCATAATTAATTTAATAAAAGTCCATGTTAAATTAACTGATGCATTTTATATATTATTCTTTTTCTTTTCATCAGAGTAACCATGTTTATTTGAGTGGCATACTGGATGCCAACAATCGAACCAGAATTTTCTTGATTGGCACTGCAATCTGAGAATTGTTCTCAGGCATGAAAAATTGGTTATGTCCTTGAGTAGCCCTTTTCAGAGACGCCTGTTGATGACTCAACTAAGGAAGAGGTGGCTGCTATAATGACACGGTGATGACAATTGTACTGCAACGTGCATGATGTTTGCGTTACGTCACCTGAGTTACAAAAGCAATTTGATAGTATAGATGCTACCGCATGATTTTTCATTTCAAAGACTTGTATGATAACGATCATGTGTAAAAGGATATGAGACATCCAAGAAATTATACCAGCTCAAAATGACAGAGGAGTCTTCAGTCAATGGTCAGGTACTAAAGATGATTGACATTGAGAAGTGTCTCAATTGAGTTCAAATCATGAACCTAGAGCTAAATATTGACTTAGTTCTGCAATCTCTGTCGAGAGTTATTCATACTTATTATGAATTATAATATGAATAAGTTCGAATGCACACATTAAGTTGCTTAACCTGCTTAAGACTGTTATTGCCAACATCAAAGTTACAAGTGGGCGCGCTATTGATTCCTCTAAGAATATTAAAATGAAGTCTAAAGGGGCCTTGAGAAAGCGTCCGATATGGCTCAGATGGTCAAAGCGACGGATAATGCCAAATTTGATGACCCTTGGTTTCATTATAAGATGAAAAGGTAATTGGAAGAAAAATTGCAATGCTTACGTCTACTTCACGAGCTTCTTAGGTATTTGATACCAGATGTGAATCTCATATTTATACAAATATGGAGAAACTAAATAGAAGTAGACCACTGCGAAAGGGAGAAGTTGACTTACATGTTGAAGATGAGCAAAGGTTGTCGCATTGCTTGTAGAAGCATACTTTTTGCCGTTGCCTTTTGACCTAGTAATGAAATTAGAGAAATGTTGCTTTGTACCCATGATAGCTGGAACATTAAAATGAATTTTATGTTCAGACATGAACTATTTAATGTTAAGGACAATTGTTGTTTTTGCTTATCTTGATTAAGATCTTAATGGTTATGACATTTATATTCTAAACACTAAGCATTCTATAATGAGTATAGAAGTTAAAAGGTATAAAAGTGATAATCTATAAAATATCTAAATTTGGCATTGCAAACTTGGCCATATAGATGAAATACAATTCTAATATTACATAGAGATGTATATGTGGAGTAAATTAATTTTGAATCATTTGACAAATGTGAATCTTCCTATTATGCACAATGACCAAATCTTCTTTTACTTGAAAGGGAGAAATGTTTGCATGATTACTAGTCTAATACATAGTGATGTATGTAGACCCATGTCGATTAATGCTAGATAACGTTTTTCTTATTTGGTCACATTTACAAGTGACTATTTCGAAAATAGGCTATGTATATTTGATAAAATTGAAGCATGAACCTCTTGAAAGGTTCAAGGGATTCCAGCTAGAAGTAGAGACATAAATAGGTAAAAATATTCTAGCATTAGAATCCGATTGAGATGGGGATATCTTAAAGATTGAATTCTAGATTATCTAAGAGAATGAGATTCTCTTGCAATGAACTCCTCCATATATACTGCAACATAATGGTGTATTTGAAAAGAGGAACCGTAAACTATTAGATATAGTGCAATTAATAACAAGCCATGCAAATCTTCCAAAATCATTTTAGGGTCAAGCACTGATTCCAATGTGATGCACACTAAATTATGTCCCATCTAAGTTGGTTAACAGAACTCCATACGAGCTATGGAAATGTAATAGTCCCAATTTATCTCATATAAAAGGTTTGGGATTGTGATGCTTATTTGAAGTGCATTGAATCGGATAAGTTTAAGACTAAATTCGATAAATACATATTTGTGGGATATCCAAAACAGATATTTGGATATCAATTCTATTAACCCATTGAGAAGAAAGTCTTCGTTTCATGACATATCACCCTTCTAGAGAAAATTTTTACTCTAGGAGAGGACATTGGGAGTAAAATAGAACTTGAAAGAGTTCAAGAGTCCACAGATATAGTTAACCAAGTAGATGAATCCAAGTTTGATCCAATATTTGATATGGGACATACTCTTGATCAGGAATAGAGACTCTTGAGGACATGTCAGCTCTATGTAAATCTAGTAGGATCATTCGACCTTCAAGAAGGTATGAATCCATGATTATTAATCAGTCATTGCTGATCCAGGATGATGAACCTACTAATTGCACAAAAATAAAGTCAAATGTTGACTTTAAAGAGATAGCAAGAGGCTATGAAACTGGAGATGAACTCGACATATGTGAACAATGTTTGAACCTTGGTCGACCCTCCTGATGGGACAAAATCCATAGGTTGTAAATTGTTTACAATAAAAGGTTGACATGGATGGAAATATCACAAACAAAGATAATGTGTTGACTTTGATGAAACATTTCACCTGTAGCCATGCTGAGATCCATTCAGATTTTGGTTGTAATAGTTGCATACCGTAACTATGAAATCATCGATTTAATAGAAAAATTAAAATGTTTGATCTTATCAAATATGAAGTCGAATTATGTGTTTACAAAAAGATAGTGGGAGCATTGTCGCATTCCTAATATTATAGAAAACGACATCCCTATGCTTCAATCGTTGAAATAACGGTTGTTAAAGAATTTCTTCATGTATAGGAGAAGCAACTTGATCTATAAAGATAGATCTAGAAGACTGCTTAACTTATCCCAATCTATATAGATAAAATTTTAAGAAGATTTTATATAGAGAAACTTGTTTACTCTTAAGCCATATATTGGAAAGGTTCCAAACGTGAAAACAATCGTTAGTTCATTGGCAAAAACCTAATACATGATTGCTTCAGAACCAACAAGGAGTTGCAAACGTGGATCAAGATATTCATTAATGAACTTGGCGGAGTTTATAACACTGTTGATCACGTGCCATTGTATTGTGGTAACAATAGAGCCATCGCGTAATCGAAAGAATTAAGGTCTCATAACTGATCCAAACATATATAGAGGCAGTATAATCTCATAATAATACATAGAAAAGATGTGAAGAAAAGAACGAATTCCCACAATTAATTGCAGATCCATTGACAAAGAGTTGTCACAGTATAAACATGATCGTCATGTAAACTCTTATGATATTGGATATATAAGTGATTGGATCTAGTGCAAGTGGAAGTTTGTAAGTGTTATGTCCTAGGTCCAATCAACATTGGACAAAAATACTTTTTTATATAATTGATGCATTGTATGACAGATCTATTTAATTAATATTCAATTCTAAATTAAATAGAGTCCGTAGATTCAAATATTGATAGTTTGTTAATCACAAGGAGTTGAGATTGTGAGATACGAATTACATATAATTGAATCTTAAATAGTCCGTGGTCATAAGTAATGACGAGATCTAGATATCGTTATTACGTATAAACCATCACATGTGGCATTTCTTACTTGTCAAGTAAGTAGCTGATCGCACAAGTTAAAGTGTGGTGACACTTAAATGAACGTGTGGATGTTTTGTTATAGAACAAAACATTGGAGACCCGCCGAGAGATTTCACATGGATAACTATTTGAGTGTCAGTGGTTAAACTCTAACGTTCGATAGTGGGATTGGACCTTTGACTTGAGGCCGTCATAGTACCTTATATGAGGACAATCATGCTTTGAAGGTGTTGGATGTTACTTTGTCAAGAGCCGCTAATATGGCATCGTTTGAGTATGTCAAGAATCGTATGGAGGTTGTGAATGACCAATAGAGGATTTGTCACTCTTAGATAGTAAGAGATTATGATTTGCATTTCATTCAATTAAGTCGATAACGAAATCCTTGGCCAAGGTGTGCTCATAAGTCCAAAAGGAGTTTTCAACTTATATTGACTTAGTAGTGGAGTGAAAGATATGATCAATAATCAAGATTGACACACTTTCATATCTCGTAATTGATCGAATCATATTGACAAAGGGATTATAGTCTTACGGTAAACGAACGATTTGGTTTTGTCATACCATATGACATTTTCCGTCACATGTATTGCCCTGACACATTGCTAGATGTCAATTTGGGACGACGAGCGTGAATTGGTGATAAAATTAAATGGGTGTTTTATTTTATCAATTTTGATTAGATTAAAATAATATTTCATGTCGTTAAGTATCGTGATCGAGAACCTGATAGGTCGCACACAAAAGGAGAACTGGAAAATTGTGATTTATCAATTAATTAATTTAACAAGCATTGAATAAATTCGTTTATTTGTTTGCCTATTTATAGGCCCGAATTAATTAATTGGATTAATTAATTTACGGACCGAATTTAATTAAATGAGTTAATTAAATATTGGATCGGGTCAGGTCAAGCCTGTTTGGATTTATATAAATATGACTAGGGTTTTCAAAATTTATAGAGAAAATTCATTCTTCTTGCTAGCACAAGAAAGAGAACCCTAATCTTACAATCTTATTCTCCTTGTGGATCATCGTTGGAGGCTGGACAATTAGACAGCTGTGGGTGGCGAATCAAGATCGTTGGAACAAGGAAAACGCAAAGGGGTTTGCAGATCTAGAAAAAGGTATGAATTTTATCACAATTTCTATTTAAACACAAAGACGATTCCTAGTGGGAATTGAAAGTTATTTTATTTTCCGCTGCGCATGATAAGTAGATTCCCAACATTTTTCACCTGCGTATGAGCAGGAACGAAGGCCTAGGAGGTCTCAAAACGTATTTGACCGAACCAGTCCAGCGGAACCAAGGCATAGGCATCAACAATAGCCTCGTGAGCCTCGGGTGAGGCCACAGCCCCCACCTCATATGACTCAGTAGCTAGAAAAAAGGCATGAAAATGCCCCCGTGTTGCTCCATCTAGAAATAAGCACCAAATGAGGGAGGAGGAGGCTAGGAACCAAGCTGGTCTCTCTTATCAGCTACCCAGATATGAGGTCGATGAGAACAATGACTCAGATGAACGACAAAGGTCCTATGACTTGAACGATGATGATGAGAATATGTCATTCTCAAGAGAATCGAGAGAAGTGCCCAGGTGTTGAGTCACTATGTCATGCCTAAGATACCAAAGTACGATGGGAGAGGCGACTAGGATATTTGAATGCCTATAAGACCCACATGAGCCAAAGAGGTGCCACCCCAAAAGTAAAGTGCAGAGCCTTCCACTTGACAATTAGTGGAGCGATTGAAATCTGGTATAGTAGGCTACTACCTGGGAGCATAAGGAGTTGGCTAGAATTTAAGACTACATTTTTTATGAGATTTGCTATGAGCAAAGAAGGAGAGGCCCCCATCTAGTGCTTCCAAGACATGAAACAAGCACTTGGAGAGTCTCTAAAAAGTTTCTTGTCATGCTTTACTGATGAAATGATGTACTGTATGCAAGTCACCGATCGTGAGGCCTTGTCGGTAATGAGAGGAGGTCTAAACATGGACACCCTATTTCGGAGAGATATGCAAAATCAAGATCCCACCACTTGTGATGTCCTACTCGAAATGATGAGGTGTGAGATAATCAATGAAGAATTGATTGAACACAGAAATAGGGCTTGCAGAGGCCTCCAACCTTAGCAAATGCAACGTATGAGAGGACGGACCTCCCATCCGATGGACTACAAGATGAATTCTACTAGTAACAAAAACTTCAAACAGACACTTGCAGTCACCAAGTTGAACGAGGTACCAACTTTGGCTTATGAAGATATGGCACTAGCCACGAACACACAAGTTGAACTTTCTTGATAGGCCCCTTGTAGGGGAAGAGGCTCAGGGTCTACGCCAAAATAGAATTCGAGCCCCCACTAGTATTGCTCATATCACCCCTCATATACCTATAACACTATGGATTGTCAGGACATTGCACGTCATCCTAAAGGGAGTTCATTTTCCTCATTGTGACGCACTTGTGGTGAGCGGCATTGTGGCCCGAAATGGGCTTAAGCGGATGCTAGTCGTCAATGGTAGCTCCGTGAATATTTTATTTGGATCTACCTTTGATAAGATGATCTTGGACCACGAATTGACTCCTACCATTACTCCCATGTATGGATTCATTAGAGATAGCATCGCTCCGAGGGAAAAGATCACACCCACTATGGAAATGGGAGAATTACCTCAAACTACCTTGAACTTCATGGAATTTCTTACTGTGCATAGCTAGTTAGCTTATCATTGGGTAATAGGGAGACCTGTCCTAAAGGAATTGGGAGCCATCACCTCCATTAACTACCTATGCATGAAATTATCGATAAAAAATGAGGTGGCGATGGTAAGAGGTGATCATAGAGGATCAATAAAGTGCTACTTGAGCTTCATTAGGAAGGCTGGGCCTCGGGACGTCAATGTTATTATAATTGACATGGACATGATGGACGTCCCAGGTGAGGCTCCTCCCAAACGAGAAGATGTTGAAATGATCGATGCTCTTCCTGAACGGGAAGAACTGTTCGTACTTGATGAGATCAATCCTTGCATGGCTGAGCACGAGCCTCAAAAAACCTCGATAGAGGAGCTGGAAAGTTTCCTGGTGGACCATCGGGATCCTACCAAAATGTTGAAAGTGTGTAAGTACCTGATTACTGACTTTAAAAAGAAACTCAAGGAATTTTTAAGTAGGAACCTTAACATCTTTGCATGGGAGCATGGGGATATGGTGAGCATTGACCCCAAGGTTAGTTGCCATCACCTTCAAATTGATCCTAAGGTTGCCTTGCATAGACAAAAGAGAAGAGCCCTCAACCCAAACAGATATGAAGCCCTGAAGGAAGAAGTGCAGAAGTTAATCAAGAATGGCATCATCAGGGAGGCCATTACCTGAAGTGGGTCTCTAACCCGGTGCTGGTCATGAAGCACAATGGCAAATGAAGGGTATGTATTGACTTCACCATTCTTAACAAAACTTGCCCGAAAATGATGTCTCTCGGCCATCTACCTAAAGTGGGTCTTTACCATCGAACATGAGTTGTTGAGTTTCATGGATGCCTACTCAAGTTACAATCAAATTTCCATATATCTGGCTGATGAGAAAAACATTTCTTTTATCACGGACAGAGGCCTTTATTGCTACAAGATGATGCCTTGTTGGTTGTACCACCCATCTCCCCTTGTACTGTACTAGCAAGGTACTTCTATCACCAGCAACACGCTACCTCGATATGGAGAAGCTTGCCGTGGCCTTGATCACGACTTCTAGAAAACTGAGGCGTAATTTCTAGGTTCACACCATTCATGTTCTAGCCAACTTTCCCTTGAAGCAAGTGCTTCAAAAACCTGATGCCTCGGGAAGACTACTGAAATGGGTAGTAGAGCTTAGAGAATTTGACATGGTCATTAAGACTAGGGCATCTATCAAGGGCCAAGCTTTAGGTAATTTTGTTTCAGAATTCACCAACGTACCAGAAGTGGAGAAAAGTGATGGAGCCTGTTGAGCCCCCCACATGGAACCTATTCGTGGACGGACCGACTGGAGACATAGGTTCAGGAGCTGAGATGGTTCTAGTCAGCCTAGAAGGACACAAGCTAAATTTACTTGTGAGGTTCGGGTTTAAGGCTTCCAACAATGCAGTGGAGTATGAAGCACTCTTGGCAGGCCTCAGATTAGCAAATGAGATGCAAGTTAGGAAATTGCTCATCAACAGCAACTCCTAGATGGTTGTCAGCCAAGTCAATGACAGCTTCTCAGCCAGAGATAAGAGCATGGCTTCTTGCTTGAAGCTTGTGATGGACCTACTCCTATCTTTTAAAAAGTTTGAATTGATCCAAATCCCTCGTGTTGAAAATGCAAAAGTCGATGCACTGTGAAAACGTGCTAACAGCCAGGACTCTGAACTACTGACAGTGGTACCAATTGAGCACCTCTTGAAGCCCTCCATCGAGGCCCTAGATGTGATATGGCTAGAATGGACTCTCTCCTGGATACAACCCATTGTTGCTTATGTCAAAGACTAGGTCCTCCCCATTAATAAAGAAGAGGCCTACAAATTGAGACGGAGGTCAGCTCATTTTGTCTTCATTGATGATGTACTCTACAAAAGAAGCTTCTCCTCCCACTTTTTCAATGCGTGGGTGGTGGGAAAGCCACCTATATATTAAGAGAAGTCCATAAAGGTGTTTGTGCCAACCACTCTGGAGGTTTGGGTTTAACACAAAAGGTATTGAGACAGGGGTATTATTGGCCCACCTTGAAAAAGGATGCCCTTCAATTTGTGCATAAATGTGACAAGTGCCAACGTTTCTCCCCTATCCAAAGGTAACCCTTGCAGGAATAGACTGCAGTCTCCAGCCCCTGGCCCTTTTCCAAATGGGGCGTAGAGCTCATAGGTCCCCTATCGAAAGGTAGAGAAGGTACAAATTTTGCAATTGTGGCCATTGATTACTTCACGAAGTAGGTCGAAGCTGAACCACTAGCAAAGATCACAGAAGCAAATACTTCTAAGTTCTAATGGAAGAATATTATGTCTCGATTTGGAATTTCTCACTTGATCGTTTCTGACAATGGAAGGCAATTTGACAACAAGAAAGTTCAAAGCCTATGTGATGAACTCGGCATAAAGAAGCACTTCTCCATATCTCATCATCCCTAGGCTAATGACCAAGTAGAAGCTGTTAACAAGACCATCAAACATGTCCTAAAGAGAAAACTAGATGTATCAAAAGAGATATGGGTTGATGAGCTGCCTCAAGTACTTTAGGCAGTCCGAACTACCCTAGGACTCTCACAGGGAAAACCTCATTTTCAATGGCCTAGATATTGAGGCCATGAGCCCAGTCGAGGTAGGTGTACCACTGTCCCGTCACTTACACTTCAGTGAGATAACCGACGATGAGCTTTGGAGGTACGACCTCGACTCTTGATGAAAGAAGGGATGAATCTTAATTAAAAATAGCTGTCTATCAGAGAAAAATGACCAAGGACTACAACTCGAAGTTAAATAAGAGATCCTTCTGAATCAACGATGTAGTTCTCCGAAAAATCTTTTTATCCTCCAAAGAACTAGGCGTAGGCACCTTAGGTCCAAACTGGGATTTGGACCCTACAAGATCAGGGAAGAACTCTGACCCTACACCTACTGGATCAAAGACATAGATGGCAAGGCATAGTATTGTCCATGGAACATTGAGCATCTCCCAATTTACTATTAGTGAATGTACTAACATGCTAGAGGCCCTACCCCAGCTTATGTATGCAATTTTAAACTTCAATAAAATGTTGTTCTCAAAGTTGTTTGAATTTAGTGACAAAACTTTCACGAAGCCTGAAAGCCTCAAAGGAGATGTCTTGATCCCAAAGGTAATTACCTTGTTTGAACTTTGAGGCGTACGCTACATGCCTTTCCTTGGCGAAGCTGAACGCTAAAGGAAGAAGCCTCTGCATGGCTGGGGAAGCGTGTGGGCCTTCGAGGAGAGGTCTTGATCCCAACTAGTGATCACTTCGTCTGACTCCGAGGCGTACGCCACATTTCTCTCTTTGGTGAATTTGAACCAAAGGAAAAAGACTCTACGTGGTTTCACCATCTACCATGTGGGAAAGCGTGAGCACCTCAGAGGAGAGGTCTTGAACCCAACAGATGGTCACCTCATCTAACTCCGAGGCATATTCCACATGCTTCCCTTTGACAAAATTGAATGCCAAAGAAAGAAGCCTTTGTATTGCTGCACCATCCACCATGTGGGGAAGTGTGGGCATTTCAAAGGAAAGGTCTTGATCCCAACAAGTGATCACATCGTCTGAAGTCTGAGGCGTACGCCACATGCATCCCTTTCGCGTTGCTAAATGCCAAAGGAAGGAAAAAACCTCTGCATGACTGCACCATCTACCATGTGGAGAAGTGTGGACACCTCGGAGGAGAGGTCTTGATCCCAATAGGTGATCACCTCGTTTGAACTCCAAGGCGTACGCCACATTTCCTCTTTAGCAAAACTTAACTATTACAAACTCGATACGACAGTTCGACTTACGCAATCAAATTAAGACATTCAACTTACTTTACAAGTCATGTTGAGATTGGATTACCAGACTGGTTCAAGACTATCTTGTGTGATTTAGCTTACTCAAAGATCACAATGTCTTCGTTATTGTTTAAGTGTTTGACTTAGCTTTCTCTTCATTACCAAGTTCAAGTTACCAAGTTAAGTAGCTCAATCCGCTTGAAGGCTTTATGTTCATTATTGGTGCTCATTATCATTCAAGTTATTGAAGTTGGGGTATTACGTTTAAGTTCAATTACTAGTTGAAGCCCATACACTTGGAAGAAAACCAACAATATGCAATAAAGAGACAGACGAAATTGCAAAAACAAAGTTCATACATTAATTCGAAAAATCATTACAAAAGGAGGTTCTGAGGCCATTACATTACTATGAACTGAAAAGAAACCTAGACTAAACTCCTAATGGCTGGGATCGAGGTGCCTTAGTGGTTGGAGCTTTCGAAGCATCTTCTTTATCTTCTTCTTCCACCACTTCGTCCCACACTGCTTCCTCAGCTGGGGTTTGAGGCATTTTGTCCACAAATTCAAACCTCAGCTCGAAGAGGTTGTAATCTGCGTAAAGTTCATAAGCCCTCTCCATCATCTTGAAGTAAGCGTAGTTCCTCCAATAGTGACTGAAGTGCTTATAATCCTTGGTGAACTAAAAGTTGGCGATGTAATCTTTTACTGCCTTTTCCCTAGTAGCAGTATCGTCATCGACATGTCACTTTATTTGGCTCTCCAAAAAGTAGTAGGCGTCCTTAGCTTCAGCTAACTCTAAATTGGCTTTCTTCAAAGCCTTAACCGTAACCTTCTGGTGATTATTCGAAGTCTCTACCCTCTTTGTAAAAGACGCCACCTCACACTAAGACTCATACACTTTGCTTTTTAGAGCCTCAATTTGGGCCAAGGCAGTCTCCAGCTTGGCCCCCTCTTCAGCTTGTTGGGACCTTATTTCCTCTGTCTCGGTCTTTATTCATCTCAACTCTTCTTCTACAGAGGCCAACTTGTCCACTGAGGTATTATTTCTAGTTTGGATATCACTGAAGGCCTCTTGACATTCCAGTGCAAGCTCAACGCTCTGACTTATCATGGCCTTGTTAAGGTCGGCTGTATCACAGGTGGAGGTGTAAGTCTACCACTGGTCCGTCCAAAACTTGTAAAAATTCTTGACATTGTCATGGACCTCAACTGGCAACCCCTCCAGCAATGCAGGGGCCATCTCCTCCTCACGTTCGACTAATAAGCTAATGGACTTCCCTGGAGTCCTTGTAGGGCATTGCTTCTTGGCTGCCTCTTTTTTTGTCTCTTCTTCCTTCTCACACTAGACCATTTCAATCTTTGCAACCTTCATGGCAGACTCCATGAGCTTCGGCTGTAGAAGAGCATCTTTGCCAGCATGGGACACTGTGGTCCCGAACTTTCCCGAGGAGCTGCTCACATGTAGCAGCTTTTTCTTCTTCTAAGGCTCATCAAGGCCTTCTCTTTGTCCCTAACATCCTGGTTTTTGTCTTTTAAGGGTCTCCTTCTCGCAGCCCCCCTGAATGTATGCTCTTTGAGGAGGCACTCTAATTTATCCTCCATTGTGAAAGTGGCCTTGAGGATGGAAGCCATATCTGGAGTTGGATATTTTCTCCTCTTGTACTTATCTGCAAGGAGACACAAAAGTTTAAATCCTAGTATCAATGAAATTGAAATTTCAGTAAGTGTAAACACCTCTTACCCTTCGATGCCTTCAAATCGAAATCAATAAAGTATTTACCTCGATCGATGAGGTGATCAAAGTGACGAAGCTTCAAAGGGCACTTTTATATATCTTCCATCACATCGAGCTCTGCTTCGTGAAGCTCGAACCTTGTATTGAAATCTACAAAACAAGTTGCAACAGTTAGCCTAAATTTTGGAAAACGTCAACAAACATGAACAGCTTAAGATGGGTCACTCACAGGCTTCATAATACTGGGTCGAAAAGGTACATGCCAAGGTCGTGTCCCCCTCCACTGCCTGCCACTAACCCCTGACCTAGAACCACGACTCCTTCTACCCCTTGATGAAAGAAGGCAGCCCCATCACGAATGGTGTATGTGCTTCCCAGGGAGTTATGTAGTACCACCCCTTCGACTCGTCCTTACCTAGGACGCGGGGTCGGAAGAGGATCTGGAAGATATGTAGAGGCATGTCCTCGCCTAATGACACTTCCTTCCATAGGAAATACGACCCCACTAATTAGCTCCATCTGTTCGACAAAATCTGGGTCGGCGACAACATGAAATTTCTAAGCACCACCCTAGAGAAGGGTGTAGAGGAAGACGCATACCTACTTTGAACAGGTATTCACTCACAGCCACACATTCGGGCCTAGAAAAATATGCTCGTTCGTGGGTCCCAGGCACTAACATTTCTATACAGTGAGAGATAAGTACCTCTCCCTAATCTCACAAAACCTCTTTGAGGTCATGTTCGAAGCTACCCTAGAAGCCCCCAGTCCTCATAATCTATGGGCTCCTCGATCATAGTATATTGCTCGACCTTGGAGCTATTGCTAAGCACCGCTCCCTCACCTAACCTAGCTATGGTAACCAACTCCCTACCCGAATTAGACTCCATTTCAAAAATCAGAAAATGACAAAGATTACAAAAATTTTGATTTGATAAAGGAATACCTGCACAAAAATGACTAAAATGATAAAAGTGGAATGATGCCTGAGAATGAAAAAATGGAAATCGACGTCGAAAAACTTGAGAGTTTCAAAAATTAGAGAATTCGCGAAGTAAAGGGTTCAAAATGGGGGTGGTTTGCCTTTTATATGAGGCCAAAACAAACCCCCGTCGTCAAATTTAGGCCCATAAAATTTGAGCCCTTTATCTCTGATCAAATCGGAGGCGTAGAATTCAAACCATTTTTGAAACTAACGCCTCAAATCTTAATGTACTACTCATGTACCTCCCAAACGCGTCACCTTCTAGAAGCTCCAGCTGTAACCATCGTTGTGTATTTAATGTCACAGTCATACGTGCATTGGAAGTTGTAACAGTTCGACTGCCTTTTCTTGGTAACGCACGCAAACAACAAATCATTGGCACAACTATCAAAAGCAATCATCACCACACGAGCCTCGACATTTTTAGCATCCTCTTGCCTCGACCTCGAAACAAATTCAGCTATAACAAACAAGCATCGGCAGTTCAATTCTTGCCTCGGCTTCCAACGCCCATTCTACTTTGGCAGTTCAGCTTCCTACCTGCTTCGACTTAAACGTAAGATTTAGAAACTACACTTGTACAAGCCTCTACACTTCAGCATGCACGTGCCTCAGCTTCAAAACATTTTTCAACACATGATGAACCTCGACAGCACAAATTTCCTACCTCGACTCACCATCAGGTACTCGTCCTAATGTGACATTACAATTTTAACTCTAACCATGATATAAATATCTATAATTGGATTTGGAGGACTATTATTTAGGGTTCAAAAATTCTTACCCAACAAAAAATAGAGGACTTATTCGAACATTGAAGTCCGTACGTTACATAATGACTATACTTGAACTTGGGAGACTATTATTACATACTGGTACACTTGGCCGACCCATTGAGGCCCGTGGCCCACCTAAGCCAGACACATGGCATGGTGGCCGAGGCCCTAAGGCTAACGAAGAGCACACAACATCCAGAAGCAAAGCTTCTGACGTGGCCCAACTGTGTTAAAGACCAAAGTGAATTGGCCGAGGTGCATTGGCCCAACCGCGATTGATAATTATTATACAATCGTTTTACAAATACATCGTCGGATCCCGAACGTTGTCGTCCCGCGCCTTTAAGTTACTTCCACACCCTTTTTAGACCCTTTTTGTATCTAAGCATGTTGGCCTTTCACTTACGTACGCACAGGTGGGTTCGGGATCTATTATCCACGTGGCCCTAACCGAAAATGAGGTCAACACAACTATTGTTTCGTACATACTAAATCATGCTCCCTATCTGAATTGATTGATGAAATTCTATATAAGACATGGATAAAAAAAAAAAAGCCAAAATTTTCTCGAGTTAAGATTTTAGGCTATGATATTTATGAGAAATGTGCTAATTTGAATTTTGAAAGAATGCTTAGTGTTCTGTTGTTCCTTTATTTACAATTGAAGTCCATAATTTTTGAAGAGCATATTGAATCCATATATAGCGAGATATTTCAGTGTTGAAACAAGAATGGAGTTCTTATTCACATTTGTGATGAAGTCGGCATGAAATCCTAGCTAGGAGTGAATGTAGCACAAGTTTGTTGGCTTGGTTCCACTTCGTAAAAAAAAAAAAAAAAATTTAAAAGTTAAAAATGAGAGAAGTCATTAGTTATTCTTGTACTTTCGATTTTAATTTGTAATTGCATAGTTCCTTGAGACAAATCCTATTTCTATATAGTGGATTAAATATCCATGGCATGGGGTTCGTGAATATTTTCTTAAGGGATTCACCATGTTATATCATATGTTTACTATTTGAATCTTATTTCAACTATATTTTGTTACTTCAGTTAATTTTTTATTATGTTGTTGACAATAGTTGCATGCAAGTTTAATCTATAGAATAATTCTAAGACGTAATTGTGTGATTGTCAAGCTTAATTAGTTAATTTCTATGTTGCAAGACTGTACTTTGTACCTATTTAATTTCTATGTTGCAAGGCAAAGTCCTCATTTGACCTCCATTAATTTAATTTTCTCTCTCTCTCTTATTTTTGACCACACAATCTTTTATAAAACAATATTATACGTAATTAAAAAACTTTTCATTCTTTTTCAATCACCTATTCTCTAATATTCCACCCATTAAAATTTAAAATAATGGGAGCCAAACGGGGCTTAAAATGTGTTGTCAAGTTGCCAAAATGGCTTAACTATATAAGCGACTCAGAGTCTCAAACGATCACCTGAAGTCTTGGATTCAATCAAGCCCCCAAAATTTTAAGATTAATAATATTTCTACATTTTTTTCTCTTTTACTAAATAATATTAAAAACTAAAAAAATCCAATATTTAATACTCTTTTACTTCATTCATTTTTTCTCCTTGTTCTTGAAAACTCAAGATCCTATTCTATTATCATTACTATTTATACTTAACAATTTCGTTATTATAACTAATTTTAGATTTGCATGTGCCTATGCAATTTTCCATCAAATCAATTATCTTCATTTACTAGCTCTTCCATGCATTCTCATAGAAAACAAATGATGTCATCTTCTTGTCCAATAACATCATTTTCTTGTGTCAACTTCAAGAAAAAAGCTGACTTCTTATATAAGAAATAGGGGCGAACGCGGTTTGATTTGGATAGTTTATGCTATATTTTCAACTCAAGCCATTTTATACGATTTGAATTTTTTTCAAATCAAGCCAAACTATTTTATTTTTCTTACCAAACCAAACCAAACTATAATTTGCGGTTTGGTTCGATTTTAATTCGCGATTTACCTTTCGATATTATAGTAATGAATTTAACATAAGTTAAATATAAGTTTAAACAAGAACTAATGATGTTAAATGTTCAATTACATTCATATTTACCATGAAACCCATGAATAAATTATTTTTAAAATTGGTTGTTAAAAGATATTAATAGAATAAATACATCTTTCTCCATTTTTATTTACATTTTCTTGTTTGACATTCATATTCTCATAATGGTAAAGCTATTGATAAAGATAGGGTTACATTCTGTTATTACAATTTGGTTAAAACTCCTTTTGTCTTGCTAGTAAGATATTAAATAAGGATTGAACATAATATGTTTAGATGTACACAGATTGATAGAGTTTCAATTTATTCGAAATTGACGAATTTCATCCTCTAACTACTTTATGAAAGTAAAAAGATAATAATACTAGTTAGGGAACTTTAACATTTTCCCACCATCAATACACTCTGTTTTTCGTTCTTTCCAAATCACAAACAAGTTCATTAATCAACTAGGCATACAAATAATCATTTTCTATCAAAATCACAACTCACAAGTGTATAATAAATTCAAAAAATAAAAATAAAAGAAAGAACAATAGAAAATGGCTTGAATAAGAATTAAGACTTATCGAAAAAAGAGAGAGAAAGAGACAATTTAGGTAGAGATTAGTAGACTAACAAACAAAGGCGACTGGTGATTCATTTAGCAGTGGCAGGGAAGCGTTAAATGTTATGGAAATTAGAGTTTACGTTAGGGTTTCTGAAACTTCAGACGTGATTTGCTGACATAGTTTTCTTGAATTATGATTTGGATTGTTGAAAATATATTTTTTTTCATTCCATATTATATTGGAATAATTTTAGCTTAGTTTAGATATCGGGCGAGGACGTGTTGTAAACCTGTTAAATCATAGGTTAATAATAATGAATCTAATTTACTTTCTATAATTATTTCAATAGGTTGGTTGTAATTTGTATTGCTAAATAGATATTTTTTTAAAAGAAAAAATTGTAAAATTTTTAGTTAATAAAATTAATGTTTTAATTAAAAAATTTAAAAACGATTTGGTTCGATTTTGTGTGGTTCTTGAAAATCAAAACTTAAACCAAAATCACGTGGTTCTTGAAATGGTATGGTTCGGTTTGATAGAAAAGAAACCACGGGTTCACGTGGACCCGAACCAACGATTTCAACTTAGCGATTTCAGTTTGATTTGCGGTTTCGTGATTTTTTGTGTAGCCTTAACAAGAAGAATATAATATTAATATTTATTTTAGCTAATTGTATTGAAGGTGTTCGACGAATACGCAATACTCTGCACCTATTTATGAAATTTTTCTAATTTTTGTGTAATTTTTCAGGAATGCTATTTCATTTGCTGAAAATCAAGTTCCTCAATCTTAAATTCATGAGAAAGGTGACCTTTTTTTTTCTTTTTCTTTTTATAGCTTCACTGAGAATTATTTGTATCTTTTGCAAGTGTTATGCCATTGGTCCAATCAATTTTGGACATAAATACTTTTAATATATAATTAATACAATTTAATGGTGGAGCTATTATTTAATTAATAGACAATTAAATTAAATAATGGAGTCTATAGATTCAAATTTTTGTAATTTGTTAATCACATGGAGTTGTGCTTGTGAGATACAAATTACATATAATTGAATCTTAAATCGTCCGTGGTCATAAGTAATAACGAAATACGAATTTATTACGGATAGACCATCACGTGTGGCATTTCTTACTTGTGAAGTAAGTAAATGATCTCACAAGCTAAAATGTGGTGACACTTGAATGAACACGTGGATGTTTAGTTATAGAATAAAACATTAGAGACCCGCCTAGAGATTCTACATGGATAACTATTTGAGTGTTGGTGGTTAATCTCTATCGTTCGGTAGTGGGATTGGTTATTTGACTTGAAGTCGTCATAGTATCTTATATGAGGACAGTTATACTTTGACGGTATTTGATGTTACTCTGCCAATGGCTGCTAAAATGGCATCGTTCCGGTATCTCAAGAGTCGTATGAAGGTTGTGAATAACCAATAGTAAGATTATGATCTACATTTCATTCAACTAAGTTGATAACGAAATCCATGGCCAAAGCGCACTCATAAGTCGAAAATGAGTTTTCGACTTATATTGACTTAATAGTAGAGTGAAAGATATGACCGACAATCGAGATTGACACATTTTTATATCTAGTAATTGATCGGATCATATTGACAAAGAGATTATAATTTCATGGTAAACGAACGTGTTTGATTTTGTCATACCACGTGACATTTTTCATCACATGTATTATCCTGATACATTGTTAGATGTCAATCTGGGACAACGAGTATGAATTGGTGATAAATTAAAATGGTGTTTTAGTTTATCAATTTTAATTAGATCAAAATAACATTTCACGTCGTTAGGCATCGTGATCGGGAACCTGATGAGTCGCACACAAAAGGAGAACTGGAAGATTGTGATTTATCAATTAATTAATTTAACAAGTGTTGGATAAATTAATTAATTGGGTTGTTTATTTATATGCCCGAATTAATTAATTCACGGACCAGATTTAATTAAATGCGTTAACTAAATATTAGATTGGATTAGGCCAAGACCATTTGGGCTTATATAACTAAGTGATTAGGCTTTACAATTTGTAGAGAATTCATTATTCTTACTAGCACAAGAAGAAAAAATCTTAATCCTACAATCTTGTTCTCTGTGTGGATCACTATTGGAGATTGGACAATTAGACAGCTATGGGTAGCGAATCAAGATCGTTGGAACGAAAGAATAGCAAAAGAGTTTGCAGATCTTGTCAAAGGTACAATCTTTATCATAATTCCTATCTAAACACAAATGTGAATTTTGGTGGGAATTGAAATTTGTATTAATTTCCTCTGTGCATATTTAAGTAAATTCCCAATAGTGGTATCAAAGCATACTTTGTGTTTATTAGGAACTGATTTGCATAATTGAGTAATCAAATATTGATTGTACATATTTTTCTTATTTCTAGTAAGTGGAAAATTTGATTTTCGGATTAATTTTAGAAAAAAAGGTTTTTTTTTTGTTTGGCTGCCACAGCTGGCGTCGACCGAGAAAGGGTGGCATTAGGGGACATAGGCAACAGAAGACGCTACAATCAGTGGCAAGAGCCATCGCAGGATTTTCTATGCAGCGCTGGAGTCGTCGACGCCGCCAAGATAAGTGAAGAAAAAAACAATTCATTTTAGGGTTTCAGTTGGTGAATGGAGACGGAGTTCGTGCCCCGTGGTGCAATTATGAAAAATGGGTCAAGTTTGCAATTTTACAACAAGAGCCTGCCATGCAATTAAGTTAATTGAAGGACTACCTTTTAATTTTAAACTTGGGTCAAATCTACAATTTTCAAAATGGTTTTGAATATGTATTTTGAAATGGTTTTAAAATTAAATCTTTAATGGGTTTAACCTATAATTTTAATTTTGATCCAAATTAATTTTGACGTCTTTATGTTTTCGTTAAAATTGGATTTTAACTTAAATATTAAATTTTGACCCCAAATTGAATTTTATTTTACTTAGGATGTTATCCTAGATTAAAATATTAATTCAATTTAATTAGAGTTGGACTCTAATTTAGTATTTAATTAAAATTTGATTTTAATTATTCTCCCGATTATATTCTAGAAGTTAGAATTGGATTCTAATTTGTTATTTAATTAAAATTTGATTTTAATTAAATTGTCTTGCCCTAAATTTTTTTCTTGAAATTAGAATTGGATTCTAATTTGGTATTTAATTAAAATTTAATTTTAATTAAGTTGTGTCGCCCTAAAATTCTTCTCGAAATTAGAGTTGGACTCTAATTTGGTATTTAATTAAAATTTGATATTAGTTAAATATATTCACCCCAAAATCTTGAAATTAGAGTTGGACTCTAATTTTGCTATTTAATTAAAATTTGATTTTAATTAAATTCAATTGCCTTAAGTTTAGAAATTAGAGTTGGACTCTAAATATCAACTCTAATTTGATATTTAATTGAAATTTGATTTTAATTAAATAATCTCACCCTATAATTGTGGAATTATAGTTGAACTCTAATTCAGTATTTGATTAAAATTTGATTTTAATTAAATATGCTCACTAATTAAAGTAATTGATTAATATGATTAATTAATTATTTAATTGTTCCGATCCACTTGTCTAAAATAGTTTAGACGACCTTAATTGTTAGAAACTTGAAACGTGTTTGAATATAATTGTTTTAGGCCTGCGAGCCTACGAGCTCTTAATATAATTTTATTCTTGTCGTTTCATGAGCCTACGAGCTCTTAATTGTTTTAGGCCTACGAGCCCGTTATTGTCGTTATTATTATGGGCCTGCGAGCTCTTGATCGTTTTGGGCCTGCGAGTTCGTTATTGTTATTTTGGACCTGCGAGTCCAATTTCATTTAGGACTATGTGTCAACTAATATAAGATACATGTTGAAGCTGAACTAATTGAAGAAACAAGAAGAGGAAGAGACCATAGAGATGGAGCATTGTATGAGTCAATGCAATACCCCATAGGAATTGACCAACTAGTCTTCCTCATGGCTCAGACTAGATAGTAAAAGTTCATAATCATCAACACTATTATTTTATATTATATATATGTTTATTTGTATGGTAGATGCATAATAAATTATATATGATTGTATCATTGTTGATGAAACCTTTGAATGCAAAAATTCCTCAATAAAATATTAAGTCATATTTTACTTTCACCTTCCATCATTATAGTGAAAAATCAGAGTCTCAAATCGTTTCAACTTGTTGAGTCCACTCAAAACTGGTCTATTAGGAATATGTTTGACACTATGAAATATTGGATATTTCTGAATGATGGGTTCGACTTAACTAAAGTTTATCTTTTGTTGAGTACACTCAAAGAGATAAATTTTAGAGTCATATTAAGCTAACACATAAGATGTGTGAAGACAAATAGTTTTCAGCTTAATTATTTGGGAGTTGTATGGATGTATAATTGATAATAGTATCTACCCAAATGTTTTATCAAGGTTTGTTGAGTACACTCAAAGTCTTAATATAACAAATGGGATCCCAGCCCACTGGGAGTTAGGTATAGATTCCATAAATTTATGCGAGAGGGTCATAAATTTGAGTTAAATAGTGAGAGCATAATTAATTTAATAAAAGTCTATGTTAAATTAATTGATGCATTTTATATATTATTCTTTTTCTTTTTGTCATTTATATTTATTGAATCATGAGAAACCAAGTGTATCTGAGTGGCATACTGGATGTCAACAACCAAATTGAATCTTCTTGATTGGCACTGCAATTTGAGAATTGTTCTTGGACATGAGAAAATTGATTATGTCCTTGAGTAGCCCTTTCCAGAGACACATGCTAATGACTCGATTAAGGAAGAGGTGGCAACTATAATAAACACAATGATAACGATAGTACTGCACACATATGATGCTTGCAACTATGTCGCCTGAGTTACAAAAGCAACTTAAGAGTATAATTGTTAAAACATAATTCTTCATTACGAGGAGTTGTATGATAATAATCATGTGTGGAAGGATATGAAACTTCCCAACAACTATGCGAAATAAAAGAGGAATCTTCAATCAGTGCTCAGGTACTAAAGATGATTGACATTAAGAAGTGAGTTCAATCAAACTATGAACTAAGTATTGACTTAGTCTCCAATTTCTGTCAGACAGTTATTCATACTAATTATAAATTATGATATGAATAAACTCGAATACATTCTCATTGAATTGTTTAACATGCTTAAGACTGCTATACCCAATATCAAAGTTACAAGTGGGCAAGTCATTGATTCCTCTGAGGATATTAAGAGGAAGTCTAAAGAGGCTTTGTGAAAGCGTCCAATATAGCTAAGACTGTCAAAGCGAAGGACAATACCAAATCTAATGACCTTTGTTTTCATTATGGAATGAAAAATCATTGGTAGAAATATCGCATGGCTTACGTCTACTTCATGAGTTTCTTAGGTATTTGATATCAGATGTAGATCTCATATTTATACAAATATGGAGAAACGAAATAGAAGTAGACCACTGTGAAAGGGAGAAGTTGACCTACACGTTGAAAATGAGCAAAGGTTGCCTCATTGCCTGTAGGAGCATACTTCTTGCTATTGCCTTTAGGCTTAGAATTGGAATTAGAAAAATGTTACTTTGCTCCCACCATAATTGGAACATTAAATAAATTTCATGTTTGGATATGTATTGTTTTAATGTTGAGAACAATTATTGTTCATGCTTATCTTGATTAAGATCTTTATGGTATGGTAAGCTACAAATAACTTTTATATTCTAAATACTATGCATTCTATAATGAGTATAGAAGTTAAAAGATATAAAAGTGATAATCTAAATAACACCTAAATCTGGCATTGCAGACTTGGTCATATAGATGAAATGCAATTCCAATATTACATAGAGATGTATATGTGAAGTCAATTGATTTTGAATCATTTGACAAATGTGAATCATGCCTATTAGGCACAATGACAAAATCTCCTTTTACTTGAAATGGAGAAATATTCCCATGATTATTGGTCTAATACATAGTGATGTATGTAGACCCATGTCAATTAATGCTAGATAAAGTTTCTCTTATTTCATTACATGTACTGATGACTATTTCGAAAATGGCCATGTATATTTAATGAAATTCAAATTTGAAGCTTTTGAAAGGTTCAAGGGATTCAATCTAGAAATAGAGAAACAAATAGGTAAAGATATCCCTCACATTAAGATCCGATTGAGATGGAAATATCTTAAAGATAAAATTCTAGATTATTTAAGAGAGAATGAGATTCTCTTGCAGTGGACTCCTCCATGTACATTGCAACAGAGCGGTGTATCTAAAAGGAGGAATTGTAAACTATTAGATGTAGTGCGATTAATAATAAGTCATGCAAACCTCCCAAAATCGTTTTAAAGTTATGCACTGATTGTAGTATGTTGTACACTAAATTAAATCCCATCTAAGTAGGTCAACAGAACTCCATATGAGCGATGGAAAGGCAATAGTTCTAATTTATCTTATATGAAAGTTTGGGACTATAACGCTTATTTGCAGCGCCTTGAATTGGATAAGTTTGATGTTATATTCGAAAAATACATATCTGTGGGATATCCAAGACAAATATTTGGATATCAATTCTATTATCCCGTTGAGAAGAAAGTCTTCATCTCATAACATATCGTCTTCTTAAAGAAAATATTTACTCTAGGAGAGGACGGTGGGAGTAAAATAGACCTTGAAGGAGTTTAAGATTCCACAAATATAGTTGACCAAGTAGATGAATCTGAGTTTGATCCTACACCTGATGAGGGATTACTCTTGATCAGGAAGTAGAGACTCCTAAGGATATGACAGCTCCATTTAAATTCGATAGGATCATTCGACCTTGAAGAAGGTGCGAATTCACGATTACTAATCAAGTGTTATTAATTGAGGATAATGAACCTACTAATTACGCAGAAGCAGAGTCAAGTGTTGACTCAAATAGATGACATGAGCCCATGGAATCCGAAATGAACACAATGTATGAAAACAAGGTTTGAACTTTGATCGACCCTCCTGATGGGATAAAACCTATATGCTGTAAATGATTTACAAGGAAAAAGTCGATATGGATGGGAATATCCATACATACAAATCAAGGCTAGTGGCAAAGGTTAAGTGTCGACCTTGATAAAACCTTTCTCCTGTAACATTGCTGAAGTCCATTCGAGTTTTGGTTGCAATAGTTGTATACCATGACTATGGGTTAAAGCAAGCCTCTTAGAGCTGAAATCTTCAATTTGATGCAAAATCAAAAGGTTTGATTTTATCAAATATAAAAATGAATTGTGTGTTTACAAAAAGATAGTTGGAGCATTGTCGCATTCCTAATATTATATGTAAGACATATCGTTGATAGGAAACGACATTTCTATATTTCAATTGTTGAAATAATGGTTGTTAAAGGATTTATTCATGAACGTTATGGGAGAAGCAACTTTATCTATAGAGATAGATCTAGAAGATTGCTTAAATCATCTCAATTGATATAGATAAAAATCTTGAGAAGACTTTATAAGGAGAAATTGGTTTACTCTTCAGCAGTGTGTTGGAAAGATTCCAAATGTAAAATAATCGTTGGTTAATAGTAGAAATCTAATACATGACTACTTCGAAAGCAGCAAGGAGTTGCAATATGGATTGATATGTTCATTAATGAATTGGAAGAAGTTCCTAACATTGTTGATCATATGTCATTGTATTGTGATAACAATAGAGCCATCGCGCAGGCGAAGGAACTGAGCTCTGATCTATGATCCAAATATATATTAAGGCAGTATAATCTCATCAGAGAGATAATACATAAAAATAACGTAAAGAGAAGAACAAATTCCCAAAATTAATAATATTACAGATCCACTGACAAAGAGTTGTCACAGTATAAACATGATCGTCATGCAGGCTCTTATGATATTAGATACATACGTGATTGGATCTAGTGCAAGTGAAAATTTGCAAGTGTTATGCTCTAGGTTCAATCAACCTCGGACATAAATACTTTGAATATATAACTAATGCAATTTAATGGCAGATCTATTATTTAATTAATAGACAATTAAATTAAATAATAGAGTCTGTAGATTTAAATCTTCGTAATTTGTTAATCACACGAAATTTTGATTGTGAGATACAAACTACATATAATTGAATCTTAAATCGTCCCTGGTCGTAAGTAATAACAAAATACGAATATCATCATTACGGATAGACCATCATGTGTGGTGTTTCTTACTTGTAAAGCAAGTAGCTGATCTCACAAGTTAAAGTGTGGTGACACTTGAATAAACACGTGAATGTTTTGTTACAGAACAAAACATTGGAGACCCACCTAGAGATTCCACATGGATAACCATCTGAGTGTCAGTGGTTAATCTCTAACGTTTGATAGTAGGATTGGTCCTTTGACTTGAGGTCGCCATAGTATCTTATATGAGGACAATCATACTTTGACGGTGTTGGATGTTGCTCTAACAAAGGCTGCTAATACGGCGTTGTTCCAATGTGTTAAGAATCGAATGAAGGTTGTGAATGACCAATAGAGGATTTGTCACTCTTGGATAGTAAAAGATTGTGATCTGTATTTCATTCAATTAAGTTGATAACAAAATCCTTGGCCAAGGTGATGTGATCCAGGAGCCGCAAGCGTCAAGGTCAAGTCCAGTGTCAAGCTCGAAGAAAGATCCATTGATAGTCGAGGGCGATCTGATGACTTAAGCGAAGACGAAGTGAGTAAAAGAGGCAATGTGATTGCTCGTTCAAGAAACCATTGATGGAACGATGTTCGGGACGCAAAACGAGGCAATTTTCATGTTTGGGTCAAGAGCCGAATCAAATTAGATCAACTCAATACAAAGGCAAACTGGTTTCCCATGCGACCGCATAGTAGAACGAGGCTTGCGGTCGCATAGGGTGTGGCAGGGCCAATGCGGTCATAGTTCAAGTGAACTATGCAGTCACATAGTGTTATTTCGGGGACAAAATTTCCTTTTTCCGCATTTTTTTTCCATATTTTGTTAGAATTTTATTCCTAATAAAATTCTTATGATATTGGATGGTTATTTTTGAGATTCTACTAGATTATTAGTATTTTATTCCTTTTTGACTTCTATTCTAGGATTTAGTATAAATAGAAGTTTATTCCTTCATTGTAAAGAACCTTTGACATATTGATTAATTGAAAGGCTTTTAATTGCTTTCTCTTTGTTCTTCCAATTGAATAACTTTCGAACTTATCAAGATCTAATTCTTGTGGCATTCAAATCAACTGGGTTGGATTCCATAATTTTGTGTAATCAAGAGGTCCGCACATCGTCGGCGATTCGGGTTGCTTGGTTCCAGATTTATTGAATTCGAATCTAAAATCTTGCTTTGGCTTTCTTGGGAAGATTTTCATCTTGTTCGTGGGTTTCATAGCGTTTGCCTACGCGGTTTCACATCAGTTGGTATTAGAGCTTAGCTCCAATCCAAGGTTATATATCTTTTTAATTCTTGTTGACTCACTTATTCCTTTTCTGTACCGTTCTTTGAGACAGTCAGTAATTTAGAGTCTTTAATCCAAAAAAGTTATAAAAAACTTGAAAAGTTGTTTTTGGATTCAATTTGTATCCAAATCAACTTCAGCTTGTTGCGTCAGTTTTGTTTTTCATTTTTCTATCCTAATAGTTAAAAAAAATTACTGTTCATCCATATAGTGAAAAAAAATTTCAAAAAAATCCAAATTTAAAAAACAAAGTTGTTATTATTATTGTTGTTTTTGGGAATTATCGATTTCTTGAGTCAATTTATTATTTTCTGCCTAGTTTAAATTTGCAATTAGTAATTTCCTTTCTTATTTTGCGTTCTTGAGTCAATTTCTTTACTTGTCTAGTTTGAATTGCCAGTCAAATTATTCTAAATTCCGTGTTCCTGTAATCTCACTTACACCGGTTTGAATTCCACGTGATTAAATTTTTGATTGAATTCCAAAATTGTTCTTTTGGAGACTTGGTGAAAACAACGAGTGGTAAAAGGCAGAGTGATGAGAACAATCGAGGGAAAAAGTCATATTGAGTGAAATTTCGAGTGACCAATTGTGAGGCAGAAAAATAACTTAGATTTAGGATGTCTGACAGGGAAGGATCAAGTTCATGTAGAATTGAAGATCGGGTGTCCATGCTAGAGGACTCGGTGCAAAGGATTGAATGAATATGTGTAGATATGAGGGATTGGATGGACAGGTAGGATGCACGGGGGGAAAGACAAAATCCATTGCCAGCCAATATACGAAAGGGAGGTCTTAATGCACGGAGATAGGGTAGACAAAAACCTAGGATGGAGGAGTTTAGTGAATTTGAGGTTGATAGTGGGATGGATGAAGATGCAATTATGGATGCGGGTATTGGAAGTGGTAGAAATAGAGGAGCTAGGCAAGAAAAAAGAGGTAGGAATCTTGGTGGAGACGAGGTAGATGGGAATTTGAGTAACATTAAAATGATCATTCCTTCGTTCAAAGGTAGGAGTGATCCGGAGGCCAACTTGGACTATGAGAAGAAAATTGAGTTAATCTTTGATTGCCACAATTACTTGGGAGAGAAGAAGGTGAAAATTGCAGTTCTTGAATTCACGGACTATGCAATCACTTGGTGGGATCAGGTGGTGACTTTGAGGTGGAGAAGTGGGGAGCGATCTATTAATACATGGGAGGAATTGAAAATTATAATGTGGAAGAGGTTTGTACCTACTCACTACTACTAGGAGCTTTATCAAAGATTACAAAATTTATATCAAGGCTCCAGGAGTGTGGAAGATTACCATAAAGAGATGGAGACACTAATGATTAGGGCAATTGTGGAGGAGGATAGTGAAACTACCATGGCTCGAATTTTGCGTGGACTGAACAGGAACATTGTAAATGCAGTGGAACTACAACACTACGTGGAAATTGAAGACATGTTACATGTGGCAATGAAGGTCAAGAGGCAGTTGAAGCGAAAGGGGACAGCAAGGTATCAATCGGGATCTTCGGGTTCTAATTCTTCTGGGAAATCGAAGTGGGAAAACAACAAAGGGGAAGGAACTGTTGCAAGAGGAAGAATTGAGGTACCAAGAGGCAAAGAGGAGAGTGCTAGCAAGGCCATGCCAAAGAGGGAGTCACAGCCCTCAAGAAACAGAGACATCAAATGTTTTCGTTGCTTGGGAGTGGGGTACATTGCTTCTCAATGCCCAAACAAGATAACCATGATTCTGCGGGACAGCGGGAAAGTGGAAACTGAAAGTGAGAGTGATTATGCACACATGCCAAAATTGGAGGATGTTGATGAAGAAGATAAAACGGAGTATGCAGTTAATAGTAAGTTGTTGGTCACGAGGTGAACTCTTAGTGCTCAAATCAAGGTGGATGACTTGGAGCAACAGCGAGAAAACATATTCCACATGCAATATCACGTCAATGGCAAGGTATGTAGTGTGATAATAGATGGCAGTAGTTGTACTAATGTGGCTAACACTAACATGGTGAAAAAATTGGGTTTGACACTGTTAAAACATCATAGGCTTTATAAATTACAATGGCTAAATGAATGTGGAGAAGTTAAGGTGACAAAAAGGGTGTTGATTAATTTTTCCGTTGGTAGATACAAGGATGAGGTAATGTGCGATGTTGTACCTATGCATGCGAGGCATATCTTGTTGGGGAGACCATGGCAGTACGATAGGAAAGCAATGCATGATGGGCATAAAAATAAGTATAGCTTTGTGAAAAATGGGAAGTCTATCACTCTTGCGCCATTAAAAATGGTACAAGTATATGATGACCAAATTCAATTGAAAAATAAAGAATAAGCGAGAGTGAGGGGGTCAGGGAAAAAGAGAGAAAATAGTGAGGTGGCCAATATAGAGGAAAAGAGAGAGGAGCCACATGAGAGAAAAGAAAGAGAGTCTTCCGAGAGGAGAGAAAAGCCAAAACAAAATTTCTTTGTGAGAGGAAGTGAATTGAAAAATGCAATAGTTGATAGGCAACAAATGATACTATTGGTTTACAAGGAATCACTCCTCAACTTTGAGGAGAATAACACATCCCTCCCTAGTTTGTCTATTTCTTTGTTGTAGAAATTTGAAGACGTGTTTCTGGCTGTCATTCCGAATCGAAGTAATCCAAAGGAGACAAAGAAGCTTCGGCAAGTTGAGGAATTGATGAGCAAATGATATGTACGAGAAAGCATGAGTTCATATGTCATACCTTTGTTGCTAGTGCCAAAGAAAGATGGAACTTGGAGAATGTGCGTAGATTGCAGAGCCATCAACAACATTACGATAAAGTATCGTCACCCAATTTTTAGGCTAGATGATATGCTAGATGAGCTACATGGTGTATGTACTTTCAGTAAAATTGATATTAAAAGTGGGTATCAACAAATTTGCATAAGGGAGGGTGATGAATGGAAAATGGCTTTTAAAACTAAATATGGATTGTATGAATGGTTAGTCATGCCGTTTGGACTCACAAATGCACCAAGCACATTTATACGGTTAATGAACCATGTTTTACGTGCTTTCATTGGAAAATTGTTGCAGTTTATTTTGATGACATTTTAATTTATAGCAAGAATTTTGATGAGCATGTAGAACATTTGAGGTGTGTGCTTATGGTTTTGAGGAAAGAACAACTTTATGTCAATTTTAAAAAGTGCATATTTTGCATGGATAAGATTATATTTCTAGGCTTTGTAGTTAGTGTTAATGGTGTAGAGGTAGATGAAGAGAAAATAAAGGCTATTAAGGATTGGCTAACACCTAAAAATATAACTGAAGTTAGAAGTTTTCATGGATTGGCTAGTTTTTATAGGCATTTTGTTAGGGACTTCAGCACGATTACCACGCCACTAACTGAAATTGTCAAGAAAAATGTGGGGTTTCAATGGAGGGTAGAACAAGAACATACATTCAACACCATCGAAGATTGTTTGTGTAAAGTACCAATTTTAGCACTTCCTAACTTTGACAAAACTTTCGAGATTGAGTGTGATGCATTAGGAATAGGTATTGGAGTAGTCTTAATGCAGGATAAGAGACCTATAGCATACTTTAGTGAAAAGCTAAGTGGTGCAGCCCTCAACTATCCTACGTATGACAATGAGCTCTATTCACTTGTTTGAGCCTTGAAAACATGGCAGCATTACCTGTGGCCAAAAGAGTTTGTAATTCATTCTGATCATGAATCACTGAAACATTTGCGGGGTCAAGGTAAGTTAAACAAACGATATGCACGCTGGATGGAATTCATGAAAACTTTTCCATATGTCATTCGTTACAAACAAGGTATGGAAAATGCAGTAGAAGATTCATTGTCGCAAAGGTATGTGCTTTTAACTATTTTAAGTGCAAAATTGCTTGGTTTTGAGTACATTAAGGACATGTATGCTAATGATTCTGAATTTTCCAACATTTACAATTCATGTCATAAAGGGGTTGTGGATAAGTTCTTTAAGCATCAAATTATGTGTTCGTAATTGCTCTCTGCATGAATTGTTAGTTAGAGAGGCACACAGTGGGGGTCTAATGGGTCACTTTGAGGTAGCAAAGACTTTAGAAATATTAACTAAGCATTTTTATTGGCCTAAAATGAAAGTTGATGTGGAACGTATTTGTAGTCGATGCATAATTTGTAAACAAGCTAAATCTAGGGTCTTACCTTATGGACTTTATACACCTTTGCCAATACCTAGTGAACCTTGGGTAGACATCTCAATAGATTTTGTATTAGGTTTGCCCAGGACTAAAAAGGGTCGGGATTCGATTTTTGTAGTTGTGGATAGGTTTAGTAAGATGGCACATTTCATTCCATGTCACAAAACTGATGATGCCACTAACATTGCAAACTTGTTCTTTAAAGAAATTGTGTGCTTGCATGGATTACCTAAAAGTATTGTGTCAGATAGGAATGTCAAATTTCTTAGTCACTTTTGGAGGGTCTTGTGGAATAAATTAGGCACGAAATTACTATTTTCTACAACTTGTCACCCACAAACCGATGGACAAACTGAAGTAGTGAATAGGATCACGACACAACTATTACGCACTTTGGTTAATAAGAATTTGAAGAATTGGGAAGAGTGATTGCCTTTCATAGAGCTTGCATATAATAGGGATACACTCTACTACATCGTTTTCTCCATTTGAAATTGTTTATGATTTTAATCCTATAACACCTATGGATTTAATACCTTTGTCTGTGAATGAACGGGGTAACTTGGATGGGAAGAAGAAGGCTGAGCTGGTGAAGTCACTTCATGAAAAGGTGTGAGAGCAAATTGAGAAGAAGAGTAAGCACTATGCAAAGCAAGCAAACAAGGGCATGAAGATGGTTACATTCGAACCAGGAGATTAGGTTTGGGTGCATTTTAGGAAAGAGCGGTTTCCAAAACAAAGAAAATCAAAGTTGTTGCCACAGGGAGATGGACCGTTTCAAGTGCTTAAGAAGATCAATGACAACGCATACAAATTAGATCTTCCAGGTGAGTATAACGTTTCAACAACTTTTAATGTGTCTGATCTTTCTCTTTTTGATGCAGGTACAGATTCGAGGACGAATCCTTTCGAAGAGGGAGAGGATAATGTGATCCAAGAGCCACAAGCATCAAAGTCAAGTCTAACGTCAAACCCGAAGAAAGATCCGTTGATAGTCGAGGACGGTCCGATGACTCGAGCAAGGATGAAGCGAGTAAAAGAGGAGATGAGATTGCTCGTTCAAGAAACCATTGATGGAACGATGTTGGGACGCAAAACGAGGCAATTTCATGTTCGGGTCAAAAGTCGAATCAAATTGGATCAACTCAATACAAGCCAACGAAAACGGAGGCAAACTGGTCTACCATACGACCGCATAGTAGAACGGGGCTTGCAGTCGCAAAGGGTGTGGCAGGGCCAATGCGGTCATAGTTCAAGTGAACTATGCGACCACTATGTGGTCGCATAGTGTTATTTCGGGGACAAATTTTCCTTTTTCTATGTTTTTTCCATATTTTGTTAGAATTTTATTCCTAGTGAAATTCTTATTATATTGGATGGTTATTTTCGAGATTCTACTAGATTATTAGTATTTTATTCCTTTTTGACTTCTATTTTACGATTTAGTATAAATAGAAGCTTTATTCCTTCATTGTAAAGAACCTTTGACTTATTGATTAATTAAAAGACTTTAATTGCTTTTTCTTTGTTCTTCCAATTGAATAACTTTCGAACTTATCAAGATCTAATTCTTGTGGCGTTCAAATCAACCGGGTGAGATTTCATAATTTTACGTAATCAAGAGGTTCACACATCGTCGGCGATTTGGGTTGCTTGGTTCCAGATTTATTGAATTCCAATCCAAAACCTTGCTTTGGATTTCTTGGGAAGATTTTCATCTTGTTCGTGGGTTCTGTAGCATTTGCCTACGCGGGCTCACATCACAAGGTGTACTCATAAGTCGAAAATGAGTTTTCGACTTATATTAACTTAATAGTTGAGTGAAATAAATGATTGATAATTGAGATAGACACACTTCTATATTTCGTAATTGATCGGATCATATTGATGAAGGGATTATAATTTCACGATAAATGAACGAATTTGATTTTGTCATACCACGTGACATTTTTCGTCACATGTATTGCCCTGACACATTGCTAGATGTCAATCTGGGACGGTGAGTGTGAATTGGTGATAAATTGAAGGGATATTTTAATTTATCAATATTGATTAGATCAAAATAATATTTCACATCGTTAGGCATCGTGATTGGAAACCTGATGAGTCACACACAAAAGGAGAACTGGAATATTGTAATTTATCAATCAATTAATTGAACAAGTGTTGGATAAATTAATTAATTGGGTTGCTTATTTATAGACCCGAATTAATTAATTAGATTAATTAATTTACATACCAAATTTAATTAAATGAGTTAATTAAATATTGGACCGGGTCAGGCCAAACACATTTGGGTTTATATAAATAAGTTATTAAAGTTTACAATTTGTAGAGAATTCATTATTCTTGCAAGTACAAGAAGAAAAAACTTTAATCCTACAATCATGTTCTCTATGAGAATCACCATTGGAGGCTGGACAATTGATAGTTGTGGGTGGCGAATCAAGATTATTAGAACGAAAGAATAACAAAAGAGTTTGCAAATCTTGTCAAATGAATAATCTTTATCACAATTCCCATCTAAACACAAAGGTGAATCCTAGTGGGAATTGAAATTTGTATTAATTTTCGCTATACACATTTAAGTAGATTACCAACACCTTTAGTAAATGCTTCTTCGTGTGATAAGTGTTAGTATATAGATTTTTTTTTTCCATTTGACTTTTATGAATATTCGATTCGGATAGTTCTTTCATATGTTAATTTTATGAGATTTAAAATAAGATCCAGTTATTTTATTTTTTAATTTTTGTATTGAATATAATTTTCTAAGTGGCAATCAAATCTAGTGATGACAATTTACCCCGCCCCGTCCCGAATGGGGCAAAAAAACCCGCCCCGTGAATTTTTTTTTTTTTTATTATAGAGTTCATCTATGCAACATATTTCAAAATCGCTTTTTATTTAAACTTATTTTCGATCACAATTTTTTTAATATCATAATTTACATGTAGACCTATCATTTTTTCATACTTTTTATTCACACATTCTCTAAAAATCATTTTACACTATAAGTAATTTTATCCCAAAACAAAAACTTAAATTTACATAAAATAATGGCATTCTTTATTAAAAGTTCAACTTGAATGTTATCTGTATTTTATTAAACTCGAAATTAAAAAAAATTAAACGGGGCAAGAAAATTACCCCGCCCCGTCGAAGGTGGGGCGGGGTGCGGGGCGGGAGAGGACGCCCCGCCCCGAACCCGCCCCGTTGCCATCACTAATCAAATCCATCAATTTTTTATATGTTTTTCCCCAATTTGGTAGCCTTTAATTTGAAAAAATTATGTTTTGAATATTATTTTTTTGAAGAAGTCTAATTAAAAAGTAGGATTTTTTTTTTTGGATTTAAGTGTTAAATATTTTATTGTGTGAATATACGATTGAAAATGAGTATAATAAATAAATTAAAAATGTAAACTAAAGTAAATTGAAGGCCAACCAAATGGGCTTGATACTTCTTCATGTATCGGGGGTTGTCAAGGTCTTAATTTATTACGTTCTATAAGTTCAAGGATTCCTACTCAGCATGAATTCATTATTATTCTCGTCTTTTAAACCATGTAAAATATTAATATAAGTACTGCTTGGTTTCTTAAAACTCAATTTTTTCTAAAATTATTTTCAACCACACATTTCATTAAACTCATAACTTTTAAACTATATATACATTTCATTAACTTTTATCAAAATCTAATAAAAATTTTGATTTTTTTTTATCCAAATCAAACAGGGACTGTGTATTTTTCCCAATTTTCTAAGTAGAAATGAGCATTTGAACATAATTTTATGGGCTGAAAACTTAAACTTGCTGATTTTTGGCCGTGTTATATAGAATAGGTTAACGGTCACTTTATTATTTTATCATGAATTATTTTATTGTCAAAATAACTTTTTTAAGGATTAGTTTATTATAGATTTATTTTATTATCTATGTATTTAGATTAGTTTTCTAGAGATTTTTATTTTATTTATTTATTTGGAGGATGTTTCCTTTAAAAGTTGAACTTGGATTTTTTGTTGACTGGTCCTTTATTAAATAAAATTATTGAATTTTTGTATTCGATAGAAAATCGATATTTGCCGAATGAACTATTTGTTGAACAAGAATCAATTTTCAGCATTCATGCATGAATGTTTTGAATTTTGATTGTCGAATATACGGTATTAAGTCTTGTTAAGAATCAATAGGTAGATCATTGTGTTCTTTGTTATCGGTTATTTCTTGTTCAGAGTTGAATTGCATAGTATTTTTTAAGGGCCATTGGATTTGAATTAATTGATCAGAAAAAATGGAATATTTCTTATTCTTAAACATGGAACAATACAAACAATAATTAATCTTCATCATGAAACAACACAAAGAATAATTCAATTAATCAATTGAAAGAAATTCAATGGAAAACAATTTCTAACACACTTGAAAGACAAATCTTGGTCTACGTCATAATTTGTTCACAAGCAAGAATTCAGGCATGCTGCTTAAAACTTAGACTGAATCCAATCAATAGTCTTAATATCCACTTGAAATGACTTTGCAAGAAGATCATTCGCTATTGCGGGTTTTGATCCAAAAACAGCATTTGCAATCGTAATAACACCAGGGTTTTGGCTGCTAAGAGCTGCAATGGCAACAGCATTTGTATATCCGACGTTACGTTGGAAATGGACAAGGCCCACGGGGAAAACAAAAACGTCACCCTTTTCGAGCTTTTTCATGATGAGTCTATTTTCGGGGTTGGAAGTGACAAATCCCACTTCAAGAGTGCCTTCAATTACTGTCAAAATTTCAGTTGCTCGAGGGTGTGTGTGTGGAGGGTTGATGCCCCACGGTGCATAGTCTACCCGAACTAAGGAAATTCCGAGAGTGTTGAGTCCTGGAATTTGAGCCACAGTTGCAGGGGTCACTCTTGATCCTACTGCATTTGATGTGTTGCCTGGTAAGTGAAGCCCACTTAAGAAGAAATCATTGGCCTCTACGAGCTTTGGATCCTTGCATGTATGACCATTTACAAACACTGCATAAATTATAAACAAACAGAATTAAATTATGCAGAAATTAATAAAATTAGGAATATTATTATTTACTAACCAGCAAACTTCTTTTTCTTCTTTGATGTTATATAAGAAAAATGAACAGATTCAATTATGCAATTGTGAATCAATTAATTAGGCCACCCTATCTTTCGAGATAAAGGACATGAACTTTTTCTATGTCATGGGTGCCTGCCTTTTTGAAACATTTTCAATCGTTTTGGAGCTAATGTCCCTTTCAGAAGGGCAAAATCTAAATAATGTTTAGCAAAGCTTGTATAATATTTAAAATTGGTCAAATATAAATTTTATCCACACATTCACACTTTGTAACACCCACGGATGATAAGCACTTGAAAGCGCTGTCAAAAAAAGCATTAAGTATAGAGTAGTACGTGTAACTTCATGTTTATTAGTGCCAAATTCAGTGAAGCTAGCTATAGTGATTTTGCTACCGTGAAAAAATATGCTTAGACGCGCTCAATTTGGTTGAAAATTTTGAATCAGATCATGTTAATTTGAAATTCGACAATATTATATACCTGGGCCATTGGGGTCAGCAACACAAAAATCTTGAAGAGGGCTGGGGTCAGATGCCAAAACAACTGAGCAAATTGCAATCAAGATTCCAAAGAAAAGAAAATTATGGGATGCCATTTTTTTAAGTATTTGAAGATTCGGTTGGTAAGAAATGGAGAAGAAGATGATCAGTTATGAGCAGAAGATTTGAGGTGCAAAACAAACGATAATCCAAGGCTGCTTATATAGTAATTAACAGCATTAATTCATTTATTTAATTATTTCATAAATAATTGCTTATTATGCCGGCCTAGTTAACACCAATGAAGAAAGAAGACCCCGTCTTCGTTAAACCGTGTTGGAAGCAGGCCTAGACCTTTTATGTTGTGAGATAAAAAATTAAAGTATAATTTTTTTTGAAAAAATAAACAATATTATGTTAATGAAATTAATATGCATTTTGATACTTTGAAAACCTCTTATAATTATATCATTATCAATATTATTAAATGAATTTTGCTATTTGTATAGTTCTGTTTATAATTTCGTTGACATATGTTGAGCTGATGACGAGTAAATCAAATTAAATATAAGAAGTAAATAAATTGATTCACATTCAATCTAGGAAGTAAATGAAATTTAAATTTAATACAAAAGTAATTCGAAAGTAATTCAAATTATATTTAATCTGTAACAATCCTAAAATTTTTGACGCCATATTTCAAGTAAATTTCTTCATAAAATGATGTAAATTATATGAAAAATTTTATTGTGCAAAAATATTAAACGTTAAATAAAATAATTGATTTTTTTAAAGAAAAGATGAGTTAGAAACTTCTTTTAAGACGTATGTTTGACACATATTTACCTATTGTCAATATTCTTTTGTACGATTCAATATAACTTTGATATAGTTCTCGAAACGAGCTTCTAGACGACCTAGGCGATTTGTGGATTTGGATGGTATACGATAATCGGCAAATTTTGAAAATTAACTTATTATCGAAAATCTCGAAATACTAGTTTAGAAATGCCAACTTTGATGCGTCATAACTTTTGCTACAGTTGGTCTTTCGCATGCCATTAATGAACAAACAACTAAGCCATGAACACTTTGAAATGGTATTATGAATGTAATATTTTGGCCCTCACAAGCATGGTATAGTGGTAAAGCAGGAGGGTTTCACATGGAGCATTGGAGGTTCGAATTCCCGCGACAATTGGAAGGCAGTTGTCCTGTGGAGACAAAGTTATGGTGCGCTTTGTCGTCCCTCCAAGGATCCTATTTGCATGTCATAAAGGGAGGTCTACAGGGAGGAGAACCGCATCCTGAATGTCCAGTCTAAGTGTGTTTAAGCTATGTTCACATCCGGATTTACCTGAGTGGCAAATTGGGGGGAAGGCTGCCACTCTTCAGAATTAGTCGGGTGAAACTTGGACACCTGAGTTATCAAAAAAAATAAAAAAGAATGTAATATTTTGACTTCACTTGACATCCCAAAATGAGTGCATCAAAGTACATCAAAAAAGGGTCAAAACAATTATTTTCGAAAAAAAAATCAAGATTTTATTAGGATCGTTTGACCCCACATGACTTCATGCAAGTTCGCCCCTGGTTGAAAGGGTATTTTGCACGTTAATTATCGATCTTAATTTTATTTTACATTATCGGAATGCATATATTAGTGTAATAACCAATTGGATTGGGACATCGGAACAGTAACGTCAGGGACGGAGCCATGAGGACAAAAAAGAAAATATATATTGGATTGATTAAAAAAAAAAAAAAGTCATCAGGAAAAAAAATAATTCATTAAAGTAAAAATTCCCCTTAATGTTGATGATGATATGATTGCAATGAGTCTTTTTTATTTATTCATATACATCAAATATTTTAGTAAAATTGAGACAAACTTTATTAGACACCCAACTAGAGTTCAAAGAAATATAATGTGGATAATAAAAGAGATTATATAGCTTTTACGAAACTTAATTAGATACTTCTATTTTATTAGATTTAAGATTGATTAATTTAGATAAAACGTCCACGACTAATTTTGAATTGTAACCATCTTGTTGTTTAAGTTGAAAGCGCTTATTTTACTTTTCATCAAAAATGGTCGTAAGACAAAAAAATTTGGAAAATTTTCGTTTAAAATTTCTTGTAGTGTGTATTTAGAAACTGAGAGATTCACGAACATAATCTATTCATGCATTGGTGGCACCATATATTAAATTCTCATAAAAACTTCCAAGAAAATATTTCATAGAAATTGATAAGAGAAATTATCTGCAGCATATAAAAAATCCAACACAGTAAATATGCAATTGAAGAACACCTAACTTGTGCTAGACTAGCGCCAGGTGTTATTAAAGAATTAACCTGCTAGAATAGGGCTAAATCCAGGTGCTGAGGTGGCAACACCTTGACCTTTGGATCTGGAAAAAAAAGAAGAAGAATAAAAGATGTGAAATCGGGGGCTGAGGTGATTTTTGAGCCTGACACTGAGCCTAGCTCAGTAGCACGGCTGGTTATTAAATGAAAGGATTAGACTAATTGCACAAGGTCAACGACAATGACTATTTCCAGGTGCTAAAATGGCAGTTTTGATTGGCAGCTTTTTCCTTTAACTTTTTTAAATGTCAATGAAATTTTGTCAAGCGGATGTCTATATAAAACTCTACCATTGATCTTGTTCATCTCAAAATGAAAAGTATGTAATTAAATCACATACCTTTCATTGAATTTAGAGTCATATTACTTGTACAATTATTTCTTACAATATTGGTTGACAATCGTACTTGTCAAGATCACATTCATCTATTTCAAAAACTGTTTTTAAAATTAATTGATCAGATTTTGACAACATCAATGTTATTATTTATTATTGTCAACAACAATTGTATAAGTAGATTAATTCTTGCATTTATCACATAATGACTTATAGATTGGTGCTATAACATTACTAGTACTAAATAAATTATTGCATGATAATACGTTTGTACATTTATATCTTTCATCATGTTTAATGTTGCGAGTTATAATTGAGTAATCATTTGAGCTTGCATAGCAATGATTTATGCTAATAAGATTATTGGACTGAATTTCTTGGATTAAAATCATTATTTGAGGATTGTTAATAAGTTACCGATATATTAGTTACATAATAATGAATACTTAAAACTCATTTGATAATGAATAAGATATGTGAACCTTACCTATGAGGCAAAATGACCAAGTCATAATTTACTAGAAAATGAGAAATGACTGTTATATTAAGAAGTTAACCTATGTAAATTATCGTCAAATGTGTTCTTTCTTATTTCATCATGTTTACATATGGCTGTGAATCTGTGATAGTCATAATTATAATAATGAAGTTTGATTATGAAGTTTTTGAAAAGTTCAAAGGATTCGAAAATGAAATAGAAGTTTAAAATGGTAATAACATTCTAAATTTAAATATTATCAAAGTGGAGAATGATTTAGGATTACAAGATTTTATTAAGAGAACCTGATGCTCTTGTAGGAAACTCAATGATATATATGATAATAATATCATAGAAATATATACAATATATTATTGTTATTTATCACCTGATTTTTGAAATATTTTTTTAAGTTTGTTAAATTTGAAATTGTATACTTAAACGATTGTAATTATGTATTTTTCCCGGCGAAGAATCAATACAATAAGAGATTTTGCCCATGTTTGGGCTTTATTTCTAATTTCTAATTAAAATCTTCAGATAAATTAGATAATTGCTACCAAATAAAAGGTGCCAGAGGATGGTTATGCCAAAAATGAAAGCATTAGTTCGTAAAAAGGCCATAGTTGGGGAATCATCTTTGCAAATTACCCAAATTTGGGTTCTTACAAAATTTTAGCTATCATTTGAGTCACATTATTGTAAAAATAAGAATGAAAAATATAATCGTTATGAACCTCATACAAGAGATAAAAAAAATCAAATATGGTGACTTGATTGATGGATAACGTCATATTTTTCATTTTAATGAGAAAATAATAGGGCTCAGACAAAACTGCCTGTTTGGGACTGATTTTGAGAATTGAGTTTTTGATCCTTAGAAAAAAAAGTGAGGTTTATCTGTGAGAGAAAAAATCAAATATAATAATTGAAATAGTGAAATAACGATGAAAAAATAAATTTTTTAGACCAAAAAATTACTTTCAAACAGGTTGTAAATAAAAGTTTTAGGAAAGGCCAGTAGAAAAGCTGCCCTGAGGCGGTGTGGCGGTGGCAATGAAGGACACGTCATAACTGTGACCATTCTTCAACACGTGTATACCAATTTCTTTTTCCGATTACAATGGATTCCTGTTGATATGCTTCGACTCTGTCTTTTTCCGATTACAATGGATTCCTGTTGATATGCTTCGACTCTGTCTCCCTGGAACACGCACGCGCAATACTACTAATTTGATCAATGGAAGGGTCTGCATTAGTGAGGGCCAAGGTATGTTAATTTTAGTAGATAAACGTTTCCACTTTTTGGTCTTCATGACCGCAGTCCCACCGTTATCCCAATACAGTGTAAGAATTGTGCAGATGCAGGCACCACCTCAACGTCCATAAGGAATTTCTAAGTTATACAGTCGATTTAGGCCCTGTTTCGTACACATTAATGTAAATTTGAGAATGAAAAATATAACCGTTATGATCTCACATAAGAGATAAAAAGTTGAATATGGTAGCTTGATGTGATGGATCACAACCATATTTTTCATTTTAATAGAAAGATAATAGGAAACAAACGGGGGCTTAATAACTTCACAGGCTACCAAACACTTGGCATCAATGGTAGAATCGGCAATGCATGGTTGCTTGATATTTCTCCAAATAATGGTCCCACCATCAAACGTAAACAACAACACTAAATTTCGATGTTTATCATTTAAGATTTTCTGTTTTAAGTCCTTGCTTTTCCTATTCTGTCAAAATATATATTCAACTCTGGGTACACATACTAGTTTCTGTTAGATCTATTGTAATAAGACAAATTATCAGACAATTTATAAAATGAGTTTCCATAGTCTGCACTATTCAAGTTCTTGGACTTTGCTTTTTAGTGTCTGAAATGATATTTATTATATTATTTTGCTGATATTACTGTTTTATATCAGAGCAATAGCTAAAGCTACTTTCAACACATGAAACAAAAAAAGCTCTGGAAAGCTATTGAGTGGACTATAAAATATTCTTCACTATTCTCATCAAGGAGGGAAGGAAGCTAATCTTGAGGGTAGTACAAATTTGACACTGGTCTTATCTTCATCATTCTATTGGGATTTGTCACGAGGTTGTTCCTGCTTCTTTGCTCTATTTGGTTGATGCTCCATATGGTCAAGATCAATTTCTTCGTCTTCTCATTATTGGTTTTCTTAATGCTTATACAGATGCCACCAAAAAGAAAGTTGAAGCACGTACCACCAATAGCATTTGTTGCTACTCCAAACTCCAGCAATGGGAGTCCATCTCCTCGTGGACAAGGGCAGCAGTCTAATTCATTACTTGTTTCTGTTTTAACACCTTCAACAGCTCATTCTGGTGTAAACACGATAGCTCAGTCTAGTGTAGATCCTACTGCTATTGCAGAAACTCCTGACAAGAGGCTTCTAATGGTTTGTATTTAATGCAAGCTAAATATGTTGTAGACTGATTCTTGCTTTTCCATCACTATTAGAATAATATAGCATAAAATTGTAGATCTGGGATTATTTGGCATCACATTCTTTAAGTACTTTTGGTATTTTAGCATATCATGCTCTGTCTTGAATGGATGAAATTACGTGTAATGCTGTTTCTTTATGGATTATCTATGTAGGTTAAGATGCTTTCCATGAGGTTATTAAGAACATGAAAATTGTACACAAAATTTAATTGAATGTATGGCAAGTGGGATTGTGAGGCCATTGACATTACAAATGGAAATTGTTTACGGTCTAAGTTGCACACCTAAATTCACATGATACATGATGATGATAAAGTGCAAGTATATTTAATACTTAAAAGAATTGTGCTATGGTTAAGATGATAGTTTCCTTCACCCGTTTATTATTCAGCTAGGCAGCAGTAGAAGTACCATTGATGAACTAGAACCTGGTAGTCAGTGTACCCTTTGTTCCAAAACACCAGGAAAAATGGAGTACTGCAGCAAGTTTAATGGAGTTACCTTTGCAAGTACTAAAGTTGATGATGATGAAGTAGAAATGATGTTATTAAATGATGTTATTATCTTCTTCCATTTGAAATTGTAAGAATTTACATCGTTTGGGAGAAACATCAATTACCTTTTTTGCACCATTTGGTTGTTAGATTTATAAATTCAACGTCCAAAATATGTGTCTCGGTACACCATTACCGACCAACATTGGCCTCTAAAGGACTGGAAATAGCGACCAATATACTTAGTCACTCAAAATATAATTTTTTGGGTCGCTAGGATGAACTTTTTTCCAAACCAAATCGTATAATAACGTTAAATATAGAGCGACCATAATTATGTTGACGCTTATAGCGACTTTACTTATTTGGACAATGATTTTCTTCGCTGACGGTGAATTAGCGACTAACCAACAACCACTATTTATTGGTCGTATACATTTTCGAAGTTCTCAACAAGACAAAATTTTCAAAATCATAATTACATAATATAATAGTAACATAACTTAAATTTTATCTATATCTTTATTAGATAAATGTTTTAACTTTCGTACAGGCCGGTGTTCTTAGAAAAAGAAGTCTAGTGAATGTGAATTTGCAAAGAGCATCTGACCTAATGAATATTAATGAAGAAAGCACTCTGTTAGGTTGACAATGACATTGAGAGACGAAAATTAGAGAAGCGAATTGGATCCCAATCAAATAAAAGCCTTTTTTAAAAAGAAACTAAACAAGTTAATAAACTAAAATGAAATAAAAGATTTTTAAAAAAGAAAAAATAATAATAATATGTGTCTAAGCACAGTAATGCAAAGTGTTTTGTCTCGTCTCGCGCCCAGAAGCTCTAAAATTGAGTGAATCTTATTATCAACTGACTTTTAAAATAAGTTATATATATTTTTTTAATGGATAAATTATAGCAATGGTTCCTCCTGTGTTGCTTGTAGCATTTTTATTCATATTGTTCATTTTATAATATTTTTATCTTCAATCTTTGAATATTTAATGGGGTTGTCCTAAAGGACAATTTTACTCCTTAATTAGCAAGCTCATAGTCCTGTCATTGTTTTTTAAATGAAATATAAATAGTTAAATAGAACTGAAAATTATGGTAGTCACCCCTCCTTGCTGTGCATTTTGGGAGAATGAAAATGAGATTTTTGACCGTTGGAGCACAATGTCTAAAATCAACTGTGAGAGGCAAGTCAAAAATGCCATGCCATGTGGGGTCTTCAACGGCTCTATTTTTTCTAAAATTGGAGAGAAAATGTGGCCCAAATAGCAGATAAACTTATTTTCCATCCATTCTACCATTGGCCAAGTCACGACTCTGTAAGACTTAATTTAACTATGTTTTTGACCTTTTCCGTTAAATACACTGTACACTACTATTAAAGAAAAAATAAATAAAGTTATATATTTAACCCACTTGCCCCATCGTCCGTGTCATTGCGTCATGTTCTACCTCATATCCAAGTTCCCTATTTATGAGAACACTGGAAAAAAAAAAAAAAAAAAAACCTCGATCAGATTAAAGTAAATCACAAGTGTAGAGAAAAATACTACCTCGTGTTTATCTTACAGACGCAGGAGAATTTCGACGTGGACAACCAATCCTTAATGACGATCGGGATTTCATTCCCATCTTTATCCTACGGATGCTAGAGAATTTCGACCTCACCTTGTATGTGATTAAACACACATGGACCACAGATCCTTATAAAAACATTAGACGAGAATTAAAAAAAAAAAAAAAAAAAAAAAACCTCGATCAGATTAAAGTAAATCACAAGTGTAGAGAAAAATACTACCTCGTGTTTATCTTACAGACGCAGGAGAATTTCGACGTGGACAACCAATCCTTAATGACGATCGGGATTTCATTCCCATCTTTATCCTACGGATGCTAGAGAATTTCGACCTCACCTTGTATGTGATTAAACACACATGGACCACAGATCCTTATAAAAACATTAGACGAGAATTAAGACGATCGGGATTTCATTCCCATTGTCACTTCACCTCACCCACTTGACCTAATATAATTGCTATGACACTAGATTTCTTCTAGTGGAATATTTATTAAACTCATTTCTATGAGATTTTTCTTGGAGAAAACTATTTCAAATTTGATAATAGAAAGAGGCCATAATATTTTTTCGACATTTTTCGAACAAAACTTAACTATTTCCCTTCTTTGGAATGATTGCAAAGCAGAGAATAGCAACCTGAACTTAGGAACGTTGACAAATTTCGTTGAAAATTTTGCCCAGCACTGTCAAGTTCCATCAGTTTTAAGCTATTGTTGCTTTATTCTTATATCTCATCTATCGAATTCTCATCAACGCATGTTTTATATAAATTGCATAAGCTATTATGATCATCAATATGCAATATTAAAATTTAATCGAAAAGTTTTGAAGTGGTAGCGTGAAACTGTGAAAAGTTGTTCCGATTAGACTTCGGTGTTAGAAAGTTGTGGAAAAATTCTTACTGTCTTATCGTCGTTATAGCCACCTCCAACTATTGTAATTATAGGGAGAAATGGGTGACGAGATTTATTTTCAAGGTAGAATCAAAAAGTTAACAATAAAGCCATAAATATGGAAAAAGCTAAACAACTGGTATTGATGTGACAAAATGTAAGTGAGCCATTCTTCTTCTTTTTCCCATCTTCTAATGATGTCGCATCGTGTATTGTCTGTATGATTTTTCTATCGAGAAATTCTGTACTTGTAACATGATTCTAAGGTTAATTACAATTACATTTTAGCTTGTCACCAAAAGAGGGTAAAATCCTCCCATATAGTTGCGGTGTAGAAATGATAGAAAATTTCTATAATATATATTATATTTTTTAACACATCACACAGTTGCGGGGATAGCTCAGTTGGGAGAGCGTCAGACTGAAGATCTGAAGGTCGCGTGTTCGATCCACGCTCACCGCATTTTTCGTTTATTTCTTTTTCTTCCCATCTACCAATGTCTGCATGCTTCTGGTGCAAATTACATTTTTACCCTACTGAACATAGGCCACTAAAAAACTAGGTGATAGCGTTCTAGTTGTATTGAATAAGCGTTTTGAACTGGATTTTTCTACAAATTTGTGGAACATATTGAGCTAAGATATTGAAGATGAGATAGACAATCCGCCCGAGCATGAATATGACCCTAGCACCCATCTAACGAACTCAAGTCTTCGATGGAGAACTAATGTTCAAGCCGTGCAATGAACTCATCAATGCCAGAACTCTTTGTAATGTCGTCAACATAAACACGAACAAAGATGCGACACTAATATAAAAGCCTAATAATCATTTTTCATGATTGATTGGCAATATTTAAAATAAATTTTAAAGGGAAAGATATTTTATTTTGGCCTACAAAAGTACACTAGTTAGAAAAAATTCATAAACATAAATGACTTTGGAATAAGTTGCCAAGTACCATTTCGAAAAGTGTTAAACTGTGTCAATGAGTGGAAAACATTTGTTAAAATGTGTCAATGAGCCGAAAACATTCTCATTTGAAATTAAAGAGTGAAAGTTTGACCATTATAAACAATATATCAATTTTTTATTTTTTATTTTTTATTATTAATTTATTTATTTTTATTTTTATTTTTTTACTTTTAATTTGGAGGAACACTTATAGGCTACACTAGACAAGCCATAAGCCATAGGGTAGCGTAGTATATCTATAAGGGTGGATATGTTGGATAAATTAGTGCATAATTTATGTTCGATAATTAATTATTTACGTGTCAAATATTGTATAAAGTTTCAACTTATTGAAATCAAGATACGTGAATTAAAATACGATCAAATCATGTGACTTACTAAAACATAGAAAATAAAATAAACGAAATATAAGATTGCAAATCTTTTTGAAGTTGATGTCGTCCCCTGCACTAGTGCTAATATAATCACATGAGTGACTATCTTCCAAAAAATAATGTTTTTTTTTTCCAAAGTTTGTTGGACAAACCAAAATGTTGGCAATATTCTTCACAAACAAGATAGAAACCAATTAAAATTGTTTGGATGAAATATTATTTCTGAAAAAAAACATATAGACCGAATTTTTATTTCAGAAAATAAAAAGAATATAATATTTAAAAAAAAAAACAGAAGAGAGAATTAGAAATAATTTTTTCTTGAATTGATATGGTATAGGAAAATTGAACTTAGTGGTGTTTTCATATGGATTTTCAAGTGTCGTTTTCAAATGGTGCATCTTTAGATATAGTTAGGGCAATGTTATTTTCATCCACATTTTTTTGTATATCTATTTCACTCTAAGTTCATCCCTATTAAAATTTAAAAATTAAAAAATATATATTATTTACATTCACGTCATATTCCATTATTGTCCTTATTAAATGTATTCATTTAAAACCATACATTCACATGGATTTTATATATTCATCCTACTTTAAATACACCTCTAACACTATAGATCCACTATCACTAAAATCATAAACTCTTTTAAACTAAATGAATGAAATAAGAACAAAGTTGAATTGATTGAACATTAAATTGACATATATTATTCACTTAACCATGTTAACAGTGTTTATTAGAAGTTTTATCATTCTTATTCATAAAACTCAATCCATCAATTGGCAAACCACCATAAATTAAAATCTAAATTTCTAGAGAAAGTATACCGAGTAACATTTGGAACTCATCGTGTTTGGACTAGGATTGGTTTGCTTCAATCATATCTTTGTGGTATGCTTAAATCCAAAATTGCAAATAGAAAAACATCAAATATTCAGATAAAAAAAGGCTTAACATGCCCGAATTTCTTATTTTTTATTTAGAAAAATATGTTTAACATAAATAGCAAGTAGAAAATATCGTATATTAAATTTAATTTGTAAATAATTCATCAATGTGAAATAAAAGAGGCACAAATCCATGCCGATAAAAATAAGGGAAAATTTCAAAAGTGAGAGATTAAGTATGGTATATTTCAAAATTAAGAAAAGAAGTTTCAAAATTCAAAAATCGGATTTTTATTAAAATTTATTTATAATTAAATTATTTTAATAATTTAATATATTTATGTCACAATTTTATACAATTTGGTCACAAATTAACAATTTAATTACTAATTTATTATTCTTTGATCACAAATCAAAAATTTTATGTCACAAATTATTTTACGATCACAATTCAAAAATTTTGTACGTCAAAGTTTGTTCATCGGTCACAAATCAAAAAATTAATTAGTCAGGGATTAAATTCTAGTTACAACTTATTGATTTATTAGTCACAACTTATTTCTCGGTCAAAAACAAAAAAAATTATAGGTCACATATTATTTTTCGATCACGAATAAAAATTTTATATAGGTCACAAATTATTCATTGGTCACAGAATCAAAACTTTTATTAGTCACAACTCATATATTCATTTCAAATTATTAATTTAATTGGTCACGAATAATTTTTTGGTCACAACTTAATTAATTGTAAGTCACAGTCGCAAATTTTAGGTCACAGATTATAAATTTAGTCACGATCACTATTCGACCACGTATTATTTATCGATTACAAATTAACAATTTACTGAACATAACATAATTGGTCACAAACAATCTTTCTACCCACTACAACACCGCCAACCACCACTTCGCCAAATCCTCCACCACCACCGTCAGCTTCACCAACGCCAACACCACCCAAATTTCCATCAACATACGACCACCACTACTCCAATAACCAAAAAAACACCACCACCACCACCACTACTACCCACACTACCGCACAACTATCACCACCCTATTAACCTGTAACAACACCACCGCAACCATTGTCGCCAAAACCACCACCACAGATCCATCAAACCGCAACCCACCACAGATACACCATCATTACCAAAACCTAACACCGTACTGCACCTCACCGCCAGATCCACCATCGCAACCCATCGTCAAACACCACCTATCACTAGATCCACCGTCCAACAACCACTCCTACATAGATCTATCCACCTTCATCATCATCAACAATTCCATAGCCCAAAACCAGTCGTGCGATGACACACATTGCTGTTCAGATCCACTCGCAGAGGGCGTAGTTGCTGCTAGAGGTGACACTCACTCCACTATGATGGTTTCATCGTCACAGTGTTGCCGGAGTGAGTGATTCAGTCGTCAGAGAAAAAATAAAAATGGGGATAAGAGAGAGAGAATGATTGACTTGGAATGAAATGATTTATTAAATCTTAAATGTCGAGAGAGAGAATAAGTGAAAAGATTAGGGTTTTCTGATTTTTGAATAGTAAAACTTTCCACCTGATTTTGAAATATGGGATTTTTAATGTATGGTATTGTGTAATTTCCACTAAACATAATATGATCAGGTAACTAAATTTAGCAAACACACAAAAATAAATAAATTAATAATAACAATAATAATTAAAGACCACAAATTAGAAAGAGTGCCTGAATCAATCACAAATTTAAAATAGCGATAATTAATTTTGTTTAAATTTAACATGTCGCAACTTGTCCAACAAATAATAGTAGTGTTATCATTGATTGTTCTTATGATTTATCCAAATCAATTATCTCTCATATAGATACATCTTTAACTAAAGACCTAAAAAATTGAGTCCTAGCATGATAGGGTGCAGCCCAGCCCTCTGTACATGAATGATGATCGTAGATAGACGAACAAGCCATTACTTTTCTAGGCGGCATTGGTCCACAAGTATGCCAATATACTGCACACAATTACATAGAAAAACATAAGTAGAAATATCACTTAGTCAATTAAAATTTTAATTTAACTTAATAGATATTTATCGAGATAAAATGGTAGCCATTGACCAATCCAACTGCAACAATCTTATGATATGCAATTGAAAGTGATTCACCACAAAGTGGAAGAAATGTGAGACGTTGTTGTTGGCTTAAATGAATAAGAATAACCTCATATTTTGAAGCAATAACATGACCCATATTCAGCATGGTCATCCAATATTCACGACTCGCAAAACCATCAAAATGAGAAAGCGAAGGAATCAACTCATGGACCATATCATGATTTCCATAGAGTCTAGAATAATCATAAAAATGATATTTAAGCTCTTTTATTAGGTCTTTTCTGACCAAAAACCAAATTTCTTCAACTATACCTATACTACTAGCCACGGCCCTAAAACCACAACTGCCATATGAGGCTACATCCTTGACACCAACTATATAAGGTCTCAAGCAAGTAGGAAATGAATCAAAATGACCCATCGACTTTGATCCACGTGCACAATACACCTTTTATTTTTGCCAAATTAGAGGTTGGATTGATAGTGTAGGTTGACTTAAAGGCGTAATGGGACTATCCAATTGTTGTAAGATATTATCTTGTCTAGATAGCTCTAACTCAAAATACAATGGGTCTTGACAAATAGATACATCAATCTTTGAAGATGGACGGCCCTTCGTCTTAGTTTTGATGTGTCAAAATTGCCTTTGGAGAAAATACGATCACTCTTTGGAAGATCTGTGCTGGACGGAGAGTAATTTTGGCAGATTTTCCCAATTTTGAGATGATGAATTTGATTTAGAATGTCGGACGGAAGAAAACAGTCGACGTATCTCACCCTAATTATCCGTTGTTGGTGAAGGAGTTCTTTACGAACAACGCTGAACTTGATGAGGTCGTGTTATCTCAATTACATAATATATTATAGGTTTGGGATAGGTAAATCATATTCAGCCTTGAGATCATTGACAGAAATTACGGGCAAACCCAAGATTAGATTGCACCACTGTTGCCAAGCATGATATGCAGATAATTACTAAGTATTTATTCTTCCAAGGTGATGCATGGCATCCAGCCACTCGGTAGTACAAGCACAATCAGCTCACTAATTCCCTGGTCATCTTATATATGTTTATGCATTACAACATCGACCCAACCTCGCAATGGATGAATACAAGTTACGGTAGGGCTCGACTTACACCACAGGTATAAGATTTGGATTATTCCATATGTGTTGAATGGGGGTATCGAATGATGTCCCCCCCCCCCCCCCCCAACAATGCATGTGGGCCTGCGTGAATTTAAAAATGTCAACATGTGGTTCCCACCCCTGTTGTGAGTAGTAGGTAAAAGATTCCATAAAAAAATTTGTATGTGTAGCATTATCCGTAAGATTAAGCAAAGGATCTGTCTTGCAATTAATTAGGACTTGGAATTAACCAGAAATTAAAATGGAGGACTAATTTACACACGAAGAGGAATTTTTAGCCATTGTGCGATTCATCTGTGATCTCAAGCAGGATTTGAATAACAGAAAGTAAACTTACTACCCTATGAGATCACAGCTCTACACCATATGCAATCGCATAGGGTAAAGCGAAGAAATTTTTCCAGGATTTTTTGATTTCTTAGTTCGACTCAAAATTTACAAAGTAAACATCTTTGGACTCTTTTTTTTTTTTTAGGAATATTTTAGATTCTTATAAATAGTTTTCATCATTCAGTTTTTTGGGACATACAATCGGAGAGAGAAAAACACATCAATAGACAAAATTTTTATGTCGATAACCTTAGACCAATTAATCAAATATTGATTAATATATAATTGATCGAACACTACTTGCATACGCCTCTTTTATTTAGAAACAAAATGTTCCTGAAAATTTTTGCTCCCATTAGACCATTTGTCTATATGCATTAAGTCATCACTCTCGGCCTTCAAGGGAGGGTGATCTAAGGGACCCAGACTTTAGATGATTAGATCTCTTCTCTGTGGTGGTAGGTTTCTTTCATATGAAGATCAAGGAACAAAAATTAGGGTTTTCAAGATTTTGGGCTTAAATAAGAATATTCTTGGTGTAAGATTCTATTCTTTTCTTCGTTTTTGACTTGAAACCCGATAATAAACTCTATTCCTTTTAGTTATTTTCTTTTATTAGTATGAGTAGCTAAATCATCAGTTAAGACAAACGATATAATCTGTGTGATATTTTATTTAAATTTTCAAGATTCTCCTAGTTTAATTCTTCATGTGTTGGTTTTATCTATGAATTTTAATAATTTTAATTAATTGGCTACTAACTCAATCAATTGTGAATTTGTAACAAAACGAGAGGTAAGTTATAGCTTTTGACCTTACGGTAAAATTTGATAATTTGAATAAAACGGTAGAGATACTCTTTTATGGTTAACACGGTTATTAATATGATTCTTAGAGATTGAATGCATTTGGTTAAAATTAATTTGGATTCACATTGAGATATAATGAATTGACTTAGGTAAATATGATTGATTTGAACTTGAAATAGGTAAATTGATTAGTTTAGAAGAATTTGACTGAATAATACAATAGTAATGAATCTTGATATGTGATTGAAAATGATCACGAGATAAAATCGTAAATACTAATGCTCACATTCATACTTAAAAACCTAAATTCTAGTAAATTGTGTGTTTTTAGAAAAAATTAATATAATAAGATAATTTAGGTAATTAATTAAATAGTATTCTTCTTTTTTTTTTTTTTTTGTCAATAGGACTTAGAAATAGTAAATTAGGAATTAAATAATAGCATTCGTGAAAACAATCATTTAAACTCATAAAA
>NC_036252.1:17839452-17839744 GCF_002742605.1 Olea europaea var. sylvestris | reverse complement strand
CAACATGAAATGGTTTGAGGTACTGTAGCCCGAACCAGTACTCCCTACATCCACCCCATAAATCTACTAAATTACTTATTCATGATACCACATACTTATGGTAGAAAACATTCAACAATAAACTTCGGAATTTGCTCAAGTTTTTTTCTTGTCTTTGTCGTCAACGGTCCGCTACACCATAATGACTTGTCAATACTCTTTAGAAAATATTTCCATTAGCATACTCCAAATATCAAAATGAGCATCGTCGAAGCGATTAATTGCAGCATGCACAAAAGATTCAGAGGCCATT
>NC_036252.1:17817783-17839428 GCF_002742605.1 Olea europaea var. sylvestris | reverse complement strand
AGCTATAAGAGGGAATATAAAGAGCTATAGCTTCTACTTTTCTTCTCTGTTTGATACCAATATTGCAAATAGAAGAACATTAGAAGCAAAAAGATAAGACTAAAAGGAAACTAATGCCATAGAGCCAATACCCAACGGAGAAATGCATGAAAGAAGAGTTCCCAAAAAGAGAATTTTGAGGCCAAAATTATAATCCAAAGATAAGAACATGTCTCGAATAATCTACAATCCTCGTTTCCCCGATATCCAAACTTCTAAGATTTCCTATACTTTTCAGTTCCTGAATGAACCACTTTCAGTTCGTCTTTGATGTCCTCATTTGCAAAGGAATCCTATAAAAGTAACAGTTCTATAATAAAAGTCAAATTCATATATGCAAAGAAAAGTTTATTCAGTATCATAATGCTGAGAACCATTCAATTTCACTATCAGCTTACATATTTATGGTTTACACAATACTTTAAAGCCAATATTTTCTCGTTGTGATATAACATTTGTACACATGCTGAATATAACCCGCTGTAAGGAGAATCAGTACAATGTGAACTGGTTATTCAAGGACGATGACTCATGACTCCAGTTAAAATAAGTTTCTCAATTTGACGGATTAGAAAACCATAAAAAGGGATTGCTGCCACGTGTATGTAAATGTTCAATATTGAATGTCATGCAGGAAGAAATTTCAGACTTTCCGAATTCATGTTTATAAGGTTTCAGGTCCCAAATTTTATTGAATATGTACATTGGGGAGGCTGCAGTTCCAATTTAACATGGATAGGTGTTAAATGTATCAAACCTGTGAGTGGTGAATCAAATTTCCAAGCATTGTTTTAAACATTCGATTCCTTGAAGCTTTTTCTTTGTCGACCCACAGCCTTCACAAAATAAACAGAAATATGAATGCTTTGAACCAAAGAAGCTAAAATTCCACAAAATTGTAAACGCAACAGTAATTACGACATTTGTATGTGTACATCAGCATTTAAGAGCTAGAGAAAGCCACGTTTTACCTCAAAACCTCTGACTGCTGGTTGATTTCATTCAAAACAGAACCACAAGATAGGGGCATCTAATTTATCGATACTAGAAGATTTAGGAGCCTGTAGCCTTTGGTCCCACCACCACAAGCAAGAATACAAGTCATGCAGCTTCTAAGCTGATGTAGGACTTTAGGTTGGTCATGTATCTCATTATTTATCATGAGTCTCCCTCCTTCCAATAATGGATAAGGAAAAAATATTTAGAACTTTCCCTCATGAATATTGAAGGCATGTCTTTGAATAGAAATCTGTGAGAGGTAAGATGAACTAGGCTCTCTCAGAACGGACAATAAGTTAATGTTTTGAGCACAAAGGCTGGTCATTACAAATATAATCATCATATAGCAAATTTGCTTCTATTTTGAATAACTTGTTGTACATGTTCGTTAGTTAGTTAGTGGTCACCTTTTTGAAGTAAGTATTTGTTCATTTTCACAAAGACATTCCGAATGTAAGATACGATGTTAGCACAAATATGCAAAAGAACCCAATTCCTATGGTGATGAATATGAGCCCAGTTGAAATTCTTGGGAAGTTATACACTTTGGTGTATTGATAAGACTATTCACTATTGCTTGAAGCTTGATCTCTCCCCCGAGTGAACCATATAGCCAAGAGAAACCATGAATCCACTCATACACTAAATCAATGTTAAGAGTGAGAGTGAAAAGGTAACCGGAGGAGACAGATATGGCATTAGCTTTAATCAATGAGTGGCATCAAATTTCAAAATAACTTTCTAGCAAGCATATTTTAGAATGTTAAATATGTATATGCAGTACCCCAAGAGTTAAAAGATTGAGGCATCAGAATAACATGCCTGAAACCCGGGCTTCCGTTTGACAAATGACCGGCTATTTTCTTCAACATCACCCTTGGATATGGCAGTAGATTTGGCAAGCTTAGATGAAATTCTTTCCTTCGCTGCTATGGAGAAACGAAGAATTGTGGGATGCACTGGAGCAGCAGCCTTTTGATGAAGACGTATGCTCACATTATCAGCAGTCGTTAGAAATCCCTTATTTGGACCATGTAACCATTTCAAGATAAAAATGCAATGACACTTTTCTTTACCTCTCACAAATATGTGTTTCTCAAGATGTACCTATCCAACACAGGATGAGAGACATTGAATACACCTATAGAAGTCCAAAAGAATAAATTCATAAGAAACAATAACAATCTAAAGATCACTGTATTAATGAAATTCTCACTTGAAATTTCAAGTCATCTGATTGAACCTACCAGCTTAGTTTTTTGAAAATTAAAAAACCAGCACATAGGTTGGGTTTCGGCCCAGACGCTTGCCTGTATATTAATACAGAAACAGAAAGTATAGAGTCGAGAAGGAGCATTAAGCCCTTACCAGATACAGAGGACAAATGGAAAAAGGTTCTAAATGTTACACTTTTAATGTAACCTAATATTGGCTTAGTTGAAACTGGGGAAGACAATTCCACCCCTTGATAGTGCCCCAAATAAATTATTTCTATACATTCATGGATATTGTATTCAAATAATAACAGTAATTGATTTCCATTTTGTAATTTCTTTTCCTTTTATATTGCAACAATATTTGTAAAACTGAGTACATAATATGTTAATGAAGACATATAGCTATTCAATATTTTTCCCAAATCTGTTACGGTATCAAAGCCATTTTCCGCAACAATCTGATTTGCATCAGGGCTGCATCCCAACATCCAGTTAATGTAACGCCCCAATTTTTTCATTAAGCATAAACACGGGAACGTTACGAAAACTCGTTTTTCTTTAATTAAAAAAAAATGCGGAACTATATAAAATTCTTCAATAAACAAATAATTGTAACGTTTAGATTAAAATTATTGAAAGCGTATCTAACCATAAACATAAACTCCTAAGTAATTCAAATAATGCGTTCTAAATTAAAATAAACAAATTGCTAAATTTAAAATGGCAAACTTATTTCTTTTTCTCTATTCTTTATCCACTTGGCAGTCCGCATCACCAATTCTCCACTGTTCCAATCGAGCCGAACTAATCTGAAAAATTAATGTAAGAGTGAGTATTAAAAATACCCAGTAAGATACGTGCAAATTTCCATACACAGGTATATAACAAATAAATAATACACTTCATACCGCTCTTCTCTTATGGAGTATATCGGTGACCAAGCGACACACCCATCTTAGGTCCTCTTAATTTTCATGTAGAAATTTAATATCTCTTTCTTTAGAACCCGAAAGTCCACTAGCATTCCATGTATATTTAATCGCATATAAGAGCATAAGGAAACGTAAACACTTTGCACATAAATGTATCTTACCTTGTTATCGAAATGTACACGAAAAATATTTGAATGTACGTTCCAAAATTCCTTCCTCTACTCTGTGAATGATTTATTGATCGACGGTGATAGTTGATGTATGACAAATTTCTGTTTTCACACACTCTTTCCTCTTTCTCTCTCTCTCTCTCTCTCTCTCTTTCTTCTCTCTCTTTCACGTGTGAATAATTTTTGGTGTGGTAAAATATGAAATCCTTGCCTAGTATTTATAGGTGTAGGCTAGAGTAGTAGATAAACCAAAACTTTGATTTGATAAAGTCAAATCCAATGTGGCACGTATCATAAAAAAATTGTACTTTATCATTATTTTATTTCATCTAAAAGAACTACCATTCCTATCCAATAAAAATGTGGTAGCCAATCAATCAAATTCAAAATGGGTTAAAACTATATAAAATTATATTTATCTTGTTTTCTTTCAATTGGGTATAACTTAATACGTTCTTATCCAAAATAACTTTTCTCGAGTCATAGACTACTAATTAATTACGACCTTCGAAATGAGTCTAATATTGATATACATATCATTACTTTATCAAAATCCAATTATTTGACCCCAAATATATAATATATTAATATTTATTTCACCTTAATCCCTCACTTTCAAAATAATATAATAATTTATTTATTTTCTTAAAAAAAATTTCGGAATGTTACAGTTAAACTACAATCAGAAAGCACAGTATGATATGCAATTTTGCTACAATTCCTTTGGCTATGTCGATGATCAAAGCTTTGACCATCTGAAACTATCACCGTAGATGGAAAGGAACATCAAATCCTGATTCCATATTGTGGTTGCGTCAAGACAAACTGTGGTTTTTGCGATCATTCGCATCTTGTTCGGAACGAGTGATAAATCAAGTCACATCTTCGAAGAGTTCTAAGGCTGCATGCAGTCATCTTCGTGATCTCTATGCAAACAAATACTCTTCGCGTTTTCTGGTCTTTCAACACGAGATCTTAAACTTAAAACATGGATCTCAACCTGTTGCAAGACTAGCTTGGAACTATCCAAAGACTTGAAGATGATTTATCTCTCATTGGTAAACCAGTGAGTAACGACTATATGATTCTCCATGCCCTTAATGGTATATGACCAAAGTTCAGAGAGCTTGCAGCTGCAATTCTTGCTTGAGACAGTGTAATCACTTTTGAAGAGCTTCATGATAAACTCAAAGAATCTGTTGAATTTGTGCCTCAAAATAAGGAAATATTGAAGATTGCGTGTGATCCTTAAACTTGGAAATATCAAAGTGGTAGACAAAAGGAAATGGGATCAATTGGTTTCCAAATCCAAGACACGTTAATATGGAAAGAATCAAAGGAATAAGGAAGAAAAATATGTGTGCCGTGGGCAGATTTTTTTTACACGTTTTTTCTTGTAATTTCCATATTTTGCCAAGACTCGTGTACGATAAATATAAGACTCCTCTTTCAGTATTATAGAAGCCATTATTGCTGTAATTCTCTCCTTTCATTGATTGAATAATAAAACATCGTTCCTTTTGCCAGTTCTTCTTTTACTTACTTTAATCTTGTTCTTGGATTATTTGTGATATTGTTCAATACTTCAATTACAACAAGTGGAATTCATTAAATCTCAATTCCTGCATTATTGGTCAATCAGTCTCAACAAGTGGTATTAGAGCGGGGTTATTGGTGAATTTTTGGCCTGAAACTGATCGGAAAATCTTCTGAAAATTACCAAAAAATCAGAAAACGAATCTGTCCAATTTTTCGACTTTCTGTCGGATCTGTTTTTGCTTTTTCTGGTCAAACCAAAAAGAATTTGGAGAAATGAATACCACCACGGTGGTAACTCCGGGGAGAGAGTGGCGGGGCGTGAGGCATTTTCCGGCGACAGTGTCTTCAGGCAGTTTTCTCCGGACGATGAGACGGACGTTATGGTGGCGTCCAATTTTAGTTTTGAGCAAAATTATGGTTCTGGACTATTTTTCCCCTTGCACGTTCGGTAGTTTTCAGTTTTGGGTGTTGCAGGTTGCAAGTTCTTCGTGATTAGATTGAGATTTTTCAGAGATGAATTCATTGAAGTATGAAATTCCGCTATTGGATCACAATACAAAATTTTCATTGTGGCAAGTAAAGGTGAGAGTTGTGTTGACATAGATGGATCTTGATGATGCTTTGCTGGGTTTTGATAGGATGTCAGCAAGCTTATGTATAGAGGAGAAACAACTGAAGGATCGGAAGGCTTTACCGCAAATCCAACTTCATTTATCCAACAATTTGCTGCAAGATGTTTTGAAGGAGAAGACAGCGGCTACTTTGTGGCTCAACCTGGAGCAGTTGTGCATGACAAAGAGTTTGACGAGCAAACTGACTCTAAAGCAGAGGTTGTATTCTCATCACATGACGAAAGGAGGGTCACTGCAGGACCACCTTGCTGTGTTCAAGGAGATCGTTGCAGATTTGGAGACGTTGGAGGTAAAATATGATGAAGATGATCTAGCATTGGTCATGTTGTGGTCGCTACCCAATTCTTTTTCGTCATTTCATGATACTATTCTGTATAGTCGTGACACGTTATCCATTGAGGAGGTATACGACGTCCTGTTCTCAAAAGAGAAGATGGAGTTGTTGGTTGGAGATCCTGCATCTAGGAGTGGGGATGCTCTTGTTACTCATGGTGATCGACGGAGGGGTAGATCCAAGGTGAAGTACAGCAATGTATATTGTTATTATTGCAAGAGGAAATGACACATCAAAAAAGATTGCGACAAGTTGTAGGGTAAAGTTGATTTACATGCAAATCATGCGGGGCAATCAGGTAATTCGAACGAGACTAATATTGCTGAAAATTTTTGTGATGATGGAGATGTGATGTTGACTATATCTGACGGGGAATTCAAACCTGAGGAGTGGATTCTGGATTCTACTTGTTCGTATCATATGTGTCCCAATAGGGCTATGTTTCAAACATATGAGACGGTGAAGCAAGGTGAAGTTGTCATGGAAAACAACCAATCTTGTCGGGTTGCAGGAATCGGTCGAGTCAGATTGAGGCTACAGGATGGAACAGTGAGGACACTTGATCAGGTTCGTCATGTTCCAGACTTGACAAAGAATCTCATATCACTTAGTACCTTGGATGAAAAAGGGTACAAATTTTCAGGTGGAGGTGGAGTCTTGAAAGTTCGAAGGGGTGTCCGGGTTGTACTGGAAGGACGGAGGAAATTCCAGTTGTACATCTTGTAGGGGAGCGCAGAACTAGTTCAGAGACATTTGGACAAGTTCGGTACCGTGGTGGACATTCAATTTGGTACAGTACCTCTCGGGTTTGGCTTTAAGTTAGTTAAGAACTTTGCTCAAGGGAATGTTGGTGATTCCGCTTTGCCACCAATTTTAGCGGGTACACTGTGTTCTTGTAGTGGCAATGGACCTTCTGATTGTGCATTTGGTGTGGTTTCTGCTACAGGGTGATTGTTAATTTCAAAAGAAATTTTGGGAACCCGGGTTTGGGTTCGGGTGTTGCGTGTGCACGCTGGGTGGAGGAACATGTTTTCGTGGAGAGTTTGGTTATTGGGTTGAGGAGCTTGGTTATTCTGATGCAGACGGATCATTTCTCAAGGTGGAGAAATTTTGGAGTTTCGTTTGTTGCACCGGATTTTGAGTCAAGGTAGAGATTGTTGAATTTGTGCCTCAAAATAAGGAAATGTTGAAGATTGCATGTGATCCTTAAACTTGGAAGTATCAAAGTGATAGACAAAAGGAAATGGGATCAATTGGTATCCAAATTCGAGACACGTTAATATGGAAAGAATCAAAGGAATAAGGAAGAAAAATATGTGTGCCGTGGGCAGATTTTTTTCACACGTTTTTTTCTTGTAATTTCCATATTTTGCCAACACTCGTGTATTATAAATATAGGACTCTTCTTTCAGTATTATAGAAGCCATTATTGCTGTAATTCTCTCCTTTCGTTGATTGAATAATAAAATATCATTCCTTCTGCCAGTTCTTCTTTTACTTACTTTAATCTTGTTCTTGGATTATTTGTGATATTGTTCAATACTTCAATTACAACAAGTGGAATTTATTAAATCTCAATTCCTGCATTATTGATTAATCGGTCTCAACAGAATCAACACCGATAGCAACAGTTGTCAATGCATGCACCCTCTGTAGAAGAGAATCCAATAGATAGTCTTGACCCTAAAAAGTGCATCAACAAAATCCCTGGCCCCACTCGTGTCCCACAGGCTTATTACGACCCACATGGAAGAACAGCAAGAATAGCTGGCTAGTTACGTGTTTAGCAGGAGGGTGTGGGATGTGCTCTTTGGACATGAGCCACCACTCAAGTGTTCGAGCACTAGGGGTTTGCAATACAATGTAAAGAAGAAGAATAAATATATAAAGCTAGAGAGGAAAACCTAATATAATCTTTAGTAACCAAATTTGCTTTAGCCTTCAAATATACAAAGTAGAGTTTCTATAGTGATAGAAATGAAGTGGTGATCATTGGATGAAGAAGCACATGGCTTCAATCTACTTGAGTGAAGCATCCCAACATAGGCACCTAACTACATATCATAGCCTATAGCGCATTTAACGAATTTTAAAAAGGTAGCCACCCTATAGCCTATACTGACAAGATTTGACATTCTTCTCATAATTGAGGTCACGTCAATTATTCAAATAAGATTTTATCTACAGAAGATCTCTTAAGGAAAGCGAGATATTCTATTTCGAATATGAGCTATGGATTGAGGTGCCGCTTCGCTATCGCTTCTACTTTGGTGAGAGAGAGCATCAGTGAGAGAGCTTCTCTCCTTTACCACTCCACTTCGTCAATGAGCTTCGAAATGAAGGTCCTCTTCATTATTGCTCCATTTTGGCAAATAGGCTTCATTCATTGGGCTTCTGCTTGCTGCCCTTGACTTTAGTCAATATTGATGATGTTGGATTGAGGTGCTGCTGCGCTATCGCTTCTACTTTGGTGAGTGAGAGCTTCGGTGAGAGAGCTTCTCTCCTTTACTGCTGCACTTCGGCAGTAAGCTTCGAAATGAAGCTTCTCTTCATTATCACTCCAAATCGGCAAATGGGCTTCGTTGATCGGGCTTCTACTTGTTGCCTTTGACTTTAGTCAATATTGATGACGTTGGATGTGGGTCACAGGGCTTTGTCCCTGCTTGGACTCCACATGGCATCCACATTGGCATCCTTTTGAGCCTCGGTGGCTAGGCGTAATAGATAGAATCAAATAATCACCAACATAAAAAAAAATATCACCAAACTTGAAGAACTTTCAAAACTTTACCCATGCCTCTACCACACAACCAAATATCCTCTGTTTAAGTTCATTAAGCCTACATCTGCTTCAATGCATTGATCAGAACAGCACTTGGAAATGATCGCATCTATTTTAACATATGTTTTCTATATTGTAGGCAAAGGCAAACGACAGGACCAAAATGAAAAATCATTCAATCAGAAAACTATATTCATTTTGTCAAATCTTGTCAGAGAAAAAATAAAGGAAATAAATGCATGATTACTCACCCGTCTGACTTCAGCGTCGTAAAATCGCAGATCATCTGCAAAGGGGCAGGAGGCGCAGACGATCATACCAGTGGTAACTTCATAGCGGTCATCGTCCTGCATTTGCCGGGATACTGGCTGGAATCTGCTATTCATGTTGTCAACTTCTTCCACCGTCGTGAACTGCTCTGCTTGGAGGTAGAATCGAAAGAATCAGCGAGGCCCAGGTCCTTCACCGTGAGAGTCTCGCCGAATTCCGGCACCACCAAATTGACGGCGTACTATGCGTCGTCACCGTGGTCTTTGTACTCCAGGTCATAGTTTGATGAGTCTTCCGCCATTGCTAATCTATTGAATATTGATACTCCCGTAGTGTTCAATACAGAGTGAGAGAATGGACAGGCAGGAAATATTTGGAATTATTTATGTATGTTGGCTCTTATATCCAGACACGTATTCAATTGGAACTTTTGAAAACTTTGATACATTTTTTTTAAGTAATGACTTTTGTAAATTTCGTGGATTTTTTAAAGATTTGTATGAAATTAGTGGAAGTCTTTTGTAGATTTCTATGGATTTTCATTTTAAAATTTTATAGACTTTTGTGGAATTCAAAAGATTTTTGAAAACTTTCATTTGAAATAGAATTCACATAAATCAAGTGTGAGATTCTCACATACGAGATGTTAGTTCCCATAACTCCCCTTTTACTTCCACTTCTTCTTCCTATATAATAAAAAAGAAATTGAAAAAATAAAAATTTATGACTTTAATTAAATAATTAATAATCAAAAGTATACATATATATATGATTTAATATTATTAGTATAGTATACTTTTAAAAATAAATAAAAAATTAATATATTTAAATTTAATTATAAATTTTCATAATTTAATAAAAAAATAGGTATTTTTCTCAAAAAATGAATGAAAAAAGAAAAAAAAGTTATAAGAATCCAATTTAATTTTTTTTTTAATAGAAATAGAGATAAATAATAAGAGAGAAAAAGAAAAATAAATGGAATATAATAAATAAAAAATAAATTTTAATTATACATGTCCATAAAAGATTAAAGGAAAGAAAGATTGAAAGAAAAAGTTTTTTTTTTTTTTTTTTGTGAAAGTCTCCCAAAATCTCGTGATTAATGAGAGACAAATTTTAAGATATTATATGAGTAATTTCTGCTTAAAAATTAGTACGTCAGAGACTTTTATAAAAGTCTCTAGAAGTCATTAAAATTTGAATACTGTAAGACTTATAAAGACTTCTAAAAAGTTTTAATTGAATACACCGTAACTTTTAGAGACTTTTTAAAAGTCTATAAAATTTTAATTGAATACACCATGACTTTTAGAGAGTCTCAAAAAGTTTAAATTGAATACCCCTAAACTTTTTAAATTTCAAAAAATCATTAAAAGTTTCAATTGAATACACCCTCAGAAATGTCTACGTGTACAAAATCATGAATACTTTCAAAGTTTTCATTATTTCGATCAGGAGATCTTTCAAAGTTTGGCATGTGATCCTCTATTAAAAATATAATTATAATAGTTGCCAAAAAAATTGACCTTCTTTCTTACCTTTTATATTTTCATTTTCTAAATAATGGATTGCTAGGACCCGTTTTAAGAGGACTCATGGATGTGAATACCTACATTTTGACACCTCTAACTTGACTCCTTTTGCCTCTTGATTTTATAGCTAAGATATTCAATATTTTAAAAGGCGCACGTAGGCACGAGACGTGGAATTCCGATAAGCGTAAAATTACGCATTCAGTTGTCAAGTTGACCACTTAATATACGACTAGGCATAAATGCGTAAGAGTTCAACGGATTCCATTCTCAATTTCTCTTATTCAAGGGGAGAAGGCAACTTGGATTCTTAAAATCTACTTTTTCGTCTAAATGACAAAATGGATTTCATTTTTTGTAGTTTTCCTTTAAATTCCTACTACTTAGCTTTTAGTTCACCTCTAACCATCAAATAAAATGTCAATAACCCATCCAAGCTTAGGAACGCTTTATTAAATATTTTATTTTTTTAAAAGTCTTTTATTTGACTTTTATTTTAAGTTTTTAAAAGACTTTATCTATACAAAAATAAAAAAATGACTTTATTCAATAAAAAGTTAGATAAATTTTAAACTACGGTTCTATCGATAATATACAATTATGATTTTGAGACTTATTGTTTTTGTTGAAAACTTTGAAAGTATACATGTGTTTCCATAATTCTATTGAGCAGGACTTGTTTAAATGACTGCACTCGATTCACCTTCCTTAATCATGAATCCGATTTTAGTAATTCCCCTTGTATGGGGGAATTGCTAACAGAAGTCATACACATGTATGGCTGCTTTTTTTTTTTTTTTTCTTTTTTATCATCTATCAATTAACAAACTATCAAGTGTGCACCTATAAGAAATCCGTCAAAGTTATTTTGTACACATAGTATCACTAATCTAATTTATATAGGATAAAACCAAAAAAGATTGAAAACAATTTCGCCCAAAATTCAGAGTTATGGTGTACAGATGAAATTAGAACCCATATTTGCCCAAAACTGAAGTTTGGTTTGTTGTTTTCAAACTATTCAATTTTTATTTTGTAAAAGACCTAAAACTTGTTCGATTTGATATTTTTGAAAATGAATTTTGAAGTCTTAAATGTTTTTCTATTATTTAATTTTGAAAATTGTTTTTCATAATGTCAAACAAAAGCCTTATTTTGTAATCTTAAAATAGACTATTAAAATAAAATAAGAAAATTGAAAATGTATTCAAAATTGAAAATTGAAAAGGAAACCAAACGAAACGGGTTTCTGTAGCAAATGATATTACATTGTTGGCCCCAGAGAGAGTTTAATGTTCGAAGGATCTAAATTTCTGTTTTTCCAAATTGAGAGTTTAACTTTTGCAAATCCAGGGCATGTAGGATCTAATTTCCTTATTTCCATCCGCGTCGGGCTTTACGGGAAACACCGCCCCGTCGCCATCCCAGTTAAAGACTCGTGGCCCAACAGATCCTTCTTGGACAGATGGGCTTAAAAATCGAAAGCCCAAGAACTGGCATCTGGACCAGACATAGACCGATCTCTAAAAAGACGATATTACCCCTGACGTCGCCTATATAAACCCTACCATTTCACCAAATGCGCCATTTTTCTTTCTGCAGCAAGTCGAGTGACTCCAAAAAGGTTTCTCCACGATAAGCTGTTTATATCTTGTAGATCTGATAATCATCGGATTTCTAATTAGAATTTCCTGCAATTTATCCTAAATGCGCTAATAATCTTTTCCTTCAAATTGTTTTAGATATTTTCCGTTTGGTCGAGACACAATTTGTTCAATCGATTCATTTAATCGATTGAAGCTTTCTATTAAATTCATTCAATTAAGGATCGTTCATGATTCTGCTGTAACCGTAAAGCTTAAATTGCTATTTGTTTACTTCAAATTGGACTATAACAGAAGATATACATTGAAAATATAGTATACTTGTCCGTAGTTTCTACGACTGCCTTTTTGTTTATTTTTTTCTTTTTCTCTAAGTAACTCATGTTGTTAGTTTTTTAATTTTCTACCTGGAGTTTTGATTAGTTCATAGGTTGGGGCTATTTTCTGCTGATGTTATTTGTATGTATTGTTGTTTGTTTACTATAAAGGAGAGAAGGAATGAATTGTGGTTATTGGAAAAAAATGCACTAGTCTTTGTGGCATTTCTCTTGCAATTCAAACAATGTTATAACATCGTAATGTGTTTGCTGATGATAAATTAAAGCTAAAAATCTCAGCAGTGTGTCAGTTTTATAAGATCTGCAACCCTGGCCCGTGAAGTTGTGATGTAAACGATTTTTACATTCTTACTTCTATACAATGTCCTGTCTGAGGTGTGAAAACATGGTCGTAAACTCATAATTAACTGGATCGGATATATAAAGAGGGAATAAGGACTTGTTTGAAGCTTGTTTCACTCTATATGAAGCCATATTGTCATGTTACAAACTAAAAATGAATTTGGTCTATTTATGAATAAAACCGTTTTGTACTTTGAGCAGACATTTGATTGATTGTAACCGTTTCAGATTATGTTTACAATATTGATTTCACTGAATGAATTTGTGCTACTCTTTTACTGTATGAATCTTTTAAATGTATTGTGTGGTGATGTCTTTTCCGAACTGAATGTGCATTGCTGCAGAACTGAAAGATCGATAAGTGCAAATTAAGATGGAAGAATCTCAGAAGAGAGCATCGTCAGGAAAATTGAAGGAGAAAAGTTCATTGCTAGGTATCTCTTTGAGTCTGTTCATACTGATAACTTGTTAAGAGTAAAACAGCTTGGTTCAATGCAATGGTTATTTCTTGGCAGTCTTTTAAGTTTTAGTTCAACCTTAAAGTGGAAACTTAAATTGGGGATCTATCGCACTTCAATGACATCTTGCATGTTTAGTTGGTCCTGTAAAATTGAGATGGTTGAGCTGGAAAGACCATAAAAGACACTGTCAATCTTGCACAGCATTCATGAATTTGAGTTGAAAAATGACCAACAGAAGTTTTGTTGTAGCGAAGCTCAAGGGTTATCAACCAAATGTAAATTATCAAATGCCTGAATTGTATACCTATACAGCTCCAGCTTTGTTATTGTGATAAGATTTCATCATCTTCTTTGTTTCACGTGAAAAATAGAACTGGACATCGGGAATGACTTTGTTACCTCTTGGAAGTCAATGTCAATGGCAGAGGACGATGCAATGGATTTTGATTTTGCGCCAGATTCTAAGGACAAGAAAAAGTCATTTAACTTTGACAAAGCGTAAGCTTTACAAAATCCTTACTTTCTTTTCATTTATAACACTGATTACTAAAGTAATTTAATGTTCATGAAACATTTAAAAATTTTCTAGCCAAAAGGAATTTGTTTGTGTTCGGTTTCGTTGGATTCTTTCCTTTTAAAGTATGAATATGTCCAACATTTTGAGATAATCTTTTTGTTTTCTTGGTACCAACACATTCTGAACATTTAAGTCTATTTCCACCTTTTGTGATTATATGATGATTGGTGTTTCTCATTCTATAAAATGCACTAAAATTACTATTTGAGAGAAAGTACAACTTTGGGTTTAGTAATGAAATTGCTACCTGAAATTTCAGGGATATGGATTTCAACATGGATGCTGATTTTGGTAAGATATCGTCTTTCAACATGGACATACCAGATCTTGATATCTCTTCCCCATTCAAAAAAGATGGGAAATCCAAAGAAAAATCAAAATCAGAATCAGCAAATGGAAAAAATAAAGCAAAAGTTGATCATTTTTCCTTCGCATTGGATTTTGACGAGTAAGTGTGCAAATGTTTTAATGTTCCATTATTTTTTTGTGCATTTTGACAAGTGAGCAAAAGTTATAATGTTCCGTTGCCTTTCTTTATTTTACATGATGCACATTTGCATTTCTTGCTACACTTCCTCCACATCATTCTATATAGTAACCAACCCATACATTTATATATGTATTCTTCTCCTGGATTTAGGCTGGGAAGTTTCAGTTTTGGGTCAAGTTTAACTAAAGAAGGTACAAAAGCTGAGAAGAACAATGATAGGGGAAAAAATTCAAAAAGAGGTGAATGTCAAGATGAGAAAGATCCTTCTCACACCAATTTCATTGAAAATACGAGTATGCCAGAAAATGAATTATTTGAAAAGCCGTTGTCACCCGGAACTACACCCACTTCTAACATGGATACTCAAGTTGACGGAAGTGCAGGTATTGACTCACCAAGTAAGAAATCCCCTTCAGAGTTGGTGATGGGTGATATTGGAACTTCAAACTTTTCAACTGCAATTGATCAAGTTGCAGAACAGAAAGCAAGAAAGTCTCCAGATTTAAAATTTTCTTCAAGCAGGCAACAGAATAGCTGTCAATTCGAGAAGACAATTTCCCCAGAACCAGTTAATCAGGAAGCATGTAGAACTAATGGGGCCAGTCAGGATCTGTCAGCTCATTCTGCATCTGGTGAGGCAAGTCAAATTACTGGATCACGGTTACTAGAAGTTGAAGCAGTGGATACAAATTCGAATAGTTCAAGTGGAGAACAAAATGTAATAGAGAAACCTATAGCAGGTTCTGACTCTATTGGTGAAAACACAAAGGTAGAGAATTCATATCTGCAGGGTGTTGCAATCTCACAGAAAAATAATGGTGAAGAGAATCAGGTTGGGACTGAAAATCACTCTTTGATAGGCAATAAAGAATATATTGAACATGGTCAAGGTGATTCAATTGTTCAAAATAGTCCCATCACAATCGTTGTTACGGGTAGCAATGCGGAAAATCAAGGACAAGCTTCAGAGATCCTCAAGTCTCCCTTAACCAGGTCAGATTATGCATGACTTTTTCATATTGACGTAGATCCATAGTTGGATGAATGTATTAAACACTTTCATAACATATTGAATATTAGATGGAAATGAATTGTCCTTTATTTGGTGATCATGACCACGAACTCCTCAAACAATTGCATGAAATGTCTGACATGTATTTCTATACACGGTGCAGTAAACCAGTTGATCATTTTATATCAGAAGAAGAAAGAGGAGCAGTTGTCACACGCTCAAGGTTTTTTATGCGACCAGATAAAGCTGAACCATATTTGCAGAAGGCACCATCAGCTCAGACAACAGCTTCCTCATTAAGTAGCAAAGTAATGAGCCCCACAGAACCAAGTCCTTTAGACGAAAACAGGTGAGCCATCTTAACCATGAAAATGACTTGGTTGAGTGTTAGATCACATAAAGAGCCCTATTCTTTACATAGGGATCCAGATGCTATAGATATTGTAGGGGATGGAATACTAGCTTCTTTTCCATTGCAACATTCTAGAACAGTAATAAGGAGGGAACCTCACCAGCGAGAAAACCAGGAAATCTGTAAAGGTTTAACTATTGATGGGTGAGGCTTACATATAAGAAACATGGATGATAAGATAATATACCTTTAGGATTCGTAATTTCAGTATTTCTGAATAGTACTTCAAAATATACATGCAGGCAGGGGACCAGTGCTGATGGTGTACAAGATGGAAGAAAATTAAACAAATCTTTCCCTACACAAGATCAAGATGTTGTAGAAGCAAAATCTGCTCAGAAGGAAAGTCAAGAGAACGCAAAGAATGTAGATACCCTCAGGTCTGGTATTCATACTCCAGATATTCTGCTAATGAGTTCCTACACAATTTTCAATTGTAACTTTGTCCAAGAACCTACATTGATCTGAGAAGACGTCTGAACTTAAGTGTCCTCTCACGTCAAATTTGTTCACTTGATTTTTCAGTTGAAGTCAGAAATTCCATTGGATTGATTTTCTACTCTTATCTTGGAAACTAATTTTGGTACTGTTAATATACATCTTTTACTCTTAAACTGCCATCTTATTTTATAATCATACAAATATTTTTAAATCATGCAAAGTGCTAACGGTGGCTGACTCTTAATAAATGAGATCTAAGGAATTTTATCATCAACATGGGCTCTATTTTCTGAAGTTTTCGTGTCCGTCATTCCAGTTTAAATATGCAATTGAGCAAAAATACTCCACAGAACCATCCATTTCCGAGAATTTCAGCTTCAGCCACCACATCTCTTTTGACCACGAAGAACACTTCTGCTGAAGCAGAGAAATCTTCTCGTGCTAACAGCAGTAGGAGGATGCTTGATCCCTGTGGCCTGAAACTTTCTAGGTACCATTTCGTCTTCTACCTTAATCTTCACGAATTCTTGAGATGGTTCTTTTGGATGCCATATTAATTGTTCACCCTTGTCCTAGTTCAGGACTTCTGGATCTGACCTTGAATTTTCAAAATCTGTGACTCACGAAGATGTTAAATCCTTGGGAAGCAGTTCACAGAAACGGAATTTATTAGGAAAGGAACCATCCAAAATTACCCCCTCAGCTTCAGGAACAGCATCTCTTTTGACCATGAAGAACAGTTCTGCTGAAGCAAAGAAATTTAATCAGGTTAACGCTGGTGGGAGAAACCTTGATCTGTGTGGCCTGAGACTTTCAAGGTAGTATTTTATCTCATACCTTAATCTTCACACTTCTTGAGATGGCTTCATTGGGATTCCATTTTCATTGAGCACCCGTTTCCTAATCAGGACTTCTGAATCAAACCATGACTCCACAAAGTCTGTGGGTTGCAAAGATGTCAAGTCCTTGGGAAATATTTCACAGAACAAGCTTATGTCAGGACATGAATCATCCAACAGTACCATTGGCACACTAAAGAAAACACCATCTCCACCGTCTCTCAAGAGAAAGACATTGGGGGCATGTTTTCATCTTTATAAAATGCTTTTACTATTCCATGTAGACTTGAGACTGATGGCTTTTATTTCGTCTTTAATTGTCAAGAGGCATTATCATACATTATGAGATGATCTCAGTAAACCATTTTTATTTTTTATTTTTTTACCCAGGAATTTAATTCAAGTATGATGCTCTTGAACCCATCAAAACGTCTCTCACAGTCACCGAGTGAAAACAGGTTCCTTGTATTCCACTGAAAATGTAATTTGTTAAACATAAGTTTCTGGGCTTTTCCTGTCCTTACATATGTTACTCCCTCGAAATCTGCAGAAATTTTGCAGCAATATCAGAAAGGGTTGTTGACAAAAAGGTTTTCTGAATAATTTAATGATTTAGTTACTCGATGATGGGTCCTCTATTAGTTAGCTACACAATCAGATGTTTAAACAGTTTTCATTGGATTAACAGGCATTTGCCTTTCTGTTTATAGGTCTCCAACCATGAAAGTCTGGAAGATGGTAGCACCAAAAGCACTTATCAAGACTCTACGCTCGATGCCTCTCATGAAATGAACATGAAAGAACTAGATGCTCCTTTCTCAATAGAAAATAATACCCATGTTGAACAGGCTGAGGCTTGCACTAAAGAACTTGAAGATGTAAGAATGATTTAGCATTGTTTTAATCTTTCTGATTCTTAAAGAAGGGAGTGTTAGCATCACTTCACTCCCTTTTTCATGTCCAGTTAGTCAATTGCATAAAGGTCCTTGCAATACATCTGAATTTACTACACTATCCATGGATTGCCCTCGACATGTTTTCCAGTTGTGGAACAACACGAATAGAGGGCATTTAAAGGTCAAAACACAAGGCCTATGTTTGACAACCATTAAAATGAGTGTTTTTAGGGAAAATAAGTTTTGGAATAATGATTCTTTTTAAGAATGCGTGGTTAAAAGGTCGGAAAATGTTTTGGGTTTTTGTGTAGAATATTTTATTGTGAGAGTGTGTGGTTGAAAATGAGTTTGAGAAAAAAGAGTTTTGTCATAATGGTTGTTAAACTGGGGCTAGAATAATCTGGATTTCATTTCAATTACTTCATTATTATTACCACATCCTCAAGAGGGGCATCAGAAAACATGACATGATAGAAAGAATGTGGTTGGCATGCAGATATGCAATATGCTGAGCAAGAAACATGAGGAGGCCAAAGAAATATTGGTCCGCGCTATTGTGAACAACAACAAGCTGCTTATGCTCAACCATCCTCTTTATGAAGAAAAGATATCCTTTCAACTTTTCTATGTACAATTTACCTCTTTGTTTGATATGCAATACACAAGTACAAAATACGCAGACCTTAATTATTTATTACATTCAAATGGTTCAGAAATTTGCTGCCAGATTAACACTGAGCGAAACTCATGCATAAGAATCATTGGCTATAGTAGTTGTTTGTAATATAAAGGTACTCTCTCTCTCTCTCTCTCTGTGCGGTGAATACCCAAAACTGTCTTTGAGCATATTTTCACTTTAAGTTGTCTTTAAATTCTGATTATGTCATTGTTGTATGTGTTTTATATCAGGTTGCAACTGACTGTGCTGTGACTTTGGGGCAGGCTGGTTTGACCCTTTTCCTTCCATAATCTGAGCAACACCATTTTCTCCTCAATTTTGCTTTTAAGAACTTAAGCAATGCCATGATAGAGCTTAAAGATGTCATGTTACTTTCAGATTGCATGCATGAATCCGTTCAAAATTTAGTGGTCTTATATTCTTGATTTTTGCAATAATCCTCATGCACCAATGTATTAGCTGAAAAGTCACGACTCTATTCGTTAGATTTTTGATTGCTAGCTTGAACAAAAGGAAAAATAAAATAAAAAACTTCAGCATAGTTCCATACATTTGTTTACACAATTTGCCAGTGTCGGTAGTCTTAAATCTGAATGTTGCATATATTGACAAGAAGAAGCTGTAGGTAAGCAAGGCAAGGGTTTTTTCGTCTTTATAATTTGAATGGTTCTCAAATTAACGTGCAGTATGGAGTGAGGAGAATTGTATATCCCAGGTTGGTCCTTTTTAACCTTTTGTTTTTGTTTCAATGAAGCGTGCTCTCAGATGCTATAAATGCCATTTATTCCACATTTAGAAATCACGAGTATCCAACGTGTGGATTGGAAAGACTTTTAGTTGCATCTTCTTGTTATAAATTAATTTTCGTTGAATTTTTTCAAATGTGCCATCCTTATGTACTAAAGCATTAGAAGATTCAGCCCCGTTTGGTACTCATTTTTTTCAAAATGCATTTCTCTCTCTCTTCTTTTCAACTACACATTCTTTATTAAAATAATATTACACGTAAATTAAAAATTTTTCCTTATTTTTCAACCACACTTCCCATCAAATTATATCAAGTTATTATTCTAAAATGTATTTTTACATAAAAATGGCTGTCAAACACCCCAATTGATCATTTGTAACAAAAATCTTAGACGTTGGCAATTCAATCAATTTTATCTAACTGGTTAGATGATGTAAGTGCACTCATTTCATTTTTAGCAACCAATATGAAAAAGGACATTTGTATGTGTATATGATAATATTGTTTTTTCGAAGTAAAGCAAATCATTTTTTTAATTATAGATATGATGTTGTATCTGAAGTGTTCAATTTGTTTTATTATGGAATGAATGGAGTGATCTTTGTCTTGAATCATTGCTTTTTTAACAAATAATCTTTAAGGACATATTTGCCAAAAAAATAACAATAATAAATAAATAAATAAATAAAATTTACAGAATACACAATGTTAGAATTTGCATATCGTAGGTTATAAATTTACATTTTACCTACTATATTTTACATAATGGTAAAATTTTGATGTCTTCTTTTCCTCATCTATAGCATCACAATAAAAAATAATTTTAGTAAGTTAATTTAATATTGAAAATTTTGATCTATAAAATCTTGATGTCTTCGTTTCTTAAGATCTATAAAATTTTGATGTCTTCTTTTCCTAAAATAACAGCACAATAAAAAATAATTTTTATAAGTTAATTTAATATTGAAAAATTAGATAATATGTCATTGAATCTTCCAATATTGTAAAACAATAATTTTTAACAAAAAAGTTTCACTAATTGAAATTTATCAATTAAAATAATTTGTGATATTAGATGTTATTTTGTAAACAAATTCATTTTACTCTTCAAATTTAGAAAGTCAAATCCGCTCTTTATAATTAAATGCATTAAAATTTTCAATTTTCAATACTCTGTATGTTGACTCAATTAAATAATATATATATATATATAAAGGAATGAAGGGAAAAATATAATAATTTAAAGGGATGCTGGTGAAAATAAATATTGGAAAATATAATAAAAACATATTGGGAATAGTAATATAAAAAGGTTATTCAAGTATTTAAAAATATTTATTCTCTCAATTTATAAATGCGCTCAAAATTGCAATACATGATATTTAAAATTAGAAAATGTCTTGGAAATGCTCTTAATATAGGATACATTAACAAAAAACTCTGAGTACATAATGAATCATTTGTTGATTATACAGTGTATTAAGTAATCATTTACTTTTTTCATTTGATATGGGCATCTTGAGGGTTATTCAAGTGATATGTTTGTGAAGACTAGTAGCAGACACGTGGGTTACACGTTTTTTGTACGGAATGAATAATATACATAATATTTTTAGAGTACGGTAAATGATATTGTTAGAGAACTACGTACATAATGTGAAAAATATTAAATGAACTAAAATAAAGTGTTTTGTTTATGCTAGACATTGGTTGGACACCTATTTTTAACTATTATAGTGGCATGGATCAACTTTGTGGTACAGACGGACACAAAAAGAAATCGAATTAAGATATGTACATTTGACTAAATTTAATGTTTATTCATAAGTAAACTAAAGGTACATAAATGATTTACAAAATAAAAAATTACTCATTTCGTCTATAGTCTAACCCTTTTCACCTTAAAAACAAGAAGGTGCTTTATTTAAAACAAAACGTTTTTATATAAACACATTTAAAAATGAAAAAATACGTATTAATCATGATCGTAATATTACTCCAAAGCTTTATTTTAATTTAAAAAACCAAAGAAACATTCAAAACACATATAGAAGCGAAAAATGTTAAAATAAAAGTGTTTTTTTTTTCTTTTGAATGAGATTAATATAAATGGAGGAATAAAAATTCTCCCTTTAAATATATCGAGATAAAAACTTTTTATTTTCTTTATATATTTATATCTAATAAGTAACTAGATTACCATCAATTTTTATGTTTATACAAAAATGAACATACAATAATAATAAAATACCCAATACTATATTAATTATTTTTTAGAACACATAATAGTAATTTTTATCAATGCTTAAAATTTTGATTTTAGTGAAAAATGTGTAATTGAAATGCCAATCTTGTAT
>NC_036252.1:17752076-17817763 GCF_002742605.1 Olea europaea var. sylvestris | reverse complement strand
ATAAATATGGGAAGGGTAAGTAACTCCTAATTATTAGGAATAATTAGTAAGGTTTTTAAGATTGATAGATAATTTCTCTATTTTAGACTCTTTCCATCATAATTGTTGATCATATTTAAGCAAATTTTTCTTTTCAATTATTGTCCTTTGTATTTAATTTTTTTTATCTATTACATTAACTAAACGTGCAATTTATAATCTTCGAACGAAAAATGTGTATAAGGACAAAATGGTAAATTGAATGTTTCTTATCTATCTCCACATTTTATATTTTATATTTTATATATATTGGATAAAAATCTTTTTCTTTTCTTCATATATTTATATCTAATAAGTAATTGGATTACCATCAATTTTTATGTTTATAAAAAAAATGAACATGTAATAATAATAATAATAATAATAATAATAATAATAATAATAATTAATACTATGTTAATTATTTATTAGAACTCATAATATTTTTTTTTATCAATGCTTACAATTTTGATTTTAGTGAAAAATGTGTAATTGAGATACGAAACTTGTATTTATTGGAGTGGATACAAATATAGAAAGGGTAAGTAACTCCTCATTATTAGAATAATTAGTAAGGTTTCTAGGGTTGATAGATAATTTCTCTCATGTTCGACTCTTTCCCTGCTAATTGCTGATCATATTTAAGCAATTTTTTCCTTTTCAATTTATTGTACTTCGTATTTAAATAGTTATATTTTTTATTATATTAATTAATCGTGCAATTTATAATCTTTGAATGAAAATGTTGACAATGTTATATAAGGAAAAAAGGGTAAATTGAATGTTTCTTTTATATATATACCTAAAATTGTGGTCATTTTATTTCTATCTTTCCATACATAAACGAAGAATGGAAAAGATTCTTCAAGTGTCTCACGTCCCAGAAGTGCATGATAAATACCGTCAAAACCCAATACTGCAAAGGAAATTAAATGAAGTACTCCTGATACAAAGTATGAAAAGGTGTCTATAACTTCCCCCTCAGAACCGCATTCGATTTCGTTAGTTTGGCCACTAATCTGTATGAGACAGCGATGAATGTGAACCTCCTCTCATGGTAGCTGATTTGAAAAGGATTTTTTTTTTTTTTTTTTTTTTTTTTACAAGCAACTTTTCAAACACCAGGGCATAGTGATTACCTTCCATCACTCCTTAAAAAACCAAAGCTTTGAACTTAATCTCGTGCAATCCTTTATTATGATTATGGTTGCAAAGGGTAGTGAAAGAACAAGTAGGTTGAAAGCAGCTATGGCAAATGAAGTGGGGCATTCAATCTCATATCCAAAGGTGATCCACGAGCCTACGAAAGGTCATATCTGATAGAGAACACGACCTTCGTTTGGTAGACAGTGAAGGTCCCTTCCAGGGATGTTCTACGTGTAAACCTTGAGCTCCCTGATTCCCCATGAAGCTGCTAATCCACCTTGCTAAAATCATTCTTTAACCTGCCTAAAGGCATAAATAGAGGCATTCCTCTTCTAGTAGATCCAAAGCCAAGGAGCAGCACTAGTTTTTCTTGGTGTGATCGAATGAGCTGTTTTTCTTTCAAATAGGTTCGTTGAAGTCAATTAATCAGACTAGGTCTTCTTTGCAATCATAGGCTCTGGGACAGATGACTTTACTTTCTTTCAATAGGGGCAAGGCAAGGAGCAACCACTCTGACTGGTGGTGATCCCCTATCCCAGCATGTCATCTCCTTTGATTGTTGGAACGGGACATAAGGAGAATCTGCTCGAGTAAAAGCAGAAGGAAGGGCTGTAGCAATATAGACCGGGCCTGCTTCCCATTCATTCTTTTATAAGGATGCTCTTCGGCTGGTCAATAAGGCGCATCGCTTTCGCTTCTATAATAGAGGCGCTGTAAGTGCTTGAGAATCGGCTGTTAAAGAATCTGACTCCCTCATTCATCTTCCTCGAGAAATTACTTTTGAATCGACATCGGATATATATTTTCAAACTACTCCTAGATCTCCTCAATAGGAACTGAACAGAACAGTGAAGGGGTGATCCAAGAGTGGAGTGGGCTCGGGCGGAACAGCGTAGCCGGAGAGGGAGAACCAATAGCGAACCAGGAATCAAATATTTGAAGGAGGTTTTTCGGTTCTTCCACGATTCTCCGCCATCGGTAAATCGATGCTTAGGGCTAAGTGGTACCATCCGAGTCCAGTTCTTTCTGGGTTGGGAGGAGCTGGAGGAGCCGATGCATCTTTCTAGAAATCCCTCAATCGAGACCTTGCCTTCTCTTCCCGCATTCATTCCCTTTCCGTTCGGTGCAATGGTTTGGAATTTAAAACCACCGAAATGGGGCATGAGCTGACCAAACCACGGTGCTTGGTGTCCCCAGAGCCACCTCCGAATGAGAAGAGAAACTAGACTCTGTATAGCAACCGATAGCAACTGTAGAACGAAGCTAGCTTGGTTGATCAACAAGACAATAGCAATGGGGCCTACAGAGCCCCATTTATACCACCACTCAAAACGACAACTCAAAAGACCAATTCATTAGCTAAACTCACCCCTATTTCACTTACGAAGCAAGCGGGCTCGCCTCAACAAGAGAAGCTGCATCCCGTAGGGAAAGAGCCCCGTAGGCCCTTCGGGAAAGATAGCGGAAAGAGAACCACTGCTTTGACTTTACTCTCCCCTGTAACCCTTTGCCCTCCTGCCTGCGGATTGCCACAAAAGACGTGTGAGTACGCCCCTCATGCTTTGCGTTGCCAGCTTTGCTTTGTCCAACCCCTTTTACCCCCTGCACCTATAACATAACTATACCCCACTTAAGGCTTCTTTCGAGGAAGTGAAAGACGGTGGAGGGGCACTAGACTGACTCGCTTTTCCGAAAGGTTTTGTCTTCGCCTCAATCCGCCTCTTTCCCAACAACTCAAATCGCGTATCCCTGCCCTTATTGACTTAAAGCTGGGATCCTTAGACCCAGACCCCCACGACTATTAATAAAGCACTGCTCTTTCCTCACATCTACCTAACCAACAACGACTACCCTTAACTAAGTTAAGAAAGGGATGCCTTTCCCCTGTCGGGCCCACCGAAATGAACCTGACGCACTTTGGCCGGAGTGAGGCCCCTCAATAGTAAGTTGCTGCTACCTTTGCTGCCGTAGGAGGACTAAGGGCTGTCTTTACTCACACAGCCGAAAGATAAGATGCGCTACTAATGCGTCTCAACCCCCCAACACGCCAATACTCGCAACTGGTCGCACTAAGGAACAATGACTACTGACTACTTTGGCTTAAGGTAAGGCTAGATAAAGACATTGGGTGTAATCGCTCTGGTTCGCTCAGATCCTGCTCTTCATTGAGTTGGCTTTTCCGGAGGGTCCTCGCTTTGTCTAGACAGCGGTACAAGCAGTCCCCCCGTTGGAAGACCTATTTCAAATTTCATAACCTTTTTCTTTATATGAACTATATCCACTACACAGACTTTCCGATACAGAAAGAGAAAGAGAAAAATCGCCTACCAAAACACTTTTTTTCGATCTCCATTCTCTAACGAATATATCTTTTCCAGTAGATCTATATTCTAAGGAAATAAAGGTATATTTTGCTTTATTTATAGGGATAGGGGGCTCGGGTTCGTCGTAGGAATCTTTCTGCCCTCCTTCCCGGCCCTCTTGCTTACTATGAGTTCGCTTCCTACGAGCCCATGTGCGATCGTGCAAATAGATAGGGTTCGGTATTACGAATCCAGATACTATAGGATTGGAATCTGGCGATACACAACCTCCCTCCCGGCGGGACAAGCGGTAGTACGATTCAAGGGAATTGGACATTCCCGGAACGCATATACCAAAAACTAGAGTAGCGAGGGAACCTAACCGCGGTAGAGGCTCCCCTCTCCCTTCTTTAGTAGCAATGTTCACTACTGCCGCTGTTGCGGAGCACCCGCCCGTAGGTTTTAGTAGACATCGGTACGATTGTAGGATGTTATAACTCATAAGGCAATGATAGGGGGAGTACTATTAACAACCATCTCGCTCGCTGGTCTTTTCGACCGTATTATCGACCACGATCGAATCCTTGATTTTACGTGAAGCTCACACGTACACATGCGCGCACCCACACACACGCGAAATAATATTATAATATATTAAAGGCGACATTAATGATAGGCTAATTATGATTTAACTTCATGGAGTCTCCCTTTTGAATATAGAGTTCATTTTTCATATTAGAGCACTCATAATTTTATATTAATTAAATTAAGTTTAATCACTTAAAATCGAAACTCGTATACATATATAATTATATACAAACTATAATAAATATTTTTTTATATTGTAATTAATCTACCATTATATTAATGTTGTATTTAATATTATACTATATGATTATAATAAAATTACATCTATAAATGTGGGCTTCTATTTTAAGTAGTGAACTTAATTTAAATAATGTAATTTAAGTATTTAAACTTAATTTGTTTAATGTAAAATTCTAAGAATTCCAATATAAAACAATAAGCATTAAACTTAAATGGATATTAAATGAAGTTAGATTATATTAAATGGTATTTTATTAAATATATAAGGGTAGAATTGATATATAGTTAAATATGTATGGGTAAAATTGATATTCAAAGGTTTTTCCTCAATTCATACTTTAATATATTGTAGATTAGATAGTTTTATGTAGCAATATGAACACACATATATAAGGAGGCCTTGGTTTATCGGATTAAAACTACTAGTAAGAGACATGACGTTGTAAGTATGACTCAAGCCCAGTTGAAAGAAAACTAAAAATTGATTTTGTATGTGAAAGATATGATTTGCATAAGTGTAGAAATGGCAATAAAGAAAATAAAAAAGGAAAGACACGTAGAGGCCGTGAAACCAAAAAAAAAAAAAAAAAAAAAATGTGTAGATCATTCACTTTGAATGGACAAAAATTGATAAATGGTGATTGTTGTGTATTGAAAGTGAAATGTCAAATACATAATCATAATATTGTCCAAAATCTTGAAGAATGTGTCTGTGTTGGGAGATTAATTGAGCGTGAGACTTCGATGCTAGTAAACATGACAAAAGTCATGTCAGATCAAATGAAATATTATATATATTGAAACGAGATGATACGCTTATGTCATCATATTGAGGTATACTTTTAATAGATACTTTGTTTTTTTTTTTTTTTAATGAGGCATTTTCAAAAATGTTCAATTTTAAGGGTATGAGTTGAAAATTATCCACTCATTTGAATTTAGTGTCAATTTGTCTATTATGTCCTTAATGAAAAGTTACATTTTGAAATGGTATTCTCGACATTTTAAATGTCGTCTTTGATATTTGATTTTTTTATCAATTTGTCACGAATTTTGAGAAGTGGCTTTCATGAGAAGTTACATTAAAATAAATTCGGACGACAAAAAAATAATATATATATATATATATATATATATATATATATATATATAATACTTTTAAAAAATAACGTGAAAACACAAAATATGATACTTTAAAAAAAACAAAAAAATCACGTCTCCGTGACACGGAGGCAAGTGCCTCCATGTCACAGAGACATTCTCGACATTACATATTTTATTCTCGACATTTGAACATTGTTTCATTAAAAAAAAAAAGGAAAAAATCACGTTTTTGTGTCACGGAGACATTCTCGACATTACATATGTCATTCTCGACATTACATATGTCATTCTCGACATTTGAACATCGTTTCATTTGTCTAGAATGACATTTTATTTTGAACATGACATTTCTCTACATTTGAAAATGTCGTTCTCGACATTTCTGAGTCTACGAAAAATATAGCATTTATTATGATTTGACATGTATACTTTTGAAATAAATATGACAGGTTATGTGTCAAATTTTTATTCGCCAATAACAATTTTGCAAAAATGTCCATTTTTTGTTTTAGTGTAGAATTAAAAATTGTTAATAAGGGTATTTTGGTCTAAATTTTTCCAAATTGGACATTTTTGCAATGGTTTGCAATAATGGACATTTTTGCAAATGACTAGGTAAAAATGGACATTTGATGAAATTTCCCCCTTTTTTTTTTAATTAAACTTTGCAGATGCAACATGTTTAAATGAATAAATTCAATAAGATAATTTGAAATTTAATGTGTATGGATATAGTAATTTTTCAAAATTGTTATTGGGATATATTTATTGTGGGATAGATATATAGAAGTCGTATGGATATATATTGTTTAAATGAATGAATTTGGATAATGTTGGAATGTAATGTGGATGAATATAATAAATTTTTAAAAATTTTAAAGATGGATTTTGACTAGAATAGATATATAAGTATGGCAGATAAAAATAATTGCTCTCTTTTGTTATCATAGCATGAAATGTGGCAGGGTCATTATGTTGAAACAACAATTTTTATTATATGCGACACAATTTAATTATAATGAATGCCCTCAATTTTTGCTTATTTTGCACTTAAGTTCCTAACTTTTTTCTTCACATTCTTATCCTTAATCTTTAATAGCCATCTCATCTCCGATATTGATATTTGTCCAATTTTTCTACTAATATACATTGCATTGAGGGACATATTTTTTTAGCTTTTGTATGTGTTATTTATTTTGTTCATTTAAAAATGTGAGAGGTAAATAAGTCTTTTTATATTATTTTAACAATTCTTTTGGACAAAAATCATCATTAGAGACAAAACATGAAAATTAATACAAAGTTGAAAATATAAGTGCAAAAATGAGCAAAAATTAAGAATGTTCAACAATGCAATTTAAATATGATGTAATTAACAAAAACTTTGTTATGTAAACTGTAAATTGAAAAATACATTAATATAGCATAAACAAATAATTTTTTCTGTTCTTGTTTAATTTTTTTGAGTGCTGTCATATCTAACATAAGGAACATCTATTGAATTTAACAATAATCATACTAAGAAATAAGAATCACTATTCTAAATTGATGGTTTAAGATTCATACATACAGAAGACATCTTGGATATGAATATTAGCAGCAAGATCTTTATCTCCTTGCTCCTCAAAATATTAGTTGTCAATGGGGCAAACTAATAAAATAATCTGGAGAGGAGAGAAAATGAGACCTAACATTTATATAGAAATTTATTGAACCATCACATTAACGGGTCCAACCCTAATTAGGGTTTACATATTTCTGGCCTACATAACTAAATTACCACGTTATATAAGATATAACATATAAGGTGTAAAACGGCCCAAGCAATCACTTAATATATTGGGCTTAACCACAGTATCATTATGAGTCATACATCTAACCTGTAAAATTTGCAATCAAATGGGAAGCCCATATTTTAGAATTATTCTAACATTCTTCCACTTGGACAAATATTTGATTGTGATTAAATAATAAAACAAAACTTTTGACTTTCGGTTTAGACACATAGATAGCCACACAAGTATAACTTCAAAGATAACAACTTACACAACATGATCTGATCCAACAAGAATGTCAACAACAAACATAGAAGTCGTTACACCATTTAAACGATATAAGACAACTCCATAGTTAAAATGTCAACATCCTTATCAACATGGATCTCCATCCTCCAACTAATATGGTTGCACGTAGTATGAAATTTGCACCAAATGTGATAAAAAAAAAATTTGTGCTAATTCATATCGATCATCGTAATGCTTCAAATCAAAATGAAGTTACATGTCTCTAAAATAGACTCATCTTATGTCTTTATCCGTTACATCTCGAGATTATAATAATATCATAATGAAAAGTCATAAGTTAAATGCATGCTCAAAATAATTTATGAAAGTGAAAAATATATTTTATTATTGGGAGGGAATGAACCCAAAGAACATTTGGGATGTCTACATACCCCGTAAAAGGATCAAGCCAAAACGTATTTCTTTTACATAAATGACTCCCACTAACCAAAAATATGAAAGGCTTCCATGATACTCATTAGCAACACATGTCTTAAAAACCTATGGGACGAGTCCCTTAGTCAAGGGATCTGCAATCATCATCTCTGTATTGATATGTTTTATTTTTGTCCGTCTTTTCTTAACTCCGTCTCTAATCACCAAATACTTGATGTGAATGTGCTTTAACCTACCAAAACTTTTATTATTCATTGAAAAGAACATTGTTGCACTCTTTAAGATGGAATCAACAACTTTCATCCCAAAGATAGAATTCTTTAACGAAACGGCTTGGACTGTAACTCCATAATAAACCACAAATTCAACCTGCATAGTAGATGCCACTAAAGTCTGCTTAACATTTTTCCAAGAGATAGCACCACTAGCTAACATGAAAATATAACTTGAGGCTATTTTAAATCATTTTCAAATTCAATAAAATCAAAATCTAAGTAACCTACCACCTCAAGGTGATTTAATTGTTTTAAGTAAGTATGTAACTTTTAATTTTCTTCAAGTATCTCATAACTTTCTTAGTTGCTTTCCAATATTCTTACTCTCGATTCAACTGAAACCTACTAATAACACTGACTGCATAATTTATATTCTGTTTAGTGTAAACTTGAGCATACATCAAACTCCCTACAACACTAACATATGGTATCATCTTCATAAATTCTCTTTCTAACTCATTCCTTGGACATTAAGTTTTGTTAAACTTATCCTCTTTTATGATAGGTACATCACTAGATACATAGTTCTATATATTGAACCTTTCTAGAATACGTCGTATATAAGCCTTCTGAGAAAATCTCAACAAGCCATGCTTTTTGTCATGATATATTTCAATGCCAAACAATAAGAAGTTTCTCCAAGATCTATCTCAAAATTCGCAAATAGCATTTTCTTTAACTCATGAAGTAATCCCAAATTACTACTAGCAAGAAAAATATCATCAACATACAGGACAAGAAAAATAAAAATTTTCCATTTTTTTGGAGATAAATAATTGATCAACTGCATTTTTCAACAAAATCAAGAGAAGTCACAACCTTGTTAAACATTAAATACACTGTCATGATGCTTGCTCGAGGTCATATAAGGATTTGTTTAACTTGTATACCAAGTTTTCTTTTCCCTTCGCAACAAAATCTCTAAGTAGTCTCATGTAAACCCTTTCAGAAAGATCTCCATTTAAAAATATTGTCCTAACATCCATCTGATGAAGCTACATATTATAGTGTGCTACAAGTACCATAATAATTCGAAATAAATCTTTGGACGAAACAAGTGAGAAGGTTTCATTATAGTCAATGCCCTCTCGTTGAGTAAACCCTTTTGCAACCGATCTTGTCTTCTTTAGTTCAACATTCCCTTCCGAATCCAGTTTGCTTTTGAAGATCCACTTGTTATCTATAGTTTTAGCATTCGAAGGAAGTTCAACAAGTTCCCAAACTCTAATATGTTACATAGAATTCATTTCATCTTCGATAGCATGTATCCATTTATGTGACTCAGGACTTGTCAATGTTTGATTAAAGTAACATGATCAACAATATGTCCAATATTAAAATCACTTTCCAATAAATAGGTAATGTAATCATTTGGTAATGTGGACTTTCTTTTCCCTTTGCAATCTTCTAACTTGTGGCTTAGCAACTGACTCAATCGTTGTTGGAGAAGGAATTGGAAGTTCATATTAGTTCCTCGATTCGTCATTAACAATTTCATTGGTTGATAAACAGCTCTTTCCTGTATAATAGAAACTAGAACTACAACTTGATTTGGTTCAACAAAATTTCGTTCAATGTAGAACTCCTACTATCACAGAAATCATTCTCCAGAATTTAGTAGTAATGGACTCAATAATTCTAGTGCCACGATTTAGACTGTAGAATTTATATCCTTTTAATCTATCTGGGTACCTAATAAAGTAACCATGAGTGGATTTCGAGTCCAATTTCTTTCTAAGGGTCACCTGGACATCCCTAAACATTGAAATGAGGCAAACTTGGCTTTCGTCCTATCCATAGTTCAAAAGATGTCTTTGTAACAGTTTTACTTGGAATTTCGTTCAAAATATACCTAGCAGTTGTCAATGCTTCATCCCATAGATATTTCAGTAAATTTGTTCTACTCATCATACTCCTGACCATATCTTTTAGAGTCCGATTACATCTTTCAGAAACGCTATTATGCTCAGGTGTATTGAGGCACTATCTTATACTCTTGTAAAATTTTGCAAAATCACCCATGTGTTGTCCAGATTCGTCATATTTCCCATAGTACTCATCATTACGATCAAATCTTACAACTTTGATAATTTTTCCGAATTGTTTCTCTATTTCCATTTTGAAAATTTTGAATTTCTCTGGTGCATAGAATTTATCATTACTCAGATAAATATATCCATATCAAGAGAATTCATCAATAAAAGTTATAAAGTGCTTGTTCCCACATATGGTGAAAGGTAAAGATCTATTAATATCAGTATATATCAAGTCCAAAATACCATCATTTCTAGTGGAACAGTTCCTTGTAGACTTAGTTAGCTTTCACACAGGTGTCAAAACTAGAGAAGTCTAGATAGGGAAATATCTCAACTTTTATCAGTTTTTCCATTCTATCCCTTGAAATGTGACACGACCATTTATGCGACAGTAAAGAGGATGATTAATAGATGATAGACCTTTTCTTTAACATATTGGTAACAAAAGAGACTTTATCAAAAGGAGCCAAAGACAATTTATATAAACCATCACATAAAAGATTATTTCCAATCAGACGAGAATCATAAAACAAATTCAACCATTCCATTACCAAAATTAAAGGAAAAATCAAAAGCATCAAATTTCGACATAGAAATTAAATTCTGTCTCATTGTCGGTATATTCTCTAAAACAATAAAGAAATAGGAATCTAAAGACAACTTCACTACTCCTATGTACTTAACCTTCACTTGAACTCCATTTCCAACACATAGTCTCACTTCATTCTTACTTGGTCTCTGTTTACTGTAAACCCCTGCAAAGAATTCGCAATATGAATACTAGCTCCCGAGTCTAACTACCAAGAATTCGAAAGCACATCTACAAAGGAAGATTAAAACAAACTAAGGCCAAGAAGATACCTGCAGAATTCTTCGTTTTCTCTAACCTAGTCTTAAACTTAAAATAACCTTTCTGTCAATGACCCTTCTTTTTGCAGAACTTACATTGATCATTTTTCTTTATAGTTCCTTTGGGACCACCAGAAGTCTAACCTCCAAAGTTTTTATTTTGTTGATTGCGGTGTGACTTGTTTCCTTTATCAAACTTAGACTTATGGTTATGAGAAGACTCTTTGTTCTATGATAGTTAAAAAATTAATTGTATAATTTCAACAGTCTCACATCACATCCTATACTCCTTTTGAACCCATACTACAATAATGTAATTTAAATCTCATTTATCCCGCCGAGCATTATAAACAACCTTAAGTTGATTGAATTGGCTAGAAATAATAATTAAAACATGATAGACTAGGAAAGGCTTCGCAATGGCAATCTCTCAAAAGTCTTTAGTTTAGATGATATATTTATCATCTTCATAACGTGCTCCCTAACCCCATTTGTACCATCATATCCATATTCATCAGTTTTGTCCATCAGGTCTTTAATTTCAGCTTTATCAGACTCAACAAATTTCTCACATATAGCATCCATGAAACTTTTGACATTTTCATTGTCTGGAATAGCACCCATAATGGAATTGGATATAGAGTGCTTAATAATTCTCAAACAAACTTTGTTGAAACTTTTTGTACTTTTCATACTCAACCACATATTTAAGAGTGCAACACCCCGACTCGCATGGATCAAAACGTCACTAGATTAACTGCACTTTAGCCATAAATTAATTAACTATATTTTTAGGGGAAGGTATAAAAATTAAGTTTTAGAATTTAATTCAAGAATTTTTTTCAAAAAAAAAATAATTCAATACTAAAAGAAAATAATTTCAAAAATATTTTTAGAATGGGTTTCATGCATATAATGATTATTGACGTGAAATTTTTGGCAAAACTTTAAAAGTAATGTTGCTATTTTAGTTTTTATCTCAAGCAGTAATTGTCAAAATAAATTCGTTTGTATAGCTAGCGAATTCAAAAGTTAATCAAATTTTAATGTAAAGTAGAAACCTCCTTATAATATCACATAATTAAAAATTAGCTTCTATCGACATCATATGATATATTAAAATATTTTTCAAAACCCAACAGCGACCCGGTTGATTGGTAAACTGGTGCGGTTCACTTAAAATGATATATAAAATTTCACAGACATTAAAACCACATGATTTCAAATTTATTCAGTAACTAATCCATGAGACTATCAAATCCAATTAGTTGGTTTGGGGCTCGTTCCTTGACGACATGGCCAACCCCCTATTGGGCGCCTAACACCTCATTCTTATTCCTTTTTCAACAAAAAAAAAATGTTTCATCCAAAAATTCCAAATAACTGTCAAGTTATAAATTTTTGAAGCCAAGGCAGAAGTTGGAAACTAACAACACTAGCTAGAGCAATTTACCATAAATGACATATAAAATTCTACCGACATCGGATTGACATGATTTCAATTTTATTTAGTAGTTACTTATGAGACTATCCAACACCACTGGCTTTGTATAAAAATGCCAAGCAACGAAAGAGTTACGAATTTTTAAAGACAAGGCAGAAACTGAAATTTTTGAAAAGACAACAAAACTTTAAATCGCTAACATTTTTTGTAAACGGTGATTTGTAAATTTATTTCTATCACACATATCTACTTTTCAAACATAATTTTTTTGAAAAGAAATATTCATAGAAGAGTTCCACATATGACGTCCATAGAAATAAAAAAAAATGTAAACATTTCATGATTTAATTAAAATTTTCAAGTCACCGACTTTTTCTATGGCATGTTGCATCTTCATTTACTATCATCCACGCTCCAAGAAAAATTCATTCAATCTATAAGAAGGAAATTAACCCATGAGTTTGAAGCTCAATAGATATCATCAGTGCATTTAATTAGCAAAATAGAAATTTTGACCTATAGATTCATACTGTCGCACGTAAATGAATTTCTTGTAAAATTCAATTACTACAGCATTATCATAACACGTAGAACTGGAAAATGATCATTCAAACTATTGTAATGTCGAAACACCATACCCGAAGATACCATTTCATTCAAACATTTATCAAAAAATCTTAATTTGAAAATGAAATAAACACTTGCACCTCTACCTACCTTGAATTTTCTTGAATACAAAAGAACCAAATGAGTAAAAAGGTTTTTCTTCTTTACACCCTTGCTATTCCTTCAGTTTAACTTGACATGAAGTATATTTGAAAGAGAGAAAGAAAGAGAGAGAGAGAGAGAGAGAGAATTCGAATTTGAGGAGAGGTGTAATGAAAAAGTGATATTCTTCTTCTAGTAACCTTCATTTTTAATGAAAAACTAAATGAGGGGGTTGTATATTCATTAAGTTTGTTAAATTTGATCTTTAACTAAAAACTTGGAGAGTTTCTAAGTCCAAAAGAATAATTCATATAAAAAGTTTTATAAAAACGTCTACATATTGATTCGAACTTGGGTTGTATATATGAAATATCACGTAGATGACCATTGAGGTAACCCAGATATTCATTAAATCTTTATAATCAAATTTACTTAAACTTAATCTCTTAAATTGTTGGGCTTTCAATTAACTTATGGCTTGAGCTTTCATAATCTTAAATGGATTGAGCTTCCATAGCTCATTTCTTAAATGGGATAGACTCGTGGTCCTAAATCATCACAAAATAATAGTCTAATTTCATTTTATTTCTCAGGCTTCTACAATCCTAACACCTTAAACAAAATTTCGTCCTCGAAATTTACTTTATGGACTAGCAAAGAGTTTCAGATATTTGTCTTTGACTTCTTCTTCTCTTTCCCAAGTAGCTTCTTCTACTCCATGATTATTCCATTACACTTTGACCAATTGAATCTCCCTGATCTGTAATTTATGTACCTTTAGATCCAATATCTTAATCAGTAATTCCTCATAAGATAAGTCTTTTTGTACTTCCAATGATTGATAATTATCAACGTGATCAGGATTATACATATACTTTCTGATCATTGATATATGAAACACATTGTGAACGACTGATAGTTCAGGCGGTAAAGCCAGTCGTATTCCTGACTCTGTTAAGTATTTCAAAAGGTCTGATATAATGAGGTCATAGTTTTCCTTTTTTGCCGAATCTAAGTACACCCTTTATTGGTGCCACCTTTAGAAAAACTTTCTCTCCAACTTCAAATTCTAAGTCTTTTCTCCTAGTATCTGCATAACTATTTTATCTATCTTACGTGACCTTTATCCTGGTACGGGTCTTATCAATGACTTCAATTATTCTTTCAATGATCTCTGGTCCCAAAACTCTCTTTTCTCCAATTTCATCCCAATGAATAGGTGATCTACATTTTCTCCCATAGAGAGCTTCATACGGTACCATTCCAATAGTTGCTTGGAAACTGTTATTATATGCAAATTCCACTAAAGGTAGATACGATTCCCAACTTCCTCTTAGATTTAGAACACAGGCCCTTAGCATATCTTCCAAAGTTTGAATGGTCTTTTCAAATTGACCATCGAATTGAGGGTGATACGCTGTACTGAAATTCAATTTCGTTCCCATAGCTCCTTGTAAGCTCTTCCAAAACTTTGACTTAAATCTCGGATCTCTATCAGACACAATAGACATTGGGATAACAAGCAATATTACAATCTCTCTAATGTACAACTGCGCCAGTTGATCTAAACTAAATGCCTTTTTTACTGGAAGAAATGAGCGGACTTCGTTAGACGATCCACTATTACTCATATAGCATTGTGTCTTCTTGCTGACTTTGGAAATCCTACCACAAAGTCCATTGCAATATTCTCCCACTTCTATTCAGGTATGTCTAATGGATTTAATAATCCTGCTGATCTTTAATGTTCTGCTTTAACTTTTTGGCACACTATGCATTTTGCCACAAATGAGCCTATACTTCCTTTCATATTCCTCCACTAAAATATATCTCGACGGTCACGATACATTTTCGTACCACCAAGATATGCAATGTATGGGGTAGAATGAGCCTCCTCCAATATCTCCTTTCTCAAAATTTCATCTTTAGGTATACAAATTCTTCCTTTAAATATTACTGCCTGATCCGAAGCTATTTCAAAATACTTTCTCTTATCAGTACCAATCTCGTTCTTATCTTCTGCAAGAATGGGTATTTACCCTGTACTTCTATGATCCGATTTCTAAGAGTAAGTTGAACCACCAAAGTTGCTAAACGAGTGGTGACTTGTTCTTGTGTGGTAATCCCTTCGATTCGCAAATGTTCCAAGTCTTTGATTAACTCCGTCTGAGTAGTAAGTAATGATGTCAGCTGTTCCATCGACTTCCTACTTAGAGCATCAACAACAACATTAGCCTTACCAGAATGGTAATAAATAGTGCAATTATAATCATTTACTAGCTCAAACCATCGTTTCTGTCTCATATTCAATTCCTTCCGTGTCAAGAAATATTTGAGAATCTTATGATCCGTGTAAATGTCACACTTTCCTCCATATAAGTAATGGCGCCATATCTTTAATGCATAAACTACCGTCGTAAGTTCTAGATCATGCTTTGGGTAGTTCTGCTCATGTTGCTTTAATTGCCTTGACACATAGGCAGTCATTTTTCCACATTGCATCAGTACACATTCCAAACCTTGTTTGGATGCATTACTAATCGTTGCTTTAGGCTCTTGCTGTAACAAGCCCTTTCAAGCCTTCAGGTATGGTTAACATGGGTGCTGTAACTAATCGTTGCTTTAGCTCCTGAAAACTTCGCTCACACTTATCTTTCCATTGAAACTTTACTCATTTCCTTGTCAATTGCATCATTAGTCCAACTATTTTGGAGAATCCTTCTATAAATCTCCTATAGTATCCAGCCAATCCTAGAAACTTCGAACTTCACCACCATTAGTTAGTGTCTTCCAATTAGTTACTATTTTCATCTTTGCTAGATCTACTTCAAGTTCTCAGACAGTAACTACATGACCGAGGAATCCAACTCGCTCAAACCAAAATTCACACTTTTTAAATTTGCCGTATGACTTTTACTTGCGCAATATTTTTAGAGCTGTTCTAAAATGTTTCTCATGTTAATCTTTACTTTTGGAGTATATCAAAATGTTGTCAATGAAGACTATGACAAATTTATCCAAATACTAATGAAATACACAATTCATTAGATCCATGAACACTGCCGGAGCATTTGTCAACCCGAATGGCAATACTGTAAATTCGTAATGTCCATAACGAGTTCTGAAAGCTGTCTTAGGTATATCACTCGCCTTAACCTTCTATTGATGATATGTAGATGTAAATCAAACTTAGAAAATATCTTAGCCCCTTTCAATTGATAAAACAAATCCTCAATTCTCGGGAGAGAATACTTATTCTTGACGATCAAATGGTTCAACTCCCGATAGTCGATACACGTCCTCATACTTCCATCTTTTTTTTACGAACAACACTAATGCGCCCCATGGGGATACACTTGGTCGAATAAAGCCACTATCTAACTCTTGTAGTTGAATTTTTAACTTTTGAAGTTCCTTTGGAGGCATTCTGTATGGAGCATTAGATACTGGTGTCACTCTAGGAACCAGATCTATTGTGAATTTCACTTGTCTATCTAGTGGAATATTGAGTAGATCTTTTGAAAACACATCTATAAATTTTTTTACCACTGGTACGTTCTTAATTTTTATTGTTGTCGATTTTTCTGCTGAGATGTTTCTTTTCTCAACATTTTCTCGATTTGTAAGGCCGATACTAGTTGGAGATATGGTTTGGTCTTTATTCCAGGGAAAGAAAATTGTTCTTCTCTTGGTTTCTAAAAGTCACTTCCCTTTCTCTACAACGAATGGTTGCATAATTATTTCTTAACCAATCCATGCCCAAAATCACATCAAAATCTTTCATCTCTATCATATACAAGTCAGTTTCAAATGTTTTTTCCTCAATTTTAAGATTCACCGACCTAGTGAACTGATCTGTGTTCAATGTTCTGCCTGAGAGGATGATAACTTCTAGTGTACTCTCTAATTTAGCACAATTAATACTAGATTTAGCAATGAAAGATTTTGATACAAAAGAGTAAGTAGCTCCTGAATCAAACAGTACATACGCAGGTGTATTAGATATTAGTAATATTCCTGCTATCACATTTGAGTTCTTCTCTGCATCCTTCTGAGTCATTGTAAAAACTCATGCTTTCCCCTTTTTATTTTATTCACTGTTGTCATCATTCTTTTGCATAAACATGGGACAATCTTTAGCAATATGTCCTGGCTTACCGTACCAAAAACAAGCATTCTTTCCATACAAGCATTCACCACGATGAGGCTTACCACACTTGGGACATAGCGCTACTGTAGCAACTATGGCCTTACAGACACTAGATCTGATATTAGCCTTCTTATTTTGCCATTTGCCTTTTCATTTATCTTGACCATTCCATTTTCTCTTTCCAAATTGTCCTTTGTCCTACTGGTTGTACAATTGATGGTGTTGCTCTGCATTTGTCTTCTGATACCAAATAGCGTTAGCTCGTTCTAGCATCTCACGATATGATGTGAAACGATGTGACATAAGAATCATGCTTAGCTTTAAGTTTAACCCTTGCTCAAAACTTTGAGTCTTCTTAATTTTCGTGTCCACTAGGTGTGGAACATACCTTGAGAGTTGGTCGAATTTTTGCACATAATCAGTTAGGGATGTATTACCCTCTTAAGCTAAAGGAATTCGCTCTCCTTGAAATCCATTAAAGATTGAGAAAAATACTTGTCCATCACTTCCTCCTTGAATTGTTCCCAAGTTAATGCCAATTGCTATTCTGGAGTCCTAGTTCGGGACATCAAATCCCACCAGTGACTTGCATCACCAGTAAACATAAACTCCACACATTGGACCCTTTGGGCATCAATATAGTCTATGGGTCGAAAAATTCGTTGTAGCTTACAAAACCATTCCTCAACTACTAGTGGACCAGATGCTCCACCGAAGGTAGGGGGCTTATGCCTTCGAAATAACTAACTATCAAGGCATGAGTCGGAAGAGTAATAGGAGTTGGTAGTGTAGGTAGAGATGGATTCTAATTTAGCCTGCCAAGATCTTGAACTGTTTGTAGAAGATCCCTTATCAAATTGTTCTGGTTTGCTCGAGACATTTTCCTAAAGATAAGATATAATATCTCATATTAACTTCATTTACCAATATCAGAATACTTAAAATAAATAAGGTATTAATCCTCAACTTGATCATAATTGATTTTTTTCCTTTATTATTAGTACTCCTTGAAATCAGGATATACAATAGTTCAACAAATTTTTACTTTCAATAATGTAAAGGAAAAGATATCACAAGGAAATGAAATCTAAATTTCTAATCCCTATGAACCTTGCGAGTCTTCTTTGGTGGAGATTCATCTTTGGAGGAGTCTTCTGCCTCAGGTTCCGACTCTATGTTCATCTCAACCTGTGGTTCAGGTTCTTACTCATGATCATTCTCTAATTCCAACCCAAAGTCATCCTCGTGCTCCCATTATGGATTTTCCTATGAGGCTGATTCAAACTATGTTCAAGCTCGACTCAACCTCATCATTAGGATCAATTACTATCTCCGGTTGAGGTTCTAAGCTCTCACTCCACCAGTCTAGAAGGATCTGATAATATATACCAAATTCAATTGTAGTGCTCCAGGATACCAGATGTGAGTGAAAGAAGGGGTCCACGAGAATCTCTTCTCTTTCTTGCATAGACTACTTGACATATTCCAATTTTGTCTATTCAATTCTCTAAGAAATAGTGAGAATTCTTGATCTCTCTCAATTCTTTTTCCAGAGGCGGGGGTTAGGGCAGACTTACAAAAGGACAAAGTAAACTCTCAAAGTCCTACCTTAGATGGTCGTAAACGTGGGATCTTCTCCAAAGTGTATCAAAGGTTTAGCCTTTTTAGAAGTAAAGGAAGCAGAGAGGACCGGGAAACAAAGAGAAGATGTGTATGAATGAGATATCTAATGAATTCCAATACCGTTGGTCGAGATCTAAAGGAACCCTAGCTACTCATTCTATTCCCTTGAATACTAGAATAAAAGCACCAATACCTAACAAGATTAAGTGAATACCTAAAATTGTGGTCATTTTATTTCGACCATCCCCTGACCTGACCTCACACGAGATGCCCTGCTAGAACAAGCCCCTCTAGAGATGAATGTGAAGCTGACTCAATCACTGTGGAGTACAGAAGCTTAATGGAGAATTTGATTTAGAAGGTGCTCTTGAGGGTTACCTTCAGCATCTCATCCCTAACCATGACTCTCATGTCTCCCCATTGAGGTGGGAGTGAATGTCTGAGGTTATTCACAACCTCGTTATGTGTGATCTTCAGTCCCACATCTGCAGCTGCCACACATCTCTCGTAGATGTATGTATGTGTTCAACAAGTGGACGAGACAGGTCAATCACATAGTTCTCATAGGACTGAATGATGGACCTACGACTCAACGTTGCTCTACAAGCTGTGGCCTTTTTAGCAGTTTGATAAGTTCTAACCATATCTATCACATAAGTGTCCACTTATGTTTTATCTCTGTTAGCGATATCAACTTATACATTATGCTCTTGAGTTTTAATATAATGGCCAATCATCATTTCTTCATGTATATTTAAACAAAATATAACTTACATAACATATTTCATTCTAAACATCAAAAGCATTTTCATAAATTCAAACTTAAATGATTTATAAATCATGCTTGAAAAATAAAGTGAAACATAATATTTTATTCCATACCTTGGGTTCGTCGGATGAGGTCAACTGATGGACGTAAGATGCCATTGAGTGTCTTAAATGTTTCATTTTTCTCATTTCATAAAAAAATATACTAAGTTTACAGAATTGACTAAACTCATACATTGATACCACGCTATAAATCCCCAACATGTATGGATCGAAACGTCATTAGATTAATTGTACTTTGCTGTAAATTAATTAGCTATATTTTTAGTGGAATGTATAAATATTAAATTTTAGAATTTAATTCAATTTTTTTTAAATAATCAATACTAAAAGAAACCAATTTCAAAAATATTTTTAGAATCGGTTCCATGCATGTAACGACTATTGACGTGAACTTTAAAAGTGATATTGCTGTTTTAGTTCTTATAGCAAACGGTAATTGTCAAAATAAATTGGTTTGCATAGCTATCGACCTTGAAACTTCATCAAATTTTAATGTAAAGTAAGAAACTACTTATAATATGACATAGTCAAAAATTAACTTCCGTCGGCATCATATGATGTATTAAAATATTTTTCAAAACCCAGCAGCGACCCGGTTGAAAGGTAAATCGGTACAGTTAACTTAAAATGACATAAAATTCCACAGACATCAAAACCACATGATTTCAAATTTATTCAGTAGCTAATCCATGAGACTATCAAATTCAATTGGTTTCATCCAGAATTCCAAGTGACTGTCGAGTTATGAATTTTTGAAGTCAAGGAAGAAGCAGGAAAACAACAACACTAGCCAATGCAGTTTACCTTAAGTGACATATAAAATTCTACAGACATCGAATTGATATGATTCCAAGTTTATTCAGTAGTTAACTTATGAGACTATCCAACACCACTGGCTTTGTATGTCAAGTAACAAAAAAATTATTAATTTTTAAAGACGAGGCAGAAACTGAAATTTTTGAAGAGGCGGAAAAATTTTAAATCGCTAACATTTTTTGTAAACGGTGATTTGTGAATTTATTTCTATGACACATATCTAATTCCAAACATAATTTATTCATAAATAAATATTCGTAGAAGATTTCCACATATGACGTCCATAGAAATGAAAAAAAAATTAACGTAAACATTTCGTGATTTAATTAAAATTTTCAAGTCACCGGCTTTTTCCATGGCATGTCGCATCATCTTTTACCATCATCCACGCCCCAAGGAAAATCCATTCAACCTGTAGGAAGGGAAATAACCCATGAGTTTGAAATTTAATAGATATCATTGGTGCATTTTGTTATCAAATTAGAAATTTTGAACTATAGATTAATACCGTCGCACGTAGATGGATTTTCAGCAAAACACATAGAGTCGGAGAATGATCATTCAAACTGCTGTAGTGCTGAAGCATCGTACCCGAAGGTGCCATTTCATTCAAATATTTATCGAAAAATCATAATTTGAAAACGAAATAAACACTTGCACATCTACCTACCTTGAATTTTCTTGGATATAAAAGATCCAAATGTGTAAAAAACATTTCTTCTTCACACCCTTGTTATTCCTTAAGCTTAACTTGACATGAAGTATATTTGAGAGAAAATAAGAGTAAATTCGAATTTGAGGAGAGGTGTAATGAAAAAGTGACCTTCATTTTCTTGAAATCTTCCTTTTTAATGAAAAACTAAATAGAGTGGTTGTATATTCATTAAATTTGTTAAATTTGGTCTTTGACTATGAATTTCAAGAGTTTCTACGTCCAAAGAATTAATTCATAGAAAAAGTTTTATAAAAATATCTATATGGTGATTCTAACTTAGGTTGCCTATATGAAATACCTACATGACCATTGAGGCTACCCAGTTATCCATTAAATCTTTGTAATCAAATTTACTTAAACTTAATATCTTAAATTGTTGGGTTTTTAATTAACTTATGGCTTGAGCTTTCATAATCTTAAATGCGTTGAGCTTCCATAGCTCGTTTCTTAAATGGGCTAGGCTCGTGGTGTTAGATCATCACAAATAATAGCCTAATTTCATTTTATTCCTCGGGCTTCTATAAGAGTGCTTTGATCTGTGAGTTTCAAAAGATGCTTCTCCATTGCAATATCCAACCCCAAAAGACATAGTGCTAATTATATGTCTCATTTCCATCTCATATAATTATTCTCAGTCAAGGTTTCTGTTCACGAAATATTTTCTTTCGATTTAAACTGTCGCAAGTGTACGGTTCGTTAACAAGTAATAAAATAGATAAGTTGAGTCCGAATATCGTCCCACAGAGATTGATTTAGTTCAATATTATTTATCCAAACCTTAATCGAATTTAAATGATCAATTATGAGTTTTTGTCCTAAGAAATCCTAAATTTAAGCTAAAATACCAATATTATAAATTGGATGGTATAATATGCAAAACAATGTTTAAATTAACTAAAATGCAATTTGATGATCGAGGCGCAGGTTAAATGTATTCAATGAATGTGAGATATACTAGGATCACAAATTTCCAAGTAATGTTCAATTTAACCTTCATTCCACACTTTGACAACACAATGAAATTTTGAAGAATCAATACTCCTAAATCTATCCAACACTCTCTCTAGAGATGAATTGTAACTATTCTCATACACCGCCAGCCTATATCTTTATGACGGATGCAAATATATGAGAATGCATGTAGTTTTGTGAGTACTTAGAGATTCATGCAAAGCATATGGGTATATTTCTATTCCTTATCGGACCTTACGATGTACCTTGTTGAATTTATTCCTCTTCTTTCGAATAGATGAAACAAACCACCATAACTCACACAATTACAGGCCCATAGTCATGGAAGCAATTAAATACATATAAATCATTCAAAATAATCAATACGTGTTTTAATGTGGAAAATATGGAACAAAGAATTAAATATCAAATTACAAAGTTCATCGATCTCCCTGTATAGATTTTTTTAGCCTAGCATGATGGGAAGAAGAACACAACAATAAAAATCAAGAAAACACATCACCCTATTGAATTCTTGAAGGAAGGTCTTGAATCTTGGATTGAATCATCTTCTTCTTCCTTCTTCTTTTTCTTCAAATCTTCCCAAAATAATAATATAATGCGTGGTCTTTATTTTTGGACGTCCCTAGTGCTTTAAAAGACTCCCTAAGATTTGTTTCCATAAGAATTTCGTTAAAAAAAAAGAAACCAGATTTTCTCGCCATGATTGGCTTAGGCTGTCGCCCAGGCAAAACTCGGGCAATTGCTCAGGCTAAGAATTTCTTCTTGGTAATTAAAAAATCATGTTGGGCGATCGCTCGGTATGTGTAACTGGGCTGTCGTCCAAGCAAAATTTCTTCCATATGTTGCATTTTAGCCCCCCGAAGTAGATTTTTAATTCTTTCAAGTCCTTTCTCTTGCATTTTCAAACTTTGACTTTTAATTGCATCCAATTGAGCCTGTAACATTTTTAATCTTCATTTTTTGATCCAAATCAACTATTGAAATGTTGCAACTTAGTCCTCATACTTTGGATTTTCTTCCTTTTTGGTTCTTTTTCGTTTATTTTCTCTTGAATTCTACCACATTCATCAATATAGTCCTACAAAACATAATTACATAGAATTAAGCCATAATTCAAACTCTTTGATTATAATTAAGTCATGTTTGTGAACTAAATAAAAACGCACTTATAAAACCCCCCAAAACTTGAAATGTTGTTTGTTCTCAAACAAGATAGTGGCTCAATACTAAACAAACATGTCTTAATAATCTGTCGTGTCTCGGGATTGGACTAAGTATTTGACTTCAAAAAGAAAATTGATTAGTGCAAGAATGAAATCAAACTTTACCTGTTAATTGCATACCCGACGTTCGTGTGTGAATTCATGCTAACATATTTAGTTCACGATGGGCTTAGTCCCGACCCAAAGCGGTCAAATCTGTCCTTACTTCGCTCGAGAGGTACACAACCCCCCAAACTTATTCTTTTCACTCAGTTATCCTGGAGTTGTGTTTTAAAGTTATGATTTTTGGTAACTGCAGTCCTTGCCCTCTCTTAGTTTGGATAGATCTCAGTATCACAAGTTCACATATCAACAAATGAAGGCTCTCCAGATATGATTGCTTCAACACTTAAGATTAAACTAAGTTACTAGGCTCGCCTCAAAGGTGTAGTTTCTTCAACCAAATGTCCAAGGGCCTCTTGATGTTATCGTGTCTTTTCTCACTTATTTTCTGATAAAAAAAAATTTGTCATCTTCTCATTTGCTTTCTGTACAACCCCTATAGCGAGCTTTAGGCTGATGACTCCCAAACCAGTTGGCTTAAGGGCACTAGATTTTGAAATATCCTTACAGGCTTACTTGCTCGAATCATAAAGGCATGGAAAAAGGTGTCATGATTTTACAAGTTATATTTATGCCTTTTATTATTTTTTTAGACATTTGGCCTCCAAAACCAACCCTCAATTTAAGATTTTCAACTAATTTTCACCTCACCAGTCTAGGCAATCCACACAATAGAATTCATGCATAGAGCCCCATTTATCTCAGTGCTTTCCTATGATTGCTCAACCATCTCCAAACCGTCTTAAGGTGGTTTACTATTTGATTTAGTAGAGAATTATCATTCTTCTCCTACTTTATGTTCAAAACCCCAGTCACTAACCTAACATATTGAGCATGAGTGGCATGTATAAAGAATATCAAGTATTACATCAATAAGTATTGGTTAATCTATTCAGCACCATATCCACAGTTTGTAATTTATACCAGTCCAATAATCACATCATAGCTGTCAAGGCTATCAAGCTCACACAAGCATGCAAGAATGGAAATACAGCAAACTGAATGAAATGCAAAGAATTTTTTTTTAACACTCATCAAGCACATAATATGCAGTCATGAAACATAGATATTGATGAATATAGGTAAAATGATAAAAAGATGTTCGTGTCCAAGATTATGTCACCCACTCCCAAACTTCGATAATACATTATCCTCAATGTGAAGATGAAATAAATGTGTAAACAAACATAACTGAAGGACAATAATAAACTAAAAGTGCAAGATGGGATACGAATACTCCCATGATCTATATGGAGGTGGTGAATGAAAACTAGGACCCACAATTTTTCTCATTTCCCCGTGACATTCTTTTGGTGGCATCCTGTAAAAGTGCAAAGTATGCGTATTAGTTCACATGGTGTAAACTGATGCAATTGAGGTAAGAAATAAACTACGTAGTGCACAAATCTCCCAAACTTGCTCCAAGGTGCATGTGTACATTGTTGGTGTGTAGAATGCATAATTTATGTCTCAACATAGAGTTTATATCACAAAAATGTGAATCACCAACAAAACTTCACTCAAAACATGCACTTTGTTCAATTTGACACATGACTGACTAAAATAGAACTTCAACCTCATGACTCGTGCTATGTGCATTGGGATTCATGTGGACTATGCCTAGACTCCATGTGATAGGGATGTATGATTGATGACCTAAAACTATTGATAATGCTAAAAATGAAAAATTCATAAACTATTGAAAAATGAAGTAAATGAAAGGATAGAAACGTTGGGTTGTCTCCCAACCAGCGCTATTTTATAGTCGATGGCTCGACTTTTGGCATAGGTGTATTATGGAACTTTAAACATGGCTTGGGAGGTCCTACGTAGTTTGTTCAATATGGTCTTGTTTCGCATTGCAGTTATCCTCCACACTTCAAACCTGTCATTTTCCAAGTGGTGTGACTCTCCCTCATCATCTGTTTGAGACTCCATGGTGTATACCTCGATCTCCTTTGAGTCAATAAGAGTGGATTGAGGGTGCATCATATCGACCTCCTGAATGTCTGACGATTTCTTCAACTCGTAATTGTAAGGGATTTATATGTCAATCGCATCAATCTGGAAATAGGTGTCTGGCTCGGTGGGATATTTCATTGCCTTGAAAACATTAAAAGAGACTTGCTCCTTCCCAGTCTTAGAGTCAATTGTCCTTGTTGCACATCTATGAGAGCTCTTGCAGTTACCAAAAATGGTTGCCCCAATATGATAGGCATGTCCTTGTCTTCTTCCATGTCCAGAATTAAGAAGTCCGCTGGGAATATAAGTTTATCAACTTTGACCAATACATCTTCGATAATCCCTCGTGGATGTGTAAATAATCGATCAGCCAACTGTAGAGTTACTGTAGTTGCTTTAGGCTCTCCCAATCCCAGTTTCCTGAAAATAGAGAGTGGCATCAAGTTAATACTCGCACCAAGATCACACAATGCTTTATTAAAATAAAAATCACCAATTGTGCAAGGAACAGTGAAACTCCCTAGATATTTCAGTTTTTGTAGGAGCTTTTTCTAGATCTTGGCGCTGCTCTCTTCGGTTAACATCATCGTTTCATGTTCCTCTAGCTTACATTTATTTGTTAAGATATCCTTTAGAAAATTGGCATAGCTAGGCATCTGGAGTAGTACATCGACGAACAGGATATTGATGTAGAGCTTTTTAAAGATTTCGAGGAACTTCTTATATTGCTGCTCCATCCTATGCTTCCTCAACCTCTAGGAAAATGGAATGGGTGGCTCATAGGGGTTAACTGAAATGTTGGCCTTACCCAGTGAAGTCTCTGAATTCTCCTTTGGTGTGGATTCATGTGTCCGCTCGTCTTGCTGTACAATCTCTTCTTCTGTAGATAATGTTGTCTCATTGTTTACACTCGGCCTCTCAACGTGTCTTTCAGGTAGTTGCATCCCACTTCGAGTTGTGATCGCTTGAACATGCTCCCTAGGATTCAACTCAGTATTACTTGGTAACGTATCTATGCCCTTTTCGTCATAGCGAGTGCCATCTGTTCCATCTGCATATCCAAGTTTTTAATTGCAGCACTCGATTTTGGAGAGTAGTTTCAGTTTTCCTTATGAATTGGTTATTTGCTTCTATGTATTTTTCAGTCTTTTCCATGAACTCCGCAAACATCTCTTCCAATTGAAGTGTTTTCTCCTGCTGAAATTGCCTCTGGGATCTATTCTAATTTTGGGTACCACCCCATGAGAGATTTCGATGTTCTTTCCAATTGGGATTGAAAGTGTCTGAATTTTGATAGTTTTGTTCATGTTGACCCCATTGTGCATACTCTATTTGTTCCATTCCTTGTGACAGAATTGGGCATTCTGTCGTACTATGATTCGCTCCACATTCTTCACAATTTGGTTTCCGTGAATATGTTGCATTTGCTGACTGTGATATGCTTTCCACCTTTTGAAATAGTGAGTCAATCTTTGCTAATAAGACTGAATATGCATCTACCTCATAGACACCCGGAGGCTTCTTCTGAATCACTCGCTCAGAGGACCACATAGCTGAAGTGGTAGCCATTCTCTCAAATAATTCAAGTGCTCCATCAATTGTTCGTGTGGAAATTGAGACATCTGATGATGAGTCTACCATGCTTATGAAGTACGGGAATAACCCTGTATAGAAGAATCGGATTTGGGTCTTTTTATCGAACCCATTTTGAGGGCACTTCCGGAGCATGTTTTTGAATTTATTCCATGCTTCATTAAATGATTCAAATTCCCCTTGACTAAATATCAATATCTCATGCCTCAGTTTCACTATCTTGGTTGGTGAGAAGAACTTCGTACAGAATTTATGAGCCAGCTCGTTTCAAGTAATGATGCTTGCAATAGGAAGCGAATCCAACCATTCAAGTGCCTTATCCCGTAGCGTATGTGGAAACAACCTTAGCCTAATAGCATCATCAGAAATTCCTTGATACATGAAGTGTTGACACATATCCAAGAATTGAGATATGTGTGTATTTGGATTTTCTTCGGCTCTGCCATAGAATTGGTGTCCATTCGGGAAAAGATGTATCACATCAGTCTTTAATTGAAAATTAGGTTGCCCAAACGGTGGATACACTATACTAGACTGGTTTTGAATTACTTGAGGAGTCAAGAAATCTCCCAAAATCTCATTTCCTTCGTCTACCGCCTCTCTTTCGTTAGCTGGGATAATAGAGTTGTTCGGTTCGTTAGCCATTTGCAATTGTGCTTCTCTAGTCTCTCTTTGCAGTCGATGAAAAGTGCGCTCAATTTTAGGATGAGCTGGAATAAATTCTCCTCCAGTCGATCTTGGCATGCAACTCTACGAGAAAATCGGTAGTAGCACTCAAATTCAAACAAACTGAATAACTAAACAAAATAAAATAAAATAACCTAAAAAGATGAAAAAAAAAAAGAAATTAAAAATTAAAGTTCGAATTAGTGCCTAGAAAAATAAAATCAAACTAATGTTCAATCCCCGACAACGGCGTCAAAAACTTGTTCACTAAAAATTTTTTTTTGATTTAAACCACCGCAAGTGTACGGTTCATTAACAAGTAATAAAGTGGATAATTTGAGTCCGAAAATCAGATTGATTTAGTTCAATGTTATTTATCCAGACCTTAATCGAATCTAAATAATCAATTATGAGTTTTTGTCCTAAGAAGTCCTAAATTTAAGCTAAAGTACCAATATTATGAATTGGATGGTATGATATGCAAAACAATGTTTAAATTAATTAAAATGCAATTTGATGTTTGAGACGCAGGTTAAATGTATTCAATGAATGTAAGATATACTATGATCACGAATTCCCAAATAATGTTCAATTTAACCTTAATTCCACACTTTGACAACGCGATAAAATTTTCAAGAATCAATACTCCTAAATCTATCCTACACTCTCTCTCGAGATGAATTGTATCTATTCTCATAGACCATCAGCCTATATCTTTATAACAGATACAAATATACGAGAATACATGTAGTTTTGTGAGTACTTAGATATTCACGCAAAGTATAGGGGTATATTTTTATTCCTTATCGGACCCTACGATGATTTATACGTTGTCGAATTTATTCCTCTTTTGAATAGATGAAACGAACCACCAAAACTCACACAATTACGAGCCCATAATCATGAAAGCAATTAAATGCATATAAATCATTCAAAATAATCAATACGTGTTTTAATGTGGAAAATATGGAACAAAAAATTAAATACCAAATTACAAGGTTCATCTATCTCCCAGTATAGATTTTTCTAGCCTAACATAATGGGAAGAAGAACACAACAATAAAAATCAAGAAAAAACATCACCCTATTGAATTCTTGAAGGGAGACCTTGAATCTTGGATTAAATTTTCTTATTCTTACTTCTTCTTTCTCTTCAAATCTTCCCAAAATAATGTATAATGCGTGGTCTCTATTTTTGAACGTCCCTAGGGCTTTAAAAGACTCCCTAAGATTTGTTTCCATAAGAATTTCATTCAGAAAAGAAAACCAGATTTTCTCGCCGCGATTGGCTTGGGCTGTCACTCAGGCAAAACTCGAGCAGTCGCTCAGGCCAAGAATTTCTTCTGGATAATTAAAAAAAATCATGTTGGACGTCGCCCAATATTTATAACTTTGCTATCGCCAAGACAAAATTTCTTCCAGATGTTGCATTTTAGTCCTCGAAGTTGATTTTTTATTCTTCCAAGTCCTTTCTCTTGCATTTTCAACCCTTTAACTTTTAATTGGATCCAATTGAACCCGAAACATCTTTAATATTCATTTTGTGATCCGAATCAACTATTGAAATGTTGCAATTTAGTCCTCATACCTTAAATTTTCTTCCTTTTTAGTTCTTTTTCGTTTCTTTTCTCTTGAATTCCACCACATTCATTAATATAGTCCTACAAAATATAATTACATAGAATTAAGCCATAATTCAAACTCTTTGTTCATAATTAAGTCATGTTTGTAAATTAAAAAAGTGTATAAAAACAGGCTTATCAGTTTCCATAGCAGACAATTGACTCGAAAAAGATGAGACATTTGAAACTGTGGAAATATAAAATATCATATTTAATATCATCCAAACATAATGTATGCAGTCAATGGATGATAAAATATCCATCTCATTAACATAGATTATTAATTAGATAATCCGTAACTAAATCCAAAACCATATGAATCTTATTACGATAAAAGTCTAAATGCATCATTATAAAGTCGACTTTGGGTTGACAATACAACATTCTATAAGGTACTCTTAAAACACATTATGAAGCTAATTAACAAAATCTCATTAATTTTCAAAACACTAACACCTTTAGGCAAAAGAAAATTTCTAGATCAGAGTAAGCTTGTCAATTGTCTTATGCCATTTTTCATAAAATCATATACAATACCACATTTGGACAAGATACGATATGCAATAATTCAAAAATACAAAGCCAACGCCTTTTTTGTAAAGAAAATCGAATAAATAAGTATGCCACTTTGGCAGCTACCATCCACTTTTATTTTAAAATGTTTCTTTTAATAGAAAAACAAGAATAGTCTTAAAGCCCATGAAAAGGTTCAATCACAATGTTTTGAAAATCGATCCGAGCATTGACCTGGAAAAGTGAGAGGATCAAATGGTCGAACCGAAAATAATATAATTAACAAAATAAATTATGCCCCCGTTTGGCCCCCATTCTTTATAAATTTTAATTATTGGAATAGTGTTTTTTTTTAATTATGTGGTTAAAAAAGAATTGAAAGTTTTTTATTTGCATACAATATTATTTTAAGAAAAATAAAGAAAAATGTTAAGAAAGAGAATGAGGGCCAAACGGGAGCATAATGTTTATATGTATCATATTAAAATTTTATATCAAATGAAAGAGTATTTTTATTATTTATAATTTAACGTCCCATAAATATTTTAATACTCATTTAACATCAAGTTAATACTAAAAGGGCCCATGTGACATAGAATTAAATAGACCTAAATAAAGAGTCAAAACCCTACATGCATCTAAACCTGTAAACCATACTTTCTTGCCATCAATTTGAGAGAATAAGAAAGACACCTCTCTCCTGTTTTACAGGCCCTTTTTTATTATTATTATTATTTTTTTTTTTTTTTTTTTTTTTGTTTTTTTTTTTTTTTTTTTTTTTGTTTTTTTTTTTTTTTTTTTTTTTGTTTTTTTTTTTTTTTTTTTTTTTGTTTTTTTTTTTTTTTTTTTTTTTGTTTTTTTTTTTTTTTTTTTTTTTGTTTTTTTTTTTTTTTTTTTTTTTGTTTTTTTTTTTTTTTTTTTTTTTGTTTTTTTTTTTTTTTTTTTTTTTGTTTTTTTTTTTTTTTTTTTTTTTTTTTTTTTTTTTTTTTTTGGGTTTGCCGGCTGCGGAGAAACAAAGAAAAAGGTAGATGATAGAAACCTAAATTGACTCCAATACCTTGAATTGTCGGCTGGAAATCGGGATTGAAAACTAATAATTCCAAAACTTTCACTTGGTGGCTGGAAGTCAAAATTAAAAACTTAAAGCTTGTTCGACAGCCTTTCTTTAGCAGTAAAATAATGTTTTGTACAGTAATCGTGGGTCCTTTGCTTCCTTTTTGCAGTCAGGGGCAGGTGATTATTAGATAACACAACACTGTTAAAAAAATTTTTGAAAAATACCAAAGAAATGCGGTCAAACAAATGCTCAATAGTTCCAAAACCTTTGAATTGGCGGCTGGGAAATCAGAATTCAAGAAATCGGCAGGTTGTAGAAACTTTAAAATTATTATTATGAAGGATTATGATCTTAGCATGTAGACTCTGATACTAATTATTGAATTTAACAATAATCATACTAAGAAATAAGAATCAAAATTCTAAATTGATAGTTTAAGATTCATAACTGCGGAAGATATCTTAGATATGAATATTAGCAGCTAGATTTTTCTCTTGTTGCTCCTCAAAATATTGGCCGTCAATGAGGCAAGCCAATAAAACAATTACGAGAGGAGAGGGGGCCTAACCTTCATATAAAATTTTATTGAATCGTTCCATTAACGACTCTAACCCTAATTGGAGTTTACATATTTTTGGCAGACATACTTAAATTGCCTCATTATACAAGATATAACCTGTAAGATGTAAAACGGTCCAAGTGATCACTTAACATATTGGGTTTATCCACAATATTATTATGAGTCATATATCTAACCTGTAAAATTTGCAATCAAATAGGAAGATCATACTTAGAATTATTCTAACAACATCAACCTTTATTTTTGGTATAAATAATGCCCCCAACTTTAGACTCCCTCCATGAAATTGAAATGAAACAAAAATGGAACTCCTAAACTAACTTAAAAATAGTTAAAATTCAAACTCAATTCTACTCTTCCTCCACTTAGACAGGCCCCATTTATTTAAATAACCATGTATTTCACTCTATACAAACCACTTATTACAACACCTCTCTTTGCTTAAGCATGGACAAGTAGAGCATCTCAATGTCTTCACCAAATTCAATGGTTAAAGTTTCTGCATTTTCTAATATTGTTAAGAAAAGAAAATTAGGGGCGCCATTAGAGAATACTGCAATTATGCTCCACCCAACATCTCTATCTTCTTTGCAGTCAAATCAACTTTTATGCAGTGGCGGATGCAAGTGGTGGCCAGCTAGGGCAGCTGGATTTGCCGGAACAGCCGGGCACTGCTCCGGCTATGATAAATCTGTGATGACAGATTTTCTAAAAAACGCCTAATTTCTTGAATATATGTACAAAACTGAAAAAGTAGAATGGTAAGGTGTGTTTGAGTGAATATTACACAGTGTATATGTCTAGAGAGAGATGGAGAGAGGGATGGGTGATGAAAGAGTGGTGGTGGACGGGTTCTTTATATGGACAAATATTACGGTGGCTGGTGGCGGAGGCTCGAGGATTTGGTAGTTGGCGACAATCATGTGGAAGTTGTACAGGTGCTGCTTCTGTAGATGGGAAGTCGAATTAAAATAAATAAGTTAGTTTTATATAATTTTTAAAAATTTTAGAATTTGTGAATGTAGTTTTATCACTGATTTGCAGACGATTCAACCATTTACATTTGAGTAATGTTTTATAATGAAAATTATCAATAGTCATTCTACATGTCATATATGTGGCGATTTGTAATTTGATAAATGAATCAATAAAGAAATATCATATTAATACATCAAATTACAAAATATTACATATATATCATGTAAGACGATTATCGATATTTTCACTATAAAGTCCAAGAGATTCATTTGCAACTTTTGATGTATGTAAATTGGTACATTTTGCTCAATTTTATCCTTTGGATTTCAATAGTGAAGAGTTTTTATTACTTAGACCTCAATTTGACAAATTTCTTATACTCGTGAGAATAAACAAAGCTTTCTTCAACCTCAAAAGTATATCTTGTATAGCTCTGAAGTTGGTTGAAACTAGAAGTTCTTGTTATTTTCCATTGGTTTATAGGCTGATCACATTGGTTTTGATATTACCAATGACAACTGCAAGTGTTGAAAATGTATTCTCTGCTATGAATTTAATCAAGAATAACCTGCGCAACAAAATGGGAGATGAATTATTGAATGATAATTTGGTTGTTTACGTGGAGAAAGATCTTTTTATAAAACTTGAAAATAAGATAATATTGCAACGTTTTCAAAATATGAGATCCCGTAGAATTCAGTTGTCTAAGTTTACAATTACAGAGTAAGGTTGTATTGTATATTTTTTTTTATATTTTGAGTTGTATTGAATTATATTTTCATCTGTTTATAACTTCTACGTTTTAGTGCATTTACAAATATATATTGAATAATTTTTAATATTATTTAATCAAATTTTGATAAACGATGGGCCGCCGACCGGACCGAACTTTTACGATCGTTGATTGTCGACGGTCAATGGTCAAAGTCAACATCCGTCCTAACTGAACGTTGATACTGGATTCGCCCTACTTTTATGTATCTGTGTCCATGCACTTGTTTAATTTCTTAAGTGAAAATCCGCAAGAGAAGCTGGTTAGACTCTTCAATCTGGAAGAAAACAAAAAATGTCACACTGAGGAAGCACTTGAGTAGGCCAATTGGGAAATTTTGCCTCCCTTTGGTTTTACCATCAGTAGATTAGATGAATTTTCTTACAATTATTCTCACACCTCCATGCTACAATATTTATCTGATTTACTATTGCTTTGAAAAACCATTGGTTTTGGAGTTTCTAGGATTATACCATGAACCATTGAATAGGGTGATGATCATAAGAGGAATAGCCTATTTGATTCATTGTTCAATTTCATTATGATGTATTTTAATGAATTCCACCACCGGTTCTTGATAGGTGAGAAATTCATGTTCAGGTGAATGTTCAGGTGAATTTAACAAAAAATAAATTAAAAAAACATGTTTTGTCAACTTAGAATGTCTTAAAAAGTTGCTTTTATTCTCGTGCATAATAAAAACATCTTTAAAAAGTAAAATTGCTTACGCTCCTAACAATCTTAATGAAACCAAAATAAAAATTGCGAAATTTGATCATAGTTAGAAGTCAATTTAAGTGACTTAATTCATCAAAGCTGAGTCTTAAAGTTATATATTTATTTATTTATTTTAGCTCCATGTGCTCTGATTCATTATTTGGGATTCTGATCCAGGAGCACTATCAAAGTGTTTTAAAGGTGGGGTTATCTTGACGTAGGTCATGTCACCATGAAATTTACCATTCCCTTAATCAGCAAACATGTAAGCGTTGCTAGTTGATAATACGTGCTTAAAAGAATTGAACAATCCATTGATAATTGAAGCAGTACTTTCAACATAAATAAAGCACTGGACAACTTTAGTATAACCCACTCAAGCTTCATCCAAAAGAACGTAAGAATGAAAAATTACATTGAATTTCCTAAATCAAAAAACCTTTTAAGATTTCTTTTCTTCAGAATCACAAAATTTCCTAACGGGATTCTTCGCTAAACATGTATAGACAATTGACTGCTGCGGATAAGTTGCTGCTTGTGCTTATCAGCTACTTATGACTCGTGCACATTTCTAGCAAAAAAATAAAAAAAATTCCCTCGAACCAGGCAAACAAAGATCAGGTCCATTTTCAAGCAGCTTTGAAGCTTTCTGACAAGAGTTCATAGTATCGTATTTGCTGCAACCAAACATAAAAATTGACACAGTTTGAGTTACGGTTCTTTTCTTTAAGGTATATTAGAAGAACAAAAGATAAAAATTCATACAGCATCTGAAACGGATGGAGATATTTTCTCCAGTGCCTTCTTGAAGTGTATTTCTTTGATGGTCCATGGTGCAACATTTGAAATTTTGTTCTGCGAATTCTGCTTATCCTGAAGAGCTGTCATAGCAGCTTCATTCATCTGACATAAACAAAAATTAGCAAACCTTGAGATTGATCATTGTTAAAGTATGAGCATTTGCGTCAAGAAAAAAGGAAAAATAAAACACAACTCCCATTTTCTCACTCGAACCACATTATTGAACTTTCCAATCAACTTGCAACTGTTTATCTTAGTTAAATATTGATGATAATCAAGACCAATTTTGCTAAAATGTCATAACCATCTAAAGAAAATAATCAAGTATGGACAAACCAGTGCGGATAGATCGGCTCCACTGAAATTTTTACAAGCACTATCACTTCCAATTGCCATCAAATCCAAATTGGCATCTATTCGCTTCTTCCTACCAAGAGCAGTCAAGATTAAACCACACTCATTTGGACTGGGAAGAGGGACATATAGAAGTTTCCCAAATCTTCCTGGTCGAAGGAGGGCACGGTCCATGACTTCAGGCCTGGCATTGTATTATCATGATCAGAGATATTAAGTTACACAATAGAAGACTTTTAATCGGCAAATAATTATTCTTATTTCACCCGCGGAAAATCTTTGACAAAAATAACAATTTGTACCTATTCGTGGCACCAATTACATAAACACCCTTTCGCTGATCTGCACCATCTAGCTCTATCAGTAGCTGCAGTGACATGGCTTTGCTTTCAGTTCCATATCTAGTCATATGCACAATAACAGAGGACATAATAGGCAAGAAAGCATTTAACAAGACATTTTTACAAACCTGATTCAAGAGCCGCTCAACAACCCATCCCCCTTCTTGACCACGTCTGGTTGTCAAAGCATCCACCTGATCAGAAGTAGAATAACATCAGCATAATCCCAGTTTCCACCAAGTTCACTGCAGAATGTTACTAATCACCATTTTTTGTTGTTTATACTCAGTATACCTATATTATTTGTAGGTAGATCAGTTAAGAGTTAACAAGGAACTATAAAACCCCTAAACAAAAGGAGAGGATGGTAGGACTCCTAGCTTCTAGCAAAGCATGTGATGTTGTATGTGTAGTTGGGAGCCATACTTGAGAGGATTTTGTTGTTTATGATTGCTCCAAACCCAATCATTGAAAACATAAATAAAACGATGAGTTTCAAGGCCAAAGTAGATCATATTTTTATTGCATTGTCTGGGGGTTTTTGTCAAATTTTGATTTGTCAACATCCATGATGAGTTTGATGTCTGAATATTCTTTAAAAACTCAACGTCACATCCAAGGATTCTTACTATAGCACATTAATTTACAAAAGCATAACTTAGGTATAACCAAATATAAAACCAAATTACATGAGATGAAAAGCGGTCAAGAAATAACAGCAGGAAATAGAAAAGCACCTCATCAAAAAAAAGGATGCACGGAGAACATGTCCTTGCACGACCGAAAATTGTACGAACAGCCAACTCACTTTCACCAACATATTTATTGAGAAGTTCAGGACCCTTGATAGACAACAGAAAATGTAAGAGAGCCAATGGAACTAATTATTAGAGGGAAAAAAAACTTATGAAGTAGCAATAGTTTTCAACCTTAATATGTATGAAATTTGCTCCTGCTTCATTGGCAACTGCTTTGGCAATCAATGTTTTTCCACAGCCCGGAGGACCATAAAGCAAAAATCCTGTCTCTAAATCTACCCCAAATTCCTGAAAATTAACGTCATCTCAAAACCTTAAAACTTGGGATATCCAACCAGCATAGGAGAAGTGGACGTATTCTCGGAAACAATGTCTAAGCAGGAAATAAGTATATGGAAAGAAAGAGATGGCAACTGCCCGGAGGACCATAAAGCAAAAATCCTAACTCAAAATCCACCTCAAATTCCTGAAATCTCAAAACCTTAAACTTGGGATATCCAACTAGCATAGGATAAGTGGACGAATTCCCAGAAACAATGTCTACATAGGAAATAATTATATGGAAAGAAAGAGATGGCAACTGCTCAAGAAATGAAGTAACTGAGTTGGAAGTACAAATAATCCAATACATATGTAGAGAAAAGCAAATTAACCATGAAGGATTTCCAAGAGCATGTCCATTCTTTAGAAAAGAATTTTCTCGAAAAATTTAGAGTTATGGAAATTTTTAGTAAGCATTGCCCATGAACTTAAAAGAAATATCTTTATTAGATTGTTTGATTAGAACATGTAAATTCTGGCCATGATTGTTTGATTAGAACGTGTAAATTCCGGCCGTAAACTTTAAGACCCCGTGGGATTAGTTGAGGTGCGTATAAACTGACTTAAACACCCATGGTCATAAAAAAAAAAATGTAATAGGTCACCCCACGAAAACAACCATGTAAGATTATGTTCATTTCAAATGCAAAAGGAAAGTCGCATTGCATTAATACCTCAGTTTGGGAAAAATTATAATATGATTATAAGGAAGAGTATTGGATCCCACAAAATGTGTGGATAATAAGTATGTAATAATTGTGAATGTGTCATTACAATTAATGTTTAACTTTAAATTATAAGCATATTATAATAGAAGCCAAACAATCAATATATTGTCTAGTCCTTATCGCATAACCAATAATCAATTGCTAAATGAAATTTTAAAGCTAACAATCACCTCATAATCTTCTGGATACTTAATCCGCCTAACTATGTCACGATCGAACACATCCCTGAGTAATTGGAGTCCACCAACATCCTCCCACTTCACGCTTGGAATTGCTGAAAATCCTTCTCTTGTAGAAGAGGATTGAACCATTTTAACAGCTTTCTACAAAAAAATGATGAAAACGTGGGTAGGTAAAAATCACATAGAACACAATAAATAAGAAACAGAAAGGAAATAAGGAGGGAATCGAAAACAATAAGAAAAACAAAGGAAAAATGAATGAACTGATAGCTCTAAGAGTACATATAAATGCTTTCCCATGAATAGACATGTTTTCCCATGATAAGCCTATAGAATAAAATTACAAGTATAAAGGAGATTTTTCTAGAAGATGTCAAGTTGCACAACCTGTTTATACCGAATACATACCAACATGACAGAAGAACTCCAATAAGACTTCAAATCTAAATTCTAGAAACAAGGAACCTACAGATTCCCCAAGAAAAGAAACCAAAATCTAGCCAACAAAAACAAAAAATCTATTTTAGGCACAATTGTTGCAAGACAAATAACAAAATCAACATCTATATCCGTCCATGAGCAGGAAAAAATAGACTTGCACTAGGAATTTAAAACAACCAACCAAGAAACAATACACATTATAAAAGATCTAGGCGAAGTCTAAATGATAAATAAATAAATCCAGTTTGATAACAACGGACGAGAAAGAGGTAGGAAAGGCATATAGAATCAATATACATTCACAGTTTCCATGTTAATTGAATGTTGAATTGCCACATTACCTCAAAATCGGCCATTGTAATGCTGAGCTTTTCCATTTCTTCAGGTGACCAAGGTTGTCTCCACCATTCTTCAACAGTCTCCCCTTCAATAAGTTCTGTAGAAACCTCAACCTTTCGTTGGCCTATAATTCGATTCATTGCTAGATTGCCAGCCTTGTCCGTAAGTGCTACTAAGTCAGCTCCAACGAAGCCTGCAGTAGACTTAGCTATTTTCAGAAGATCAAAAGCACCTTCTACTTTAAGATTTTGAGTAAGGACTGACAAAATATCAACCCTTGCACTTTCGTCCGGGACACCTATATAAATCTCACGGTCAAACCGTCCAGACCTCCTCAATGCAGGATCAATAGAATCAGGCCTATTCGTTGCTCCAATAACGAGTACATACCCAGGCATGCAATCAAAATTCTCTGCAGTCCCACTTCCATTTACAGGTTTGAAAATTCTCGATGACTCGTCCATGCATGACATCAGTTGTGTCACTATTCGTTGCTCCATTACCCTATTCGAAATTTCCCGTTTAGTAGCAATAGCATCGATCTCATCTATGAACACAATGGATGGGGCTGTCCTGTGGGCTTTAGAAAAAAGCTCTCTGATATTTTCTTCCGATGTGCCTGAAACATTTAGCATATAAAGCATCTCAGCAAGTGCGTGTAAACAAAGTCAGGAACAGAACCAAGTTAATTATTGAACACCCCACACGTAATAGACAAAAAGGGAAATTAGTCAAATTGCTACACTAGCAACATCTAGGAGGACAAGATAAAAACGGACACGCATAGTTCTCTGTCTACCATGTCATCATTACAACTGAAATCATAATTAGATATCTAAATGATTTATGATTAAAAATTTGTCATCAATAAAACAAAGAGCAACAACAATTTTACCTGAAACTCCAGAAACCAATTCAGTAGCACAGATCTTATAAAAGGGAACACCAGTCTCATTGGCAATGGCATTGGCTAGCTTGGTTTTCCCACACCCAGGTGGCCCATGCAACAAGATCCCAGATACTGGTCTCACACCAAGGTTTCGTGGCAAATAGGGATGGAAAAATGGCACAATCACCTCCATTTTTAACTCCTCCAAAACTTCACTCATCCCTCCCAAATCTTTAAACAATGGCCCATTAGAGTTATTGTTCCTGATGTCCTTATTTTTGTTATTGATTACAGTCAAACCATTACCTCCTTTAATTTTCAACAACTCAGAGTCATTCCCATATATACGCCTCTCATTCATCAAATTTACCTCCTTGTCCACGTTATTCACAACCTCCATTTCCACAACATTCCTCTTTTCTCCCTCTTTTCCCATTTTCTTTGATTTTTCATTGTAATTGTCACGAAGCATGGACTTCATCAAATCAAACTTGGGTTCAAGTTTTTCCTCATAAATAGCATCTTCAGTCGAAATATCTTCCTCTGATGAGTTGTCTGATTCAGATTCCGAAGTACCATTGCTAGCAGCTGATGCCATTGAAGATGCTGAGCCAGCATCATTTTCAAAATCATCATTAATTCTCGCTGTCCTCTTTCTAATATGCTGCGCTTCTATGAGTTGCAATTTCTCTTCAGCTTTCTCAACTTTCTTTGGCCTCTTTCTTCCTGGAGAGGTCTTTTCATCATCATATTCTTCATTATTATGATCATCCATTTGGTCAAGTATCTGTTGAACCCCTTTTGTGAAAGGCTGGAGCTTGTGGCGGGAATATTCTGGGTAGGTGGAGCGAAGATAGACCACTAATTGATCAACAGAAGTACATTGATTTTTGCTTAACTCAATGCGCCGACGAAGGAGCCGATCAAATCCTTGGCCTCCTGGTGGCCGTGGTCTTTTTCTTACAAAATTCACCTTCCGTTTCTGTTTGGGAGTCATTGCTTTGCTGGAATAAGAAAATACTGGGTAAGTGCAAATATACTGTTCTAACTGAAAAATGAAAATTTTATTAGGTTATCACCTACTCAAAACATATAATTAAAGAAAATAATCAAAAACAATCAAAACAGAAGGTTAGACAGAAGACAGTATGCAGTTAAGAGAAAAGACAGAAGATTCTCATTCTGGTTTTCAACTTAGCCAAATATTTCTCTACATATGTATAGCTGCCCAAACATGCAATGAACTACAGAACCTAGGATTCCTACTAGTACTAATATTTTAAGCCATAGATTATACTACTGGTATTTTTAAGCCCTAGAGAATACTACTAAAAAATAGCACTACTTCAGAGAAATTGGATAGTGTGAGTAGAAACTGCTACTAAGCTAAGCATTGAATGCATAGCAAAATGAATTTCACCTCAATCATAGATTAAGTCCCATTGAGTCTTTTCTACTCTGTTATTCTGCAAAATCTTATAATTGTAAATCATGTTATCTCATCTCATTTTAACAACAGTTAACTCTTTTATGGGGGGAAGAAAATTTTTGTTCATTATACCACTGAGGCACATTTAGCAAATTAGTCATTTCAGGAAGATTTAAAAACTGCGAGTAAGCTAAGCATTGAAAGCAGAGCCAAACGAATTTCACCTCAATCATAGAATCATATTACAGTCACGACAACCAAATGGAATTAACCAGAAATATGGAACTGAATCCCAAGTATGTGAAGATCAGTAAACATTTAACAAAGCCAAAGATATTGCTACGCAAAATAAAAGATGCCTTTCCCCGTTCTGAATCCCATTATCGAAAAACCACAATACTACCACAAAATGAACTTCAAACCCCCCCCCCCCCACCCCGGAGAAAATCAAACCCCCCCCCCCCCCCCCCCCCCCCACAGTGCAAAAAACAGAGATCTAACGTATACTTGCTCAAATTTTTATAAGTCCCAAAACGTTAAAAAAACAAATTAAGCATTAAATCATTATCATATAAGAAGAACCAAACCTAGTTTAGAAATACGTTTCAAATCTTTGTAACCCGTCAATGGAAGAACACGATGCAAGGACACGATCAGCCAATGAATTAGAATATGGAATCAATAACATATTAGAGAAATTTGGAAGAAATCAAGTTTATACGGCAGCTAAGAGAGGAGGAGACGAATCGTTTGGAAATTGAAAGTGAAAACTAGGGTTTTACGGTTTTACCAATTTCAATATATAAATTGTCTAAACCGGGTAAACCAGTAACGGGTCACGGGTTCCTTAGAACCGGCCGATCTGACGGACTTTTTACGCGGTTCTGTAACTTAAAGGTTTTATAAGTAAAATCGAACCGATTTTGGGACCGTTCCCCATTTTTTTGGGATGAATCAGTCGGTTCAATCCAATTTGAATAACGACTGAGGGGGCCAGTTTTTATGGCAATTATAAAACGTAAACAACCGCATCAAAAATTCAAGCCGAAAGTTGTCTAAAAAATGACTATTAATAGAGGAAGATAATCATCAAGAAACACCAGTTTTGAATAAGTTATAAGGAGTTGAGTAAAAATTAAATCATTCACAACAATCAAATTTCAACATTATAAAGTTCATTTTAATAGTCATAAATGATTAAATCGCACCCCATCCACCCCTACCCTATCCTACCCTACCCTATTCTATCATTTAGTGCCCGTTTGATTCTTATTAATGAGGGAAAATAAGGTTTGAATGGTATTTTTAAAAGAATGTGTAATTAAAAAGTAAAGAAATTTTTTTGACATACGTGTAAAATACTTTATTGTGTGAATGTGTGGTTAAAAATGATCTTGTAGCAAATCATGAATTAAATTAATGAGAATCAAACACACCTTTAATTTGAAATCTTTTCAAATCAATCATTGTCGGTCACCCCAACCCCACCAGTTAAATTGAAATCTTCTCAAATCAATTCGCCAGACCAAAAACCCTCTCTCTACATATACATACATATACAAACACAAATATATATTTGCATATAAATCTCTTTTTCTTACTCACTTTTTCTCTCCGTAAACCATTCTCATTATCTTTCTTGTTCAAATATATTATTCTCACTTTTTCTCTCTAATCTCTCTAATTTAAAGGAAATGGGTATTCCATAAATGGGTATTCAAGAAATGGATCCTCTGTAACAACTGAATTTACCACTAAGATTTCAATTTTACCCAACTGATGAAGAGCTCATGGTGCAATACTTGTACGAAAAAAATCGCCAGCCACCATTTTTCTTTACAAATCATCAGAGAGATTGATTTGTATAAATTAGATCTGCGGGATCTTCCCAGTACGTATTTTGTCCTACAATAATGAAATTATTAGTTTTAATGAAGTTTTAGGGTTTCATTTCTGATTTCTGGTTGGGCCTATAGTCTCAGGCTATTTCACTTAAAAAGTGCATTTGATTGCCAATGTTTTCATGGAACATATCATTTTTTCATCCAAATTTTTACTTTTGTGCTGTTTGATTGATATTTTTTTCATGAAAAATATTTTCCTACTTTTAATCACGTAATCAGAAAAATAATTTCATTAGTGGGAGTAGGTTTTTATTTTTCAAATAATTTACTCTCTTATCTACCCCCTCTCTCCCATCTACCTAACAATAAAAAACAACAAGTATAACATTTTCTAAGTTGAAAATAAAATCGATCAAATATATTTAGCTAACAATTTTCATGCACATAATTTCTAGGCAATTCAATTGCCTGAAATTGAATTTCTTTCCAAGTAAATTTCATACTTGCAATCAAACACACCCTTAAATTTGAAGTAGAGGTGGAAGGTGTGATGGGTTTAAGGTGGAGGTGCAAATGATGGTGGTGGTAATTATTATTGTGGATTGGAGGTGAATGTAGTATTTATAGTCTTGAATTTGAGTTGAAGGTGGTGACTGGTGGTGGATTGTGGTATTGGTCTGCTGTATATGTTGATTTGTTCGTGATGACCCTCTATGTTTAAGTATGTGTTAATTGTAATTGGTTGTGGAAATCTATGTTTATTGTGATTGTATGTGACCAAATTAACAGTTATTCATATACGGTCACAATTTAGATTGACCTAGTCACAAACAGTTACATTGAGAAGAAATTTGGTCACATTAATCACAGATAAAACATGTCACAAAAACACAACATTATTGCCACCACCCAATATCCAAAACATTGCTACCACCACCATACATATTAACTCTAATGCACTTTCATCACCTGCAACGCTTGCTAGTGTTAAGTGCAGGTGTAAATGGTGGTGTGATGGTTGGAGGTGAAGATTATATGTTACCTATGACATTCTACGATCAAATCTACTTTAATTGTGATCGGTTGCGACTATGTTTGTCTTTATTGTAACTATTTATGACCAGATCTGAGAGGAAGATGAAGAGGGATGGCGAACATTGAAACGAGTAAATGCATCATTATATGCTTGACAATGAAGATGTTAAAAGGACGAGATTGAGAGTTTGCTGACAATGGTGAAAATGGAAGCGATCCTGAAGTTGATTTTGAGAAAGAAAAGAGGAGTAAGCCGAGAGAAAGAGATGGTGAACATATTACAGAGAGAATTTTTTTTTATAGAGATAGAAAGTTTGTATTTGGAGGAGAGAATATGTGTTGAAAGTATGCAACAATACGATTCGGGTGGGTGGGAACATATGTGGCAATACAATTGTACATTAAATAACATTATATATTTATTAATTTGAATTATCACTTGATTTATGAAAATTATTTTGTAAAATTGTTAGTTGTGGAATGTAATTCTTATAGTATAGTAGTTGTATATTGTTCCATTTTTCCATTCTAATTCATTTTTTAAATGGTTCTTAACCTATTTGATAACCATTAAAATAATTTTTTGAGAAAATTAAATTTTGATATAGCCCGCGTTTGACAAAAATTAAAATTTATTTTTTCTAATTTAAGTTAAAGTCAATAATTAATTTTAACAACATATTTCGTGAAATTCACAACTTTTCAATAACATATTTCATTAAATTTTAACAGAATCTGTTAAAAATCTAATTTTAAATCTTCACCAAACAGAAGCATAATTTTTTCTGAAAAAATGTGTTATTAAAAAGTATTAAAAAAATTTAAATTTACGTGCATAATATTTTGTCCCGTTTGTGCTTTATTTTTCAAACATGCATTTTTTCAAAATTCATTTTCAACCACACATTTTGCTATAAAATAAATGCTCATATTGTCTAGCTATCTCAAGATCAAATTATAACAAATTAGTGCATACTTACTGAAAAATCCACTTTGTTTTAGTTTGTTTCTTAGTTCCTATATTTTGTTTTGACTAAGTTCAGTAGAAATTTCATGCTCCTATTGTTTTTGGTTAACTGAATCAGATAAATAGCTTGCTCTATGCTGGTAGGATTTTGCTAGCAGAAGTTTGTTATCCTTTTAGTATACAAGGACCGTAGTATCTGATTGTAAACAATGTAAAGATAGTAAAATCTTTTCCAATATTTTTCCAGTTAGTTGCTCTTTCTTCAATACAGTTCTTATTTTATTTCATGGTATCAGAGCCTTGTTAAAAGTCCTATTTGTTTCACTTTTCTTGTCAATCGAAGTTGGTCTCGTTGGAGAAGTTTAAAACTCGAACGAAATTGTTCCTTTGCAGATAGAGTTCATTAATGGAGAAAATAACTCTATCATACAACACGGTGTCGAGAAGCTTGCAAGAGGAATTATAAGTACTAGAGAATGTGCATGGAAGCTTAACTTCAAGATCAAGATCTCTAGGAATCGATTATCGGTGTAGATGCAAATATTCGAGCTGAAATCCCTGATAATACCGAAACACGAAGAAAGTAGAAGATAAAATGTGGGAAGGCCTTGTTTGCCTTGAGAACGTCAATTAGCAAGGAGTTTATTGACCGATATTGATTTTCCAAAACAAGTTTGGGAGACTCTTGAAAGGTTATTTTTCAAGACGAATACAGCAAGGCTACAGTACTTGAAAAATGATTTGACAATGACAACCCAAGGTAATATAACAATTTCAGAATATTTTTTGCGAATCAAAAGTATATGCGCCGAAATTTCAAAACTGGACACAAGTGAGAAGATTAGTGAAGCTTGCCCACGTCGATTCTTTATTCGTGGATTGAAAAAAGAATACTCGCCATTTGTCACATCCATTCAAGGATGGGCAACTTAGCCAACTGTTGAAGAACTGGAATATCTACTCTCTAACCAATAGGCTTTGGCCAATCAAATGGCCAAGAACTTCAATTCAGAACAGGATGCCATTTTGTTCTCCAGAAGAAGGGAGCAAAACTCAGAAGATAAGATAAACTGAAAGAATGTATGTAATATTCGCAAAACAATAAACCCATCAAATGCTACAGGTGCTAAATGCTTGGGCACATCAAGAAAGATCGCCGAGTGAAGCTATCTAAAACAAATGCTGTTTGGGAAGATGAAGAAGACAATCAGCTTAATTAGGAGCAATGTTTCAATATGAAAGTAGTAGAAAGAAAGAGCAATATGATCCTCAATAGTCAAACCTGAAGAAAATAAAATACCAGCTAACTATGTTAATTACAAAGAATAATGGATTATTGATTCAGGTTGCTCTCATCATGTCACTTGAAATGACTCTTTATTTTCGGAGCTTCGTCAACATAATGGAGAATGAATCATCATCACAACAGTCAACTCAACTTTGAAAGCCCAAGATTAACTAACCAAGAAGGGGGTGAATTGGTTTTTATTAACTTTTTCGAAGATTAATTTCAAGTTTAAAATTAATGTGCTAACAAATGTAATGATTAAGTAAGTTTGGACAACTAAGAACTCAACTAAAACAATGTAATAATTGCAATGTAAAAGCAATAGGTAAAAGGGATAGAGAATACAAAAAATTTGATTGGAGGTTCGATCCAACGCAATGATCTATGTCCCCTATTACCAGCTCTCCGTTACGAGCAAGACCTTTTTACTAAATTTGATTAACTTATGGTGCAATCCAACCTTCTACAAAGCTTTCGATGACTTACAATTAAGGAGTACAATTCCTTTTACAACATTGAGCTTTTCGAGACCTCAACACAACCTACAATTTAAAATAAAAGAAGGAGATATTACAAGTAAAAAACTTATCTCTTAATAAATGAAATGATCACAATTAAGTATTGAGAGAGAAGTTGGCTTAACACTTCAATAGATTGCAATGAGTATAGTTTAAGTGTTACTTTGTGTTAGATTTCGTGTTGGCTATTTTGTGAACAAAAGGGTAAAATTGTAAGTATTCAAAAGTTTGGGGTCAATTTGTCAATGTTTAAAGGTTAGGGATCATTGTGTACATGTGTAAAAGATGAGGGACTAAGTTGTAATTTTGTCAAAGTATGCTAGGGTTTGAGCTATGAAGTAGGGCAAGATGTCTCGTTGAAATTTCGCTAGCCACTCGCCAAGTGGTCGCTCGAGCAACAAAAAAAGAAAGGTTGTCGCTCGCTTCTCGCCCCTACTTCGCTCAAGCGAAACGGCGTCGCTCGCTTTTCGCTCGAGCGATGGTGTTACCCATAAAACATTATTTTCCTTTTTTCGACATTTTAACCCGACCTAAATGTCCAAATACACTTCATATAAATAAAATTGCGCCGTTTTTTCGACGTGCTCTCAAGGATTGAAATTGAAGAAAACTCTCCACACTTTGATTTTCTCATTCAATCCCATATTTGATTCACACAATTACATAAAAACATCAAATCAACATTCATCAAACACCACAACAAAACCTTCTAGAGCCTTTGTTGATTCTTGGAGATCGAGGAAGGAGATCGGAGTCCCGATCATTTGAGAACAGGCGGTTCTCTTGAATCCACAGGAGATAGACGAAATCAAAAAAGTCGGGAATTGGTGTTGCACGCAATCCAGGAGGGCTAGGTGCCGAGAGTTGGTGCAGGATCACGCATTCCAGGAAGGCTTTGAGGAAATTACGGTTAAGAGGTCAGAAAAACTAGTGTGGGTTGAGTCTGACAGATTGTAAGTTGCATTTTCGTTTATAGTGTATTCCTACTGGTTTGGGCTCGGAGTTTTACCCACATTGGGGTTTCTTCGTCATCAAACAATTGCGTTATTTACTTTTCTACAATTAATTTATTACTGGTATTCAAACATAGGATAGTAGCGCATGTGAATTGATCTGGATAAATTAATATTTGTGATGTGTTGCAATTATTAATTGATTGAAAAAGAAAATTCCGCACAAACACCATTCACCCTTCCTCTAGGTGTTGATTGGGTCGAACTACGATATTTCAAGTGGTATCAGAGCCAAATCTCGAGTCCTAACACATAGTTGTCTACATGAGTCAATCACTGTCTGTGCCTCCGTATTTTGACGGAAGCAACTATGCCTATTGGAAGGTTAGAATGTGTGCTTTTCTTAAGTCCCTAGATGAACGTGTTTGGGTGAGTGTACAAAATGGTTGGAAACCTCCTTCCACAATTGTGTCGGGTGTTGTAACTCCAACTGACATTTCCCTTTGGACTAAGGATGAATTAGTTGAATGCAATTGGAATAGTAAAGGTCTCCATGCATTATTTATGTCTGTGTTCCCTGAAAAGTTTAGGAGAGTGTTAATGTGTGAAACTACTAAAGAGGTATGAGAAATTCTAGAGACAACGCATGAGGGAACTAAAACTGTGAAAAATTCTAAGTTGCAAATGCTGGCCTCAAGGTTTGAAGAAATCAGGATGAATGATGATGAGTCTTTTGATGAGTTCTATGCTAAATTGAATGACATTGTTAACTCTAGTTTCAACCTAGAGGATTCTCGAGTCCAAAATTGTGAGGAAGGTTCTTAGGTCCTTGCCCGAGAGATTTAGACCTAAAGTTACAGCTATTGAAGAAAACAAGGATCTGGACATAGTTAAGATAGAAGAACTTGTAGGATCCCTTCAACCCTATGAACTCACCATTTCACAACCGAGGAAAAACAAGTCCATAGCCTTAAACACTGTTAGGGAAGAGGAGTCTAAGTTATCTGACGTGGAAACTCTTAGAGATGAGGAGATTGCCCACTTTGTGAAGAAATTCTAGAAAGTCTTAAAGGGTAAGAAATGGCCCCAAGAGAAAAAGAGTGGAGCCCCTAGTAAATTACAAAGAGAGAATAATGATAAATCAACTGCTAGGAACCCTAGTAAGAAATCTCAAGTGGTTAGGTGTCATGAGTGTTAAGGATTTGGGCACTATAGGAATGAATGTCCTAGCTTTAAGAAAAATTCAAAGAAGGGAAATAGCAAGGCATTAGCTGTGTCGTTAACTGATGATGATTCTAACTTAAGTGAACAAAGTGATTCCTCAAGCAGTGAGGAGGAAAAGAGCTATATGGCTTTTGTATCTACTGTCAAGAGCAAGTCAAATAAGGAGAGTGAGAAAGTTGAGAAGGAGGTAGAGAGTAACAAGTTCGGTGATGATTCAGAGGATGAGACGGATATACATGAGACTTATCAACTTCTATTTAAGGAAAGTCTAAAGATCAAAAAGGTAAATAAAGCCCTATTTAAGAGGGTAGACGAGCTTGAGAGAGAGAAGGAGAAAATCACCTATGATCTTCAAGTCTCATCTAAGAATCTCAGTGAGTTGAAATGTGTCAATGAGAAATTAGAGGACAGGGTTAAGACATTGACTTGTGAGTTAGAGAAATCCAGCACTCAACTGCAGTAATTTGTGAGTGGAACTAAGTAACTAGACGATCTGTTAGGAATGAACAAACCAGCTGGAAATATGCAAGGTCTAAGATTTGTGAAGAGTGATGGCAATGTGTCTAGTTTGTCCAAGACCACATTTGTCCCTGCTTCCAACAGATCTAATGTTTCAACCAATTCAGAATCTAAAGACAAGAATTTCACTAGACTAAAGGCCACTAGAGCTCATAAGATTTCTGCACCTAAATTTCAGGATCAACACTCACGTGCATCTGAACCTAGGTTCTTACCCACTTGTCATCACTGCAGTGCTTTAGGTCACACGAGACCTAGGTGTCGAAAGCTAGCAAATAGGAATAGAAGTCAGGATATCCCTAGTCAAGTAAACTTCCTTTCAAATCAGGTTAGTCACTTAACTGAGATGGTAACAAGGTTGACTAGGATCATCTCGACCTCTAGAAAAGTTTGGGTAAAGAAATCTGATGCGGGTGAGTATGGTGAGAATTAAAATGTTTTGTTGCTCATGTAGCATATAAGGCTCAAAATACATGCATGTGGTATCTTAATAGTGCTTGTTCTAGACACGTGTGGTAACAAGGCCTTATTCTCTACCTTCGATGACTGCAACGGGGGTGTAGTTACCTTTGGGGACGGAGCTACTGCACCCATTCGAGGTAAAGGCTCCATCACCATTGCTGGACTTTCTACAATATTAATGTGCTTTATGTAGAGGATCTTAAGTCCAACTTGTTGAGCATTAGTCAAATCTGTGATGCTGACTATGAAGTGAGTTTTGTCCAAAAGAGATGCACTGTTTATGACCCTTCAGGTGGTGTTGTTCTTGAAGGTGTTAGAATATCTGATAACTGTTATGGAGTTCTCCCAAACTTGAACTATGTGTGCAGTAGTGCTAAAATTGATATGTTTGAACTTTGGCATCAAAGGCTCAATCATGTTAATCACAGAAGTCTATCTAAATTGATAAAAAAGAAGATTGTCGATGGTTTACCTAAGATTGATCAAAGTGAGAATGTTGTGTGCAAGCCGTGTCAACGAGGAAAACAACTCAGGATGAACCATAAGCGAACCTCGAAAATCTTGACAAATAAACCCTTAGAGCTTCTCCATATGGATTTAATGGGACCGTCTAGAGTGGAGAGCCTAGGAGGCAGACGGTATATTTTGGTTGTGGTAGATGACTTTTCTAGATATACCTAGATTGAATTGTTAAGAGAAAAATTTGAGACGGGTGATCTAGTTAAGTCCTTATGTAAAAGACTCAAAATTGAACAAAATCTTTCTATTTCTAGGGTTTGAAGTGATCAAGGGAAAGAATTTGAAAACTTCAATCTAGAAAACTTGTGTTTGGAGGAGGGGATTAAGCATGAATTCTCCTCACCAATCACTCCACAGCAAAATGGAGTTGTTGAGAGGAAAAATAGAGTGCTTCAAGAAATGGCTAGGGACATGCTTCACGGCAAGGATCTAGCAATGCATTTCTGGGGTGAAGCTATTAACATTGCGTGCCACATAGTAAATAGGGTATACCTGAGACCGAAAACAGACAAAACTCCCTATGAGATCTGGAAAGGCAAGAAGCCTACTGTTAAATACTTTCGTGTATTTGGCAGCAAGTGTTACATTCTAAGGGATAGAGAAAATCTAGGCAAGTTTGATTCCAAAATTGATGATGGGATTTTTCTAGGATATTCTAAGAATAGTAAAGCATACCGAGTTTACAACTTGCATACTCAGAGTGTCTTGGAATTTGCAAATGTTGTTATTGATGATGCCTTTACTGAGGGGGAGCGTGTTGAAAATGAGGTTTACATAGAAGATCTAAGTGATGATCAAGGAACCACTGCTGAAAATAAAGAGCAATCAATTCCAAAATCTCCACGCTCCTCTAAAAACATCTCTGATCAGGGTCTACCAAATTGTTATCAGTCTAAGCTTCCTAGAAAACCATCTTCCAAGGTCAAATCTAATCATCCTAAGGTTAACATCTTGGGGATTTAGATGAAGGTATGAGGTTACGAAAGAAAGTTCTAAATAACCTAACATATACTAGCTATGTATCCCAGATTGAACCTAAGAAAGTAGAGAAAGCCCTTAGAGATGAATGTTGGGTGAATGCCATGCATGAAGTGCTTAATCAATTTGTTCGAAATAATGTTTGGTATCTAGTTTCTAGGCCTGATGACTGTAATGTGATAGGTACTAAGTGGATTTTCAAGAACAAAACTGATGACCAAGGTACCATAACTAGAAATAAGGCTAGACTAGTTGCCCAGGTGTACACTCGGGTTGAAGGGGTAGATTTTGATGAGACTTTTGCCCCTATTGCTCATCTTGAGTCCATCCGTATTCTTCTTGCGGTTGTATGTACCTTAGGGTTCAAGATATATCAAATGGATGTCAAGAGTACATTCTTAAATAGAATACTTCAAGAAGAGGCCTACGTTGAACAGCCGAAAGGATTCATTGACCCTAAGTTTCCTCATTATGTCTACAAACTGAATAAAGCATTGTATGGTCTGAAACAAGCTCCTAGAGCTTGGTATGACAAACTCACCACTTACTTCGTTGAGCATGGGTTCTCATGAGGTGGTGCTGATAGAATCTTATTCATTAGACATATTGAAGAAACTATAACTGTAGCTCAGATCTATGTCAATGACATCATCTTTAGTTCTCCCATTGACTCCATTGCTCTTGAATATGCTGAATGCATGAAACAAGAATTTGAAATGAGCATGGTTGAAGAGCTAAGTTACTTCCTTGGTCTTCAAATGAAGCAAACTGATTGTGGGCTGTTTATCTCTAAATGAAAATATGCCAAAGACCTTGTGAAGAGATTTGGCTTGGACAGTAAGAAACACACAAGGACACCCATGAACATAAGTGTTAAGTTAGGACATGATCCTACAGGTAAGAGTATTGATCAGACTGTGTATAGGAGCGTGATAGGTAGTCTACTACACCTTACAGCTAGTAGACCTGATATAGCGTTCAGTGTTGGAGTATGTGCTAGATTTCAAGCTGATCCTAAGGAGTCCCATCTACGTGCAGTGAGGCACATTATTAGATATGTCAATGGGACAGTAAATCATGGGATCTTGTATTCCAGAGAGTCCAATCTTGAACTAGCCAGCTATTCTGCTGCCAATTGGGCCGGAAACGTCGACGATAGAAAGAGTACCTCGGGTAGATGTTTTTATGTTGGTTCTAATCTTGTCTCATGGATAAGTAAGAAACAAAACTCAGTCACCTTGTCCATAGTCGATGCAGAATACATTGCAACTAGTAGCTGTTGCACTCCACTACTTTGGATGAAGCAAATGCTGAGTGACTATGGGATAAATCAGGGTACTATGACTATTTTCTATGACAATACTAGTGCTATCAACATATCAAAAAATCATGTTTAGCATTCTAGGACCAAACACATTGACATTCATCATCACTTCATTCAAGAGCTAGTTGAGTCCAATGTGCTCTCACTTGAACACATCTCTACTGAAAATCAACTTGCCGATCTGTTCACTAAACCTCTAGATGAGTTGAGATTCGAGTCACTTAGGAAGACTGTTGGCATCTGTGCTCCTCCTTGATCGTCTTCATAGATGCGTACATGTTTAGTTTATTTCAATAATTCATTTCTGAATTCATTGCATTGCTTATTTGTGTTCATTTGCGTCTGTCTTTCATTTTGGCTTTTAATAAATAAAAAAAATTAGGATTGATCGTACGTGTCATTTTTGCATTGTAATTGTTCACTCGGACTTGTAATTTGGGATCAAATGTGCATTCAACACATGATTAGTTTCTAATTCCCATCATTTATCTTGAGTCTGTATGGAGTACTTAGTATGTGTTACTTTTTATTATATCTGCATGGCACACACTAGGACCGTATGAGTGAGTCTTGACCGCATATGTGAGACTTGGGATGGCTATCATCTGTCGTTGAGTTGAAATTGGGTTTGAATTGATTTTGGACTAGATGACCTAACTTTTGGTGTACCCCCAAGTGATTCAACAGAGTTTATTGTATCACATCTTATACCTATCTTCAGAGCCTAGTTGACTCGAGCAATTAAGTCTGAGGGGTTTCTCATAACCTGGTGCCCTAAAGCCAATTGGTTTGGGAGTCACCGACTCAATGCTTGTTATAGGAGTCTTCTTAGTAGCTTAATGGAGATGAGATTCCACATAAGATAAAAAAAAATTGAGGTCCTTAGTGACAGGGGGAGAAAGAACAGTTTTACACCATATTTTAATGAATTATAGGTTTTAGTGGCATTGGATTTGACCTTCAAACATCTTAGTGTTGACCCCTACGTTGGTGATTTGGCTGTCTCTTCTCACAAATTTAAGGTTTTGAGTCTTACTTGCATGGAATGAGTTGCACGTTTCACGTGGGGTCACATATATAATTTACTCCATTTGTACTTGATTCCAGTATGTGGAGAAATATTTTCTAATCATTGTGCATGCCGTATTTGTGATCTATTACATTTGATTGGACCTACTGCATGTGCATAATTCATGTATTTAAAAAAGATTTGGGGTCGAAATTCAAATTTCTGGAAAAGGTGCTATTTTTGAAAGTTTCTAAAATGATGTTACTTTGCAAAGTTTTAAACCTGGGGCTAGTTTTTTATATTCAATATTCAGTGCTATTTTTGACAATTCACCCTTCGCACCTTGCAGCTGGCAGCTCGCTCGAGCGACGAAAATAGTGTGCTTATCGTTCGATGTTTGCTCGACTCTCGCTTGAGCGACAGTGAGATTTTTATTTTTCTCGCGGAGGGTTCCGGTCTCAAATTTTCTCTCGCGACGACGTCTTTGGTCGATTTGCACTTTAATCATTGCGTGTGGGGCTTCAATTCATCTTCCTTGTGTTAACTTCATTGGTTTTTTCTTTGTTCCAAATTGGTACGTGCATCGCTTGACCTAATTTTTTTTCATTTTGGAGATTTTGATTTTTCCACTTCATTTTGCTTAACTCACTTCATTCATTCTGCATTGTGCTATGTGGTTAGTGTTTCCTTGTTTGTTATCACATTTTTTCTTTGTTCTTCGTATTTTAGTTGTGATTCACACATACATTTTTTTTGTGTCGTCCATTGTAGGTCTTGTGTTAAGTGATTGGGAGTTTCTTAGATGCTGGGTAGATAGTGTTGTTAAGGAATGTTGGGTGTCTATTGGATTATTACAATTGTAGTTCAACTTCCTTGCATTTCGAATGCCTGCAACGTGTTTGATGAAACGTTTCATCCCCACTTCACTACTTCCTTTGCCCATTGTGTGACATTCATCTCATGTGCTAGGTGTTTGGACCCTAGCTATGTCGTTTTGGTCCCTATTTTAGGTCGGTACTTATTGGTTTTGGAGTTACCAATCATACTTGCCATGAGTTCCTTCCGTCCTACAACCGTTGATGTTCACGTCTAGGTCACATCACTTACGTCTTGGTCATTTCCTCCGGCTGCAATGACATGTGTTACCTCTGGCTTGCGTGATTGCCACTTGTGCACAACTCTTACATCGTTTTGCACACCTATGTGTGGTTGAACTTTAGGACTTGTGCATTCATGTGTCTCCGTCAATTAGTTTTCCTTGAGGATTGATGTGTCTTCTACATCTCACATTACAGATGGCACCTAAGAGGGCTAGGACTACAGCTCAGCCTAGTAGTGGATCGACTTCATTTAGTCGATCTAAGTTTATTTCCTCTACTGCTCAAGAGCTATTTGGGAGTTAGTTTTCCCTTCGTCCTATTCTAGTAGAGCGTGAGGTCACTCTATCCTACCTATCCCCTGATATAGCAGCCATCTTTACATCTCGAGGTTGGGAATCCTTGCTGATTGGGTTAAATCCCCCGCCTAGTCTCCTTGTTCAGGAGTTCTATGTGAACATCCATGACATTAGTGGTTCGTCCTTTAGGGTGTTCCTTCGGGGTCAGACGCTTAGGATTTCACCAGATGTTATTTCCAGATCCATACATGTTCCTCGGGTCATTCACCCCGTTTACCCATATCTCTCAGCTAATTCTATTTCAGCCGACTCTCTATTTCGGTCCACCATATTTAATAGTCCATTGGGAGGTGGGCCTGAGGCGATCTGCACTGGTTTGCTCCCCACTGATCGATAGATTTTGTTGCACATTGTGTGCACAAATCTGTGGCTTGTTTTTCACACTTTTTCGTTGCCTATGGAGAAGGTGAGATTTCTTTTTGCTTTGCTACATGGGGATTTGATTGACCTACCCACTTTCATTTGCCAGCACATTCTGCGTACTTTTCGAATTTTCGGTCATCGGATTGGTTTTTCTTATGCTTGCTTGATCCACCACTTGGTGACATCACTTGGGGCTTCATTTCCCGATGAGGTGTCACAATGAGCGCTTCATCCCATATGGCACACTACCATCTCTCAGAGTAGGTCACATGTCACTTCTTTTGCTTATGCATCTGCTCCTGCTGAACCATCTGAGCCTGTCGACACGACAGTGCCCGCTGATCCTTTAGGTGATTTACTTGCTGATCTCTCATCTATTCATTCACCTCCTTCAGATGTTCCTCCATCCACTTTAGATATTCCATCTTCTTCCACGTCTATTCCACCACGCGCCCCGCCGCTCCGACTACTGCTCCTGTTGACCCCACTGTCGCGCTTATGGGTTAGATGTCGATTCTCATTAAACAGTAGGCTCGCATGTTGGCCGACATTATTCAGTTACGAGCTGCTTCAAATCGGTATACTACGGAGTTTACTACATTGCCGGAGGCTATTGCTCTTGTTCAGTGTTGTATTCGGTAGATGCGTGAGCACTGGGATTATGAGTCTGAGGCTGACGATTCTGAGAACGTGGATGGCGGAGATGATGGTCATGCTTAGGTGCTTGGGGCTCCCCTTGCCATTTGTGACAAAAAGGGGGAGTAGCATTGCGCTAATTTTTGGAATTTGTAATGATAAAGTACTTTGATAATGCACTATTGATATTTTTGGCTAGATTAAGTTTTGATGTTTTTGCAATATTGATCTATGTTTTTAGTGATTTGACTTACATTGATATTGTCTCTTAATCTAACATATTGGTACAATGTTATGGCTATTCATGACTTTTTATCTTCTATGCTAACTTATATTACTGTTTCTCGTGCTTTTACACTGGGTATGGGAGTTGTGATTTCAGGAAACAGGTTGAAAGAAGACAAGGTAACAATGAGTTGAGTCAATGTATTGGATTGTCACTGTAGTTCATGCTACTGTAATTTGGTTTTGTCACAGAATGTCAAAGGGAGAGTTTGTTAGATTTCGTGTTGGCTATTCTATGAACAATAGGGTAAAATTGTAAATGTTCAAAAGTTTGGGGTCAATTTGTTAATATTTAAAGGTTAGAGGTCATTGTGTACATGTGTAAAAGATGAGGGACTAAGTTGCAATTTTGTCAAAGTATGCTAGGGTTCGAGCTATGAAGTAGGGCAAGATGTGTCGTTGAAGTTTCGCTAGCTGCTCACCAAGTGGTCGCTCGAGCAACAAAAACAGAAAGGTCGTCCCTCGCTTCTCGCACCCACTTCGTTCGAGCAAAATAGCGTCGCTCGCTTTTCGCTCAAGCGACGGAGTTACCCTAAAACCTATTTTCCTTTTTTCACCATTTTAACTCGACCTAAATGTCCAAATACACTTCATATAAATAAAATTGCGCCGTTTTTCAGATGTGCTCTCAATTATTGAAATTGAAGAAAACTCTCCACACTTTGATTCTCTCATTCAATCCCATATTTGATTCGCGCAATTACACAAAAACATCAAATCAACATTCATCAAATACCACAACACAACCTTCCAGAGCCTTTGTTGATTCTTAGAGATCGAGGAAAAAGATCAGAGTTCCGATAATTAGAGAACAGGTGGTTCTCTTGAATCCACAGGAGATAGACGAAATCAAGAGCCAAGAATTGGTGTAGCACGTAATCCAGAAGGGCTAGGTGTAGGGAGTTGGTGCAGGATCACGCATTCCAGGAATGCTTTGAGGAAATTACAGTCAGGAGGTCAGAAAAACCAGTGTGGGTTGAGTCTAACAGATTGTAAGTTGCATTTTAGTTTATAGTGGATTCCTTCTGGCTTGGCCCGGAGTTTTACCCACATTGGGGTTTCTCTGTCATCAAACAATTGTGTTACTTACTTTTCTGCAATTAATTTATTATCGGTATTCTAACATAGGATAGTAAAGCATGTGAATTGATCTGGACAAACTAATATTTATGACGTGTTGCAATTATTAATTGACTGAAAAAGAAAATTCTGCATAAACACCTATTCACCCCCCTCTAGGTGTTGATTGGGTCGAACTACGATATTTCACTTTGAAAAAGTTTTAATGAGATGAAGGATTTATAATAACTTTGACCACTTAAAAAGTTTTTCAAGATGAAAATATTTTGATCTCCTAAAGATTAAAAAGAGTGGTTGAAATCAATAAAAGCCTCACTTAAATGCTCAAAGAAAGTTATTCCAAATGAGGAAGTGAAGAGGTATTTATAGCACTAAAACGGGCGAAATTTCTATCCACCTAGATAAGGCATCCGGATGTTCGGACTCAACTGGACGAAGTGAAAACTAGTCGTTTGAGTTAGAGTCAGAACGGTAAAAAAAAGTGACTGTTGGGTCGTCCGGATGTTCGGTTGGGCAGAAATGCCCCCGGATAGTTTTCCTTCATGATGACTTTGATCCATGTGCGTTTTTGAAGGATTTTCTTACTTATTGTGTAAAGATAAATATATTTGTAAAAATTTCATCATGAAATCGAAATACTTATCTTTTTCAAAATTAATTTTTATGCAAATATTCTTTTGTGACGTGATTTTTTTCTCGTGTATAAAAATTCTTTTGAGCTATAGTCGATGCTAAGAATTGGAGTGTTTTACCTTTACGTATAAATTTACATCGTCTATATCTAATATCTTCATGGTTAGCGATCGATCTTTTCTTCAAAGTGATTCTTGACGTCAATGCTTGATTTCCATCTTTATGTTAGTCAATCGTTAGAATTATTTGTCCATGTGCATGTCTCTTGATCTTGATTTTGTAATAATCACTATCAACACCTGAATTCAATTTATTTGTTTGTAGTAATCAAAACATTAATGATGAAGTCAACCATAAGTCAACAAACTTATCCGATGGTGAAAGAAGGAGTCATAAAGACCATTTTCCTTATACAAATATCAAGTTAAATGATATCTACCACATTCCAGGTTTAAAAAAGAATTTGGTTTTTGTATCTCAAATTACAAATTCTGGGAAATATGTTCTATTCGGTCCGAATGATGTGAAAACTCTTGACAACTTAAAGAATATTGTACCTGATGTCATGTTTGTCAGTGAAAAGAAGGATTTTCTATTTGTAATGTCAGTAGGAAAGGCATTTTTAAAGAAAAGAGCCAGATTGATAATGCAAGCATTTGGCATGCTCGACTCGATTATGTCGACTATCAAATGTTATAGTTAATCTCATCAAAGAAGTTGCTAGATAGAATACCAGTGCTCAATAATTTACATGAAGATGTGATTTGTCAAGGATGTCAATACGGAAAATCTCATAGTCTACCTTTCAAAATCTCATCAAATCGTAAATCAAGACCATTTGAGATAATTTACGTAGATCTGATGGAACCAACAGAAAAACCAAGCTATAGTGGTTATCCCTACGCCATGGTGTTGGTTTATAAATACTTCCAAGTATGCTTGGGTATACTTCTTGGAGGAAAAGAATGAAACATGAGTCAAATTTGTTGAAGTTAATAACACGATAAAAAAGAGTTCGAGGAGAAAATAAACTTCTTGAGAAGTGATAATGGTGGAGAATTAATGTTAGAAGAATTTTTTAAATATTGTGATAGTAATGGCAATAGACAACAAATAACCTGTCCGAATACTCCGCATCAAAACAGAGTTGCGGAGAGAAAGTTAAGCACGTCTTACCTCAACAAGCCTCTCCTAGTTGCATGACAAAGATCTCCCTTGAAAACTTTGGGCAGATGCAGTACAGTGTGCGTGCCATGTGATCAATTTTCTATCTCTATGGCCAAGTAAAGAAAAAGCTCATTTTGAAAGTCTATATAGGGAAAAGCCAAATGTAGATTATTTTTAGTATTCGGTTCCTACTTGTTATGTTATCATCCCTAAGACCAATCAAACCAAGCTAGATCCAAAGGCCAAGGAGTCCGTGTTTATCAGCTATGACTCAAGCAAAAAAGGGTAGAAATGCATAGATCCAAAGACAAAGAAATTTGTCACTTCTAGAGATGTTGTGTCCGATGAATTGTCCGCTTGGCAATCTGAATAGAAAACAACAGTCATGAGTGATGCTTTCTATGATGATCAAGACAACTTGGAGTTGTCTTCTCAAACCAACATGCAAGCACCTTACAATGATGGTTTCAATTGTCAAAGCAATGATGAATTCTCAAGGCAGAATATTCTAAGTTCAGATGGAGGTGAGTAGAAAATATTAAATATCTATAAGACAATCAAAACAACTAGAACATTTAAAAGACTATGAAGTTCATCTCAGTCACTGTACTGTGACCTCCGCGAGTTAATTGTTCCAATGGTCACTGAACTTAGGTCCATGTCTTTGATTAATCACTAAAATTTAAAATGCGAATTTTGGTCACTGAACTTAAGTCCATGTCTTCGATTGCTCACTGAAGTTTAAAATATCAAGTTTTGGCCACTGAACTTTGAAAAATGTTGTACATTACTCACTGTAAACTCGATATTTTTTAAAGTTCAATATTTATGCTAGTGAGTAGCGTACAATATTTTTTAAAGTTCAGTTGTCAAAACTCGACATTTTAAATTTCGATGAGCAATCAAAGACATGGACCTAAGTACAGTGACCAAAACTCAACACCTTAAACTTCAGTATAGAATTACATGTCTGGTCCTCCAACTTTGATTGCATTCAATTTGGTAGGGTTGGAAAAAACTCTCGAATCGAATCGAGTAGTTCTTCTTAAGTTAAATACCCGAACGAGTATCTGAATCGAGAATTGACGAATTGATTCGGTTCTTGATTTTAAATCAAGAATCGAATCTCCCTAATTTTTTAATTAATTTATTTTAAATAAACCAAATATTTTATTTTTTCTAAATAAATTTTCTAACTAATGAATGTAGCTCAAATCCAAAAATATGATTTTCCTATTTCTAATTTTCAATTCAAAGCCAATTTAATCAAATTGACCTAAGTTTTATCCAAATTCATTACACTACCGAAGTGTCGTTTCTACCGTTTTGGAGAAATCGAATTGAAGCACGACAATGCCTCTCTTAATTATTATGAGCTAGCTACTTCCTCTTCCTGTGATTTTAACAAACAAATCTATTAAGAACTCATCAAAGAGAAATGCAAAATACACATAAGATTGGACTAAGTTATTTTGTAAGATTAAGATTGAACATATCATTAGTTGAATTAATGTAACTTTGTAAATATTAAAAAAAATAATTATAATATGAAACTTGAGAACCGAATGAAACCGAACCTGAGTAGTTCCATAATTAAATTTGGACCCGAATGATCCACTTACTAAATACCCGAAAATTTCGGAACCGGTTCGGTTCTCGTTAGAACCAAATCGGACCATGTCCAGGCCTACAATTTGGTCCTTAAATTTTGAATTCCTTTTCAATCAAGTCCTTCACAATTTGCAACTCGGGTCCTTGAACTTTTTGACTTGTGCCCTTTGGTCCCCAATTCACAATTTTGGTCCATTTCTCCTCCTTTTTGCCTTATTCTATTTCCTTGGATGATTTTTACTTCCAAAAAGAATAATTACATAATTTGAATAGAAATTTGCTCATTTAATCAATATTTAAGGTTATTTATATATTCAATAAGTGTGCAAAAACACACTTATCACTCCTTTCAAACTTGCCCTCATAATCGTCCATGTATTTATCTAGGTTAGAGCATATCTCATCATAGATTTTGTTGTTTTGATCGATCCACTAATCAAGTTTTATCTCCAAGCTTTCTATTATTGTTGAACTTAATTATAATATTATTGAAAATTCATGCTCTAGGCCCTTACCTAATTCTCATGTTAGTGTATTTTTTGAACATACTATTAGCCCAGAGATTCCATTGTCGCCACAGCCCAATCTATTAAGACTTCTATGTGGACCTTGTTTAACTGACAATCATGTTAGTCTTGTTTCCTTTTTTCTATGTTGTAGGATACTTCTGCTAAGTATAAAATATTTTGTTTACTTAAAATTATTTAAAAGTATAAAATATACTTATAATTATAAAATTTTCTTATAAGTAAAAACATTAACTTAGCTCTTGTTTGAACCACATTATTTTCATAAGAATGCATTTTTTATTAGTGCATTGTTGAGAAATGTATGGTAAAAAAGTTTTAAAAAAAAGTTTCGAATTTGCGTGTAATATTTATTTATTTAAATCATCTCTTTGAAAGAAAAGGGTTAAGCTCAGTGTACAGCCTCCTCCCATGGGGGCCGCACGAGCCCTGTCCCCCACGTGAGGGGAGTGTTCACCAAGCTATAAGGCAGAACGAGAATATATTTTGTTTAAAAAATATGGTTTAAACAGGCTTTAATATGAAGAATAGTGGGAGATGACTGGTTGATCTGGCCATCTTTCCAAAATAGCTTTTGACCACAAAAAAAAAAAAAGAAAAAGAAAAAGCAAAAATATTTAAAAACTTGAAAAGGAATGAAAAGCCACTTTTACCATCCTCACTTTCAATCAAGAGAAGAAGAGATACTGTAGCAAATCTACGTCCAATGACGACCTAGGTGGTGACCAAGAAGCTTTAGATTTATGAGGTGACCAGTTTGCCATTTCTCTGAAGGTAAGCTTTTGATTTATGAAATTTTAGCATGTTTCTATGTTTAATGTTGAGAAATGTTGGTAAAAATGATTCGAGTTTGTAAATTTGTGTAGAAAGTTTTGGTGGAGCAAAAAATATGGCGACGATCGTCGAAAATGGCAATCTCCGCCATACGCAGACGGCTCATGGAGAAAGATGGCATAGTTGACTGGGCCATCTGGATTTTTAAGACGGCCCAGTCAACTGGGCTGTCCAGATTTTCCATCCAGATAGCCCAGACTGTCTTTTATTTTATTTTATTTTAATTACTTAATTTTAATGTTTATTTTGATTAAAATAAATAATTGAATATTAAATAATTTAAACAAAAAAATAAATGTTATTTATAATTTACTTATTGAAATATTTAATATATAATTATTTAGTTGAATTACTTATATACAATTTAATATTTAATTATTTAGTGTAGTTAAATAATTATTATTTATTTCAATTACTTATTTAAATATTTGATTATGCATTTCAATATTATATGTTCTTTTATTTGAATACTTTTTATATTATTTAGTTTTAATTATTTATTTAAATATTTTAATTGCTTATATTTTTGTCTAATATTTAATTATTTATTTGAATTGTTTATTTTTTATGCATATTATGTATTTAATATTTGATTAATTATTTATGTTATTTATTTTAATTGTTATTTAGTTATTAGTTATTATATAAACAATTTCATGGAATAAATAATTAAGTAGTAAATGAATATAAAAAAGTAATTAAAATAGTTTAAATAAGTTAATTATTTGAAGAATGAAATACTAAGTATTAATAAAATAACTAAATTACATAATTAAATTAGTAATTAAATATTAAAATAAACGATTAAATTAAGCAACTAAGATAAATAATGTACATAAGCAATTAAAATAATTAAGTATTAAGAAAATAATTAAAGTAAGCAATTAAAATAAGTGATTAAAATATCAAAATAAACGATTAAGTTTTGTATTAGTAAAATTATTAAAATAAATAATTAAATATTAAATAAGTAATATACATAAACAATTGCAATAATTATTTAAATAATGAACTAAATAATCTACATAAATAATTAATATTTTTTTACATTCATTTCCTTTATTCCATTATCTGTTTATTATTGTGTATAGTAGAAGTTTGTTAGTTTAATTTTTCAATATTATACTTTATTTATTATCTCTTGCACAGTGTTTTAATATTTGAAATTTTGTAGGATGGAATATCATTTGAACGACGCTGTTATACAGATTTCTGGTAAAGTTACGTCGGACTATAACTTTGTCAGCTTCACTTCGGTATTAGATTTGTTGGATGACAAGCACACAGACATATTACACTGATCGTGCTTATGGCCATTGTATTCCTTGCGCGACATGCAGTTTTCTGGGCAGCTGCTCGATGCCCTGCTTTGTCAGCTGCTTAAGCTAGTTGACAGAGATGTCCTCTATTTTGATCTTGGGGGCAAGATAGCGACGTTCTCTATATTCGAGTTTGCCCTTATCACTGGATTGCGATGTACGAACGAAGAAGCGACGAGGGCCCATATTTTGAGGAATATGAGACTATTGGATGTATATTTTCATGAATAGACGACAGTTGCTCAAGCACCATTGGGAGACGCATTCAGGGGATGTGATCAGACGTCTGATAAATTGAAACTTGGCTTGGTGCTTATCCTCGAGTGCGTACTCATGTGTCATCACAAGAAGACATCGATTGACATTTTTCATTTGAAGGTTGTTGATGACATCGATACCTTCAACAACTATCCATGGGGACGGAGATGTTTTGTAGATACATTACGCGTCTGTAGGAGGGGGTTTTCGATGTCAAAGGAGAATAGGCCCGAGCGCAAGTATGATGTATATAGACTATCGTTGGTGTTGCAGGTATATGTTTAAGTTAATGAATTATTTACGCTTTTTTATTAAATTATATATATATATATATAATAATTGTAATTACTGTAGATATGGATGTACGAAATTGTCCCCATCTTGGCTAGTCGATATGCGAGGAGAGGAGAGACATGCTGCCCTTGGTTGCATCACTAGGAAGCACAAAACAAGCTGCTTGCCAGACAATTATCAACTCTCCTCGACGATCCTAATGTACGATTATACATTGCGATTTATGTTGCATGTCCTTTTAAAATGTCAATACATGGTCATTAACTGTGAAATGTCAAAATGTCATCTTGAAGTCCTCATTGAGTTGGCACAATCGATCGAGGAGGAGAGTCAGAGTTATATTCACGAATTGTCTGTTCTGACTGCTCCTGACGATTAGATGTCCGAGTTCATCGTGGATCGAGATTGGGTATGTTAATTGAATATAATTTGTTAAACATCGCTTTGATTTTGTAATTAAGTTATTCATTTGTAATATTTATTTTTTCAAGAGGACCATCTAGTATCACCTTCGTCGAGGATGTCACCTCCATAGAGGAGATCACCTCCGTCAAGAATGTCTCCTCCCTCGAAGAGATCACGTCCGACGAGGATGTCACCTCCGTCAAGAAGATCACATCTGACTGTGCTAGACATTCAAATGTCGAGTCACACGTGGATCGAGATAGAGTATGTTAATTAAATATAATTTGTCAATTGTCGTTTTGGTTTTTTTAATTAAGTTTTTAATTTGTAATATTTATTTTTACAGAAGGGCTGTCCGATATCACCTCCTGCACCTAGTCACTGTGCTTCGACGGATGATTTGTTCAAACTCCTAACAGAGATGAGAGGCAACATGGCGGAGTTACGAGATGATGTCATGATGCTACAAGCCGGGTTAGGAGATTTTCATGCTGAGGTTGTAGTGATACGAGGTGACATAGCAGGCCTGTGACGGACAGGTGGTTATCAAGATGGAGAGATTAGCGGTTATCGGGATGGAGGGAATGACGGAGGGATTGGCAGTTCTCATGGGCAAGGAGGTATGGGGTGTGATGATTCGTTGTGGCCATCGGATGCTGAATTTGAGTCATTTTTCCATATACTACGAAGGATGTGGCCCCAATGGTGACAAGTGAGACGGTACAGGAGGTCGCGAAGTGTGTGGCCCCAATGGTGACGGTGAAGATGGTGGAGGAGATAGTGGAGAGGTATGGTCCTGATGGGAATGGGGAAGAGGGTACAAAAGTCGGAGGGGGAGATGAGGATATCGGAGGGGGTATAGACGGGGAAGTGGTGGAGGAAGAGAGAACTCCAAACACGATTGATGATGTCGTCTTTGTGTTCGAGGGGGTAACGAATGTGAGGAAGGAGAAGAAGCGTGCTGCTGACGTACTGGATTTGGTGGTCAATAAGAGGCCACGATTACCATCACAGTACATCGTCTCCCTCTTCACGGTCGAGGCGAAGAGAATGACATTTGTGTATAGGACATTCCCCAATCTTTTCTGCAAGGTCCACTCGGTGAGCAAAAGTGATTGATGAATGGTTCAAATCCCTTAAACCTGAGTAAGTATTTTTATTCATTTGTTGACTTATATATGAGATCATCTATACATTTTGTAAAATTTCACTTTTTCAGTTATAGGTATCAGATCGAAGAGACAATAGTTTCGAACGCAAAAAAGTGGTTCGAAGATGTACTGGCGAAGAATGCTTGGCTCGTCAATGATGTAAGTGTATTCTCATTATTATTTATTATGTTTATGAAATTTATTGTTTTATTTAATTAAATGACCCTCTCTTTTTGGATTGGTGTTTTTAGTTCAACACCTCGACATGGCGATGGAAATCCTGCAGGATCGGGCTAGAGACACCCAAGATCTTTTGACGTTCCTGACCGAATCATCCTGAACTCCAGGTTTACACGTGCAGTCGGTATTGTGGATGCCTC